>NC_135232.1:25987432-26306932 GCF_051348905.1 Ranitomeya variabilis
TCAGGGTCAAATTCTGGCTCAGTACACTGCGAGGGCAATGTGATCTGAGTCAATGGAACAGCATAATAATCTAGCTGTGGCTGTGCATCAGTGCACTCCATGTCCGATTCATCTTGTAATGGGCAGTTAACAATTTCCCTTTCTAGCCCAGGCACGGTATGTGTAAAGAGCTCCATGGAGTAACCTGTAGTGTCGCCTGACGCATCCTTCACTTTTGGTTTGGGTGAAGGACACAAGGCAATGCCTTGTTCCTGACCGGGAGCATCCACTGACGACTCGCTGCTTTTATATTTGGAACTTTCTGAAGAGGAGGCGAAAGAGCTAGAGGCTGAGTCAGCAAGGAAAACAACTTTTTCCTGCTGCTCCGGCTTTAAAAGCTGTTTTCCTACTCCCAGATAAGGGAGCCTTCGAGGTCTTGTGTAGCCAGACAATGATGCTGGCTCAACACCTCCAGCCTTAGGTGTTATTGTGCTTTTGCCACTACCACCAGATGTACCACCACCACCATCAGTACCAGCTGGCAACCTACGCCCACGGGCTCTTCCACCAGACTTTTTCATTTTTTGGAAAATCTAACCAAAATAACAACCGTTATATGGTACTGTAAAACAAGGTAGAAGGTGTATATAAACTTGTTCAGAATTTAAATCTCCCTTTTTTTTTGGAGACTGAACCAAAACTCAGGCCCAGTGTATAAAACAACACACTGTAAGTGGCAGAAAGTGGCTGGCTGATATACGAGAAACTAACAGGACTGAAGTATATCCCCTTTGTGAGAATTTGAATCTCACTTTTTTTTTGGAGACTGAACCAAAACTCAGGCCCAGTGTATAAAACAACGCAATGTAAGTGGCAGAAAGTGGCTGGCTGATATACGACAAACTAACAGGACTGAAGTATATCCACTTTGTGAGAATTTGAATCTCACTTTTTTTGGGGGGAGACTGAACCAAAACTCAGGCCCTGTGCATAAAACAACACAATGTAAGTGGCAGAAAGTGGCTGGCTGATATACGAAAAGCTAACAGGACTGAAGTATATCCACTTTGTGAGAATTTGAATCTCCTTTTTTTTGGGGGGGAGACTGAACCAAAACTCAGGCCCAGTGTATAAAACAACACAATGTAAGTGGCAGAAGGTGGCTGGAAGATATCTGAAAAAATACAGGGACTGAAGTACAATTTCAATCTCCCTACAATGATCTCAGGACAAGTATGGCAGCCATAAAAAGGACTGCTGCACACAAAAGTGTGGACAAATAAACAAGAGAACTGTGCAGAAAGGAGCAACAGGATTTTTGCTTTCAAAAAAGCAGTTGGTTTGCACAGCGGTGTACAAACAGCAATGCAGCTATCAGGGAGCCTTATAAGCTACAGAGCTGATGCACAAAGATATAGCCTCCACTGTCCCTGCAAAAAAAAGGTGGTGTTGGACAGTGGAAATCGCTACAGCACAAGCGGTTTGGGGGTTAATATTTCCTCCCTAACTATATCCGTTCTTCTGATGAAGCTGCAGCAACCTCTCCCTATGCTACGATCGGCAGAAGTAAGATGGCGGTCGGCGTGCACGCCCCTTTATAGCCCCTGTGACACCGCAGAAAGCAAGCCAATCACTGTCATGCCCTTCTCTAAGATGGTGGGGACCGAGACCTATGTCATCACGCTGCCCACACTCTGCGTCCTCCTTCATTGGCTGAAAAATGGCGCTGAAAGCGTAATACGAAACGCGACTTTGGCGCGAAGATCGCCGACCGCATGGCTGATCCCACACTAGGAACGGGTCCGGTTTCATGAAACCCGACTTTGCCGAAAGTCGGCGATTTTTGAATTTGTCCCATCCGTTTCGCTCAACCCTATCTGTGAGCGATAAAAGTGGCAATAACTATAGCTAAACGTTTACGGTAATTGCTGAATATTTCTACACATCAGATGGAGACATTTTAGCCCATTCCTCCCTATAAATCAGCTTCACCTCTGCTATGTTAGTGGTTTTCTCCCATGAACTGCTCACTCCAGCAGGGAGATTTTTAGACACCAAAGTTCCCTGGGAAAAAGGTTTGCCAATAGTCTCTTTGCTCACTGACAATACACAGAGACGTTGAGACATGAAACATATTAGAAGTTGGAGAAGGTTTTGGAAGAGATTAATCTTCGCCCAGAAAAGCTCTTTGGAACGTTTGCCAGTTATGTATTTTATTGTACTTGTTCTTACAATGTATTTTAGTTTTCCAATGATTCTGTCTCTGTGAGAGACTCCACATATAATGTATCAAAAAAGTTCAAAAAAAGCAGCTGTCAGCGCTAATGAGCTGTAATCTACCAAACTCGTTACGCTGACAACATGTAAAATATGTAAATGTTCCAGCTTCTGGCAAGCAACTTTTTTTTTTTTTTGCAATTGCTACACATGAGTGGTCGGCTCGTGGTTCCGTGCACGCTGGATTCCTATAAACTTCAACGGTGAGCTGGCATTATCCTTTCTGTTTGCTACGAAAAACAATGCACTAATAAGTCAGACAGCTGGAAGTCTGTATGTTCTTCAGTAAAAGTGATTGACTTGTGTAGCGTATTCACCAATGTATCGGCCTCTCTATAACCATCTGAATGACTGTCCCTGTCAGGCAGCAGCTCTTCCCTCTGAGCTTTTCAGCTTGCTGGACAGTTCCTTGCTAACCCAGATACTAGTACCTGTGTTGTTCCTGATTGTCTCCACCCTGAGTTCCTGAGTGTCTCTTCCCTGAGTTCCTGATCGTCTCCACTCTGAGTTCCTGATTGTCTCTACCCTGAGTTCCAGATTGGCTCAACCCAGTGATCTCCTACTTAAACCTGGCAGTTCACTTCTTTCCTTTTGAGATTATTGAGCTCCCAGCCTTTAGTCAAGCTTCTTTCCACCTGCTATTATCCTCAAGATTATACTGCTGCTACCTTGTACTGACCTCTGGCTATTCCTGACTATGCAACCTGTTGATCCTCACAACTATACTGCTGCTCCTGTGTACCAAATTCTGGCTATTCCTACAAATGGTACCTGCCGATGCTGCCCCTAGTGGTTGCAATACCACTACTCCAACTCAGGTCAGTCCAGAACAGTCCCGATATATTATGGAGAATGTACTGATGGAATTTCCAGACTACATCATTGTCAATAGATTGTCAACCTGTATTATTACTGGAATTGACAATGCAAATCAAATTTTTAGGAATTTACTGAATCCAGCGAATTTGATCAATTTGCGTTTAGATTCACTTAACTACTGATTGCCATTTTACACATTGTGGCCAGAGAAGGATCACAAGGCTCGGTCAGATGGTTTTCCCTCTACTGTGATGCAGCTAATATATCACATGGTTTAAAACAGTAAATCTGGAGAAACTGTTGTAGCTTGTATAAAAGCCAAGGCAGGGAATGCAGCAGCCACTTCATATTTAATCTGGTTAGTGATAGAATGTCACAGCTCACAGCTTCGCTTAGAGGTAGGGAGAGAAAGCCATAAAGCACTGATTAAATGTTGCTGATAGTGTGTGACAGCACAGCTGTGGAGAACGGTTGCCATCTTCTAACTTATAACCAGATATGTGGAGGTCACTATGACATTACTAAGGCTGTATGTGAATTGAAGAAGGAGGTTGGACACAGTGTTAGGAGACCTCTGAGTTTTATGCATGTTGTAAAGGATCAGATCTCAGGTGCACACAGGGGTCCGATTTGTTAGTTCAAAACAAACCTGTGGTATTAACTGTCCATAAACCATTCAGGTTAACAAAAGAAAACAAAACAACCTCTTCAGGAAAAAGTGCTATGACAGCACCAAAACTGGAACATAAGCAGTCCACATATAGCACAGGCTCTCCTGTGTAAATGTCTGTCCTTCACTCGGTCTTTAGCAGACACTGAGCCGCACCAGCATGGCCTTTTCACCTTGCACAAACCACCACCCTAATGATACAGCTGGTCTTCCTTTTATCTGCCGTACCACGCCCTGGGGTGGGGACATGTCAGCAGCCCGTCCCACCCATGTCTCTGACTGCTCACAAACCCGGCCCTAAACGTGCCCTATTAACTCTATCAGTACTATACGTGCTGTATCATGTTTTATGGGCTTTCATCACTGAGGCAACCAGCCTTTATGATACATATCTTTTCTCAAGGACCTGTCCTGCGGCCAATTTATGTCTTTTCAGAGCAATGGCAGGACTTGCGATTCGCAAAGCAAATTTTGGGGAAAATTTATCAAATATTCGCTCATTTCTAGTTATTAGCTCTGAAAGACTATTTAACGTTCACTGTCAGCTAGAAAATTATGTGTAACCGATGAAAATCATTCCGTAAGGAAGAGACGCTAAGCAGAATGATATACAGGTGTATGGGAAAATTAATTACGAGCTGTATTTTTTTTAAATCACTACTCATTCTATGCTTACAAGTCCGGTGGGCGGTCCTAAGTAGTCATTGACAGCTATATCTGTAAACAGTCATGCAGAGAACTGTGTCAATCAGTGGTTGGGACAACCCATAGGACACAATTCAGTGACTGTTTTTTAGATTTTATTTTTACAGTGTTCATTGTCAAGTGAAAATGACCCTGAACTATGATTCTCCAGGTGTGTATGATTGCAGTGATACCAAGCATGTATTCTTTTTTTATTTAAGTGGTAAAAAAATTTGAAATTCACTTAGAATTAGGAAAAAAGAAAGTTAACTTGTGTCTCCATAATTCGAGACCCACAACGCTTACGTTTTTCGCCTGATGGAGCTGTGCAAGAGCTTGTTTTTTTGCTTGGACAGTTTCCATTATTATTGATACATTTTTGGGGTATATTATTATTATTATTTATTTATATAGCACCATTAATTCCATGGTGCTGCATATGAGAAGGGGTTACATACAAAGTTATAGATATACAGTAAACAAATTTACGATGACAGACTGGTACAGAGGGGAGAGGACCCTGTCCTTGTGGACTTACATTCTACAGGATAATGGAGAAGAGACAGAAGGTCGGGGACGCAGCAGCTTTGGTGATGGTGAGGAGGCAGCTTGGGCGGTGGTGAGGCGGCAGCTCTGGTGGTGGTGAGGCGGCAGCTCGGGTGGTTGGTGAGGTGGCAGCTCTGGTGGTGGTGAGGTGGCAGAATGGTTATTGCAGGCTGTAAGCTTTCCTGAAGTGATGGGTTTTCAGGTTCCGTCTGAAGGATCCGAGGGTGGTGGATAATCGGACGTGTTGAGGCACAGAATTCCAGAGGACGGGGGATATTCGGGAGAAATCTTGGAGGCGGTTGTGTGAGGAATGAATAAGTGGGGAGGAGAATACAAGGTCTATTGAGGATCGAAGATTACGGGAGGGAAGATATTGGGAGATTAGTTCAGAGATATAGGGAGGGGACAGGTTGTGGATGGCTATGTAGGTCAGTGTTAGTAGATTGAACTGGATTCGTTGGGGAATTGGGAGCCATGGAGGGATTTGCAGAGGGGAGAAGCAGGGGAGTAGCAAGGAGAGAAGTGGATTAGTCGGGCAGCAGAGTTGAGGACAGACTAGAGTGGTGCAAGAGAGTTAGCGGGGAGTGCACAGAGGAGGGTGTTGAAGTAATCAAGTCGAGAGATGATGAGGGCATGCACAAGAGTTTTAGTAGATTGAGGGCTGAGGAAGGGACGCATTCTGGAAATATTTTTGAGTTAGAGGCGCCAGGAGGTGGCAAGAGTTTGGATGTGCGGTTTGAAGGACAGGGTGGAATCAAGAGTTACTCCGAGGCAGCGGATTTCAGGTGAGGGAGAGAGCGTAATGCCATTTACCATAATATATAGGTCGGGTAGGGGAGATACGCGAGATGGGGGAAAGATGATGAGTTTTGTATACATTGAGTTTTAGGAAGCGAGAGGTGAAGAAGGAGGATATGGCTGATAGACACTCCGGGATTCTGGACAACAGAGAGGTGACATCTGGGCCAGAGAGGTAGATCTGAGTTTCTTTTGCATACAAGTGGTACTGGAAGCCATGGGACTTTATGAGTTGTCCTTGGCCAAGGTTATAGATGGAAAAAAGTAGGGGCCCAATGACAGAGCCTTGAGGGACTCCAACAGAGAGAGGGCGGGATGAGGAGGTAGTGTGGGAGTGGGAAACGCTAAATGTTCGGTGGGAAATATATGAGGCAGTCCAGGAAAGAGCAAGTTCTTTGATGCCAAGGGAAGAAAAATTCTGTAGCAGTAGGCAGTGGTCGACTGTGTCGAAGGCAGAGGATAGATCGAGAAGGAGGAGGATGGAGAACTGTCTGTTAGCTTTGGCTGTGAGGAAGTCATTAGTAATTTTGGTCAGGGCAGTTTCGATGGAGTGGTGGGGGTGGAAGCCAGATTGGAGGTTGTCAAGGAGAGAGTTAGATGAGAGGTGGGAGGAAAGTTGAGCATGGACATGCTGCTCAAGGAGTTTGGAAGCAAATGGGAGCAGTGATATGGGGCAATAGCTGGGCATAGCAGTTGGGTCAAGGTTAGGTTTTTTGAGGATGGGTGTGATGGCGGCATGTTTGAAGGCAGAGGGGAAGGTACCAGAAAAATAGCGATAGGTTAAAGAGATGGGTTAGGGCTGGAATGAGCATGCTAGTGAGGTTGGGGAGCAGGTGGGAAGGGATGGGATCGAGTGCACAGGTGGTGAAGTGTGATTTGGAAAGGAGGTGAGTAAGCTCTCCTTCAGTGATGTTGGAGAGGGAGGTTATTAGGGAAGGGCAGGAGTCTGGTATATGGAGTGGTTGGGGTGGTGGAAAAGTAAAGGTTTGCCTTGTTTGGTCGATCTTATTTTTGAAGTAGGTGGCAAAGTCCTCGGCAGAGATGAGGGGAGGTGGAGGTGGCAGTGGTGGGCAGAGGAGAGAGTTGAATATGCTGAACAGTTGTTTTGGGTTGTAGGATACAAGGTTTGTGAAATAGGTCTGTTTAGCAGAGGTGATTGCTAATTTCAAAGCAAGTGCAGCTTGTTTGAAGGCAGTGAAGTTGTCTGGCAGGTGTGTTTTCTTCCAACGCCACTCTGTGACCCTGGATGCTTGTCGAAGTTTTTTGCTGAGATTGTTATGCCAGGGTTGCCTATTGATTTGTCACACTTTGCCCTGCATGAGAGGACCAACTGAGTCTATGGCTGATGTGAGGGTAGTGTTATAGAAAGCGGTGGCGCTGTCCATGTCATGGAGTGAAGATATGGAGGACAGAGGTAGAAGCGAGTCTGAGAGTCTGTGAATGTCTAGGTGCATGATGTTTCTGCGAGGATGTGGTACTGGCTGGACATGGGAAGCTGGTGAGGAGGACAAGCATGAGGTGAGTAGATGGTGGTCAGATGGGGGAAGAGAGAGGTTGTGAGATTAGATAAGGTACAGACGTGGGTGAAGATGAGGTCTAGTGTATGTCCGTCTGTGTAGGTGGCTGTGGAGGACCACTGAGTAAGTCCAAAGGATGAGGTAAGGGACAGGAGTTAGGAGGCTGCTGGCTGGCAGGTGTCAGTAGGGATATTAAAGTCCCCTTGATGATGGTGAGGATGTCAGCAGAGAGAAAGTGAAGAAGCCAGGTGGAGAACTGGTCAATGAAGGCCGTGGCTGAGCCTGGTGGTCGGTATATGACAGCCATTTAGAGATTAGAGGGAGAGTTGATACGGACAGAGTGAACCTCAAAATAAGGGAGGGTAAGGGAGGGTGGGGATTGGATAGGCCTGAAGGAGCAGTTTTTGGAAAAGAATGAAACCTTCTCTTCCGCCATGTCTGTTGCCAGAGCGAGGAGTGTCGGTAAAGTGGAGGCCACCGTAACTCAGTGCAGCAGGGAAGGCCATGTCGGGGGCATCAGTCATCTCTCAGTGAGGGCCGGGAAGGAAAGCTTGCGGGAAGTAAAGAGATTGTGGCTCACATGGAGCTTGTTGCAGACGGAGCGGGCATTCCAAAGTGCGCCAGAGAGAGGAAGCAGGGGGGTGAGGGTTAGTGCCACAGATTTTAAGTGTGAGGGGGTAAAGGGATGAGGATTAGTGGCATTTATGATGTTGGGGGGGCAGGATTGGGGGACATGTTGCCAGCAGTAAGAAGGAGCAGAGAGAGGGAAAACAGGTGGGTGAAGGAGAGTAATCGGCTTATATTATATTTTAGTAGGAGAGGTCTGAGGTTAGGGAGCAGGTCTGCAGATGAAGTGAGGTAGGGGGGTAAGAAAGAGGGGGAGATAGTTATTTGGCTCAACGGTGCAGGGGTTTGGGGATAACGAAGGAGGGTGAGGATTAGTGGAGAAAAAATGGTGAGGGCAAATGTGAGCATGGTTAAAGAGCAGGGTAAGAAAAGGAAAGGTAAGTAAAATTAGAAGACAGTGATTAGCCTTACCTTCTGGACTATTTCTGGTATATTTCTGATGTTACACTTAAAAGATGTCACTTGAAATTATGTCACATCTGACCAAGATCATATCTGACCTACTCCATTCAACTTATACCACTCAAGTGTCCATGAAATGAAGCCATGTGAGAGAGACAGAGAGGGAAGGAGGAGGGAGCTGGACAGTTCCCAGCAGGGAGCAATTAACAGATTGCAGTTAATAGAACATTTGACTAGCATCAAAGGTGAAGACAGAGGCAGGATAAGATCGAAAGATGGGGCTAGGTGTGAGGAGCACAGACATATCAATATGCATTCAGAAAATTTGCAGTATGATACATGGAGCTAAAGTCAGGGAAAAAGCAGCAGCGTGCCAGTTAGAACAGAGGGAGAGAAGTACATGGGATTCTGGGGTGCAGTGGGTATTCCAGATTAGGAGATAGTTCAGACGTACCTGTATGAATGAAATGGATGAAAGCAGATTGATCAGGGCATGACAGCATCAAGGAGAATATACCATGGGGTTACCATTCTGGTATATTTCTGATGCTACACTTAAAATATGTCACTTCAAATGATGTCACATCTGACCAAGGTCATATCTGACCTGCTCCATTCAATATACTGTATATACAATGTTTTTATACATTTTTTATGCAATTTTAAGGTGGCTAAAAAACAGCAATTCTGGAGTTTCGATTATTTTTTTCTCTTTCCGGTGTTTACTGATTGGGATTATTAATTTTGATAGATCGGATTTTTACAGACAATGATGCCAAGTATGTGCATTTTTTTCATATTTTTAAAGACATTGTTTTCTTATTTCTATTGAACATTTCACTTCTCTTAGGGGACTTAAACTTGCAATTAAGTTTTGATTAATTGTACTATATAATGCAGCACGTTTATAGTGCAGCTTAGAGTATAAAATAACAATCACCTATAAAACCCAGCCTCATATATTTAATATATACAGACAGAGGAGCTCCTGACATCACTACAGACTGGTCAAGGGGAGAGAGAGATGGTACCAACAGATCCAATGTGGAATAACCAGAAGTGTTCATGCAAATCATAGGCCCCCATAGTAAAGGTTTCAAATTGGCCAACCCTCTTCCCCCAAAAAATTATATGACAGGGTGAGAGCACATGGGCGCAGTCAAAGAAGGCATACCTCCAAACTTTTAACCACAGGGAGAGAATAATTGCAGCACACACATAAATACTGCCCCCACTGAAGCACCTTACTGTTTTCACCCCCTACAGTGTAATGCCAGCACATTGAATTTCCCCTACAGTAAATTCTTCCATCAAAATACAGATTCAAAAAGCACAGAAAAATATTCTCAGCCAGAAGCATTGCTATGCCTACTTCTCCATCAATAATATTGAGAGAATCAAAAAATAGTGGACAAATATATCATACCACCAAAAGATGAGTACAAAGTACCCACAGACCACTATAACACCGACAATATAAAATCAATAAAGTTTATTGAAAATACATCTAAAACACATATTATACAAAGTGAGGATCTCAAAAAGACTCAGTCAAAATTCCATATATAGCAGTGGTAACTTATCAGCACCTATCACATCATTGTATATTTATGTATATTAAAGTGCTTATCCCATATGCAGCTCATAACACATCCTTTAAGGTAATAATTTAATATATTGTTGCCCGGATGATGAGAACTTTAACATTAGGGAAACCTTTATGAAATTATTAGAATATAAATCAATGCTTACCCATTCTTGGAGTGCCACTGCAAGGAACGGCCCGACGCGCGTTTCGCCCACGTGCTTTCTCAATAGTAAATTCTTCCATGCACACTATAAGGTCCCCACATGGATCTCCAACTCTATATGATGCCCCCAAAGTTGTCTCACAATGCTTCAACACAGTATAATGCTCCCACAGTGCCCTCAACATAGAAAGATGCCCCCACAGTGCCCTCAACAAAGTAAGATGTCCCAACAGTACCCTCAACATAGAAAGATGCCCCAACAGTGTCCTCAACAAAGTAAGATGTCGACACAGTGCCATCAACACAGTAAGATGCCCTAACAGTACCCTCAACACAGTAAGATGTCGACACAGTACCTTCAACACAGTAAGATGCCCCCAGAGTGCCCTCAACACAGTAAGATGTCCCAACAGTACCCTCAACATAGAAAGATGCCCCAACAGTGTCCTCAACAAAGTAAGATGCCCCCACGGTGCCCTCAACAAAGTAAGATGTCCCAACAGTACCCTCAACATAGAAAGATGCCCCAACAGTGTCCGCAACAAAGTAAGATGTTGACACAGTACCATCAACACAGTAAGATGCCCTAACAGTACCCTCAACACAGTAAGATGCCCCCAGAGTGCCCTCAACACAGTAAGATGTCCCAACAGTACCCTCAACATAGAAAGATGCCCCGACAGTGTCCTCAACAAAGTAAGATGTTGACACAGTGCCCTCAACACAGTAAGATGCCCCAACAGTACCCTCAATATAGAAAGATGCCCCTACAGTGTCCTCAACAAAGTAAGATGTTGACACAGTGCCCTCAACACAGTAAGATGCGGCAACAGTACCCCGAACACAAAAAGATGCCCCAACAGTGCCCTCAACACAGTAAGATGTCGACACAGTACCTTCAACACAGTAAGATGCCCCCACAGTGCTCTCAACCCAGTAAGATGCCCCACCAGTGCCCTCAACACAGTAAGATGCCCCACTAGTGCCCTCAGCACAGTAAGATGCCCCCACAGGGCTCTTGACACAGCTCTATTCCCCAGCAATGCCTCCAACTTTGTATGATGCCCTTACAGTGCTCCCAATGCCGTACAATGTCCTCCCAGTGACCCACAACTCAACTATGATACCCCAAAGTGTTCATAACACAGTATAATGCCCCCACAGGGCTCCTGGCACAACATTATGCTCCCACAAATCCAACAACTATTTATGATGCCCCCACATTGCCCCCCAGCAACGCATCATCTCCTCATAGTTCTTCTAACTCAGTATGATGCCCCCAGTGGCCTCCTGTTACAGTGTGATGCCCCCACAATGCTCATACAGTGTCCCCAGCAAAATATGATCTCACGGTGACCGCCAAATCAATTTGATACCTGAATAGCACCCCCAACAAAGTATTATGCCCTCACAGTCCACCCAACAAAGTATGATGCTGGAACAATGATCAGCAATGCAGTATGATGCCCACACAGTGCTGCCAAGTTACTTACCTGTCCTGGATCAGGCCCCAGCTCTTGGTTCCCTTTTGTAGGGTCTGTTTAGTTTCTGCAAGCCCATACTGTTTTACCGCTGTGCCCTTCAATTACTTTTGATATCACCTAAGGCCTGTTCAGTGATCACAGCATTCAGTTACCATTTATACCTTAGGACTTTGCCACACCATTCACATCACGCAGCCAGCTAATCATCTCTACAGCAAATTTCTGGTTATGTATCTTTCCATCTGCATTTAGTTAGTCACTCAGACCTGCAGTTAACCATTTGTCTGCTGCAAGCATAACACAACAACTCTGCTGCAACAGTGTGCAATCGTCCCAGCAACAAGTGTACAGTTTGCCTGCACTTTCTGCTCTATTATACCATTGTGTTTGGTCCATGTTACTCAACCTGACCTGTGGTTTAGAATATCGACAATATCAGGTGTGCCTTTAACATTCCAACAAAGTATGACATCTAAACAGTGCCCCAACTCCCCACAGTGCCCTCAATACAGTATCATTGTACCCCCATACAGTATCATTCCCCAATATTGCCCTGGACACAGTATGATGGCACTCTAGTAACAACCAACACAGAATGATCCCCCCACCGTCCACCCCACATATTATAATGCCCCTACAGTGTCCATCAACTTAGTATGAATTTCACCATACAAACTTGGATTCCCTTACAGTCATTTCCTACACAGCATGAGGACCCACAGTGCCCCTAACATATTAGGATGTTCTTATGATTCCCCCCATGAATATTATAAAGCCACAAAACATTACTGACTGCAGCGTCAAATCCACCAATGGACCCAATCAATCGGCCGCTATGGGGCCCATGAGTCTTGGTGCAAGAGTCGGCACCATACCCCTCCCCTGCATCTCACTTTCAGCTGCATTGGCATTGTGAATGCTGATATGGTTGAAAGGAATGATGGAAGAGGGAAGCCGTCTGGTCACTCACTATCATTCTCCCTCAGCATCTAAAATCTGATGGCTCAGTTCAGCGGGTGCAATGATGTCCCTACATAGGTGCTGAGATGTTCGGAGCTTCAGACCACACAGTGAGTAGATCGGAGCAGTAGGAGATTGAGGGGAGGTGAGTATTATTTGTTTTTAATCAATGAGTACATTCCGTGTCACATTATACTAAACGGAGGGCAATGGAGGGACATTGTACTACATGGAAGGCAATTATAATATTTGGAGAGCTATGTGGGGGCGATTATTTTTAAATGGAAGACTATTTGGTGGGCCATTATAATATTTGGAGGAGTATGTGGGGGCCATTGTATTAAATGAAGGGTTATGTGGGACCCATTATACTATATGGAAGACTATGTGGGGCCATTATAATATTTGGAGGACTATGTGTGGGGCTATTCTAATATTTGGGGGGCTGTGTGGGAATCTTTATACCTTATGGAGTGCTATTATACTGTTTTCAGGGCTTTGTGGGGGCCAGTATACTGTTTTCAGGGCTACGTGGGGGCCAGAATACTGTTTTCAGGGATAAGTGGGGGCCATTATACTGTTGACAGGGCTATGTGGGTAGTCCATTTTTTCTGCTTTCAGAGCTATGTGGGGGTTCATTTTTCTGTTTTCAGGACTATGTGGGGTCCATTACACTGTTTTCAGGGCTTTGTGGGGGGCATTATACTGTTTGGAGGGTAGTGGAGCCATTATACTGTATACAAGCAATTATACAGTGTGAAGGTTTGTGTGGGGCCTACCATACTGCATGGATGACTGTGATTATGCTGTGTGGGGACCCTTATGTTGATTTGAGAGTTTTGTGTGGGGCATTATACTGTTTGGATGGCTAGTGGGGCAATTATACAGTGTGGAGGAGTGTGTTGGGGTTGTTATACAGTGTGGAGGCTTGTGTTGGGGTCACAGTTGAGGCATCATACGTGTTGGAGTCACCATACTTTGCTGAGGAGGTATAGTAGGGTCATCATACTGTGTGTAAAGGGTACTGTGGAGGAATGCACTGTGGGGGAATTGCAGCGCCCCAGAGTTCTGGTCGTTGCAGTACTGGAGCTCCGCCGCTAAGGGGAGCTATTGTACGTCTGATGGCACTGAAGGAGTTCATCTGACCAGGTATCACAGACACCAATACATTTCTCAGTCTGGCCTCCAGGGGGAGCTAAGGGTACTATACATTAGGCCACTCCTCACAGTCTGGTAAAACTGGGGGTCAGGCAGAAAGTGAGATCAGAAAGCTGACTGGGTTGGAACCAGGCAACACCTTGTGGCAGAGGGTGTTGTAGGGGAAGATTCAGAGGGGTCCCTGTCAGGGGTGGGATCCTGACAGAGGCCTAGCAACCAGAGAGAACGTTACGGGACCGCGCCTGCACGATATAGCGGCGGTACCCCAAGAAAGGATAAGAAGCGAGGTTCATTGTGCTGAGTGAGAAACGAGATCAACGCAACAAGGAGAATACCAGTAGGAGTCGTGCTGTAAGACGAGGCAACATCCTATTGAGGCGCATAACCGGTGGCCGGAACGCCGAGGAAGTATAGAGCTCCAGGCCAAACTTCAAACCTACGGCAGGACAGTCAGTCACAGGCGGGCTGTCTCACCCAATTGACCTAGGAAGACACAGGGGGGTAACAACAGGAGTGGGGCGACGCTAGAGTCCCGGAAGAGCTCCGAGCCTCCCCGTCATACGGGTGCGTCCTAACCATAAGATCTGGGGGACGTGGAAGAACATCAGAATCGAGTTGTGAGGGAACACGAGGAACAGACACAACAGTTGTGAGGACTATCCCGTGGTGCTCAGCAGGGAAGGACTACAACACACAGGCGCTAGAAGGAAGGCACAGATTTCCACCTGCAAAGGGAACTCTGGAGGTGCCATCGGACCGGCCGGACTTGCGCAGCCTGGTTAACCGTATTCCGGATTGAGGACCCTGAAGCCTTCAGTAAAGAGGTAAAGAGACTGCAACCTGGTGTCCTCGTTATTTACTGCGACCGGCACTTCACCGCACCATAACATCATCACCATTCCCTCCACTTTCATTGTACGCCCCTCAGCAGGGTCACGGACCGGGTCTAGCCACCGTGACAACCCCAGAACTGAGACTCAGAGGCCCGGTACCGGGTACCCGTCGGCCCTGCGGCAGTGGGAGCGCTGCAGAATCATACTGCGTTTGAATGGAACTTTTGTTGGAATCCTACTTTATGGATATAATAAGAGCGGAATCTATGGGCTTCAATAGGAAAATTACTTTGTAAGGGCTGCAAAGTTTTGAGATTTGCTCTTTTGTGACCCCACCGAATATTCATTTTTTTTAGATGATAGCCCAATTTGAACTTCTGCTATGGGGCCCCATGATTTCTATCTACGCCCCTGACTGACTGAAAAATAAAAACAAACAAAAATAACACGTGACCCTCTTCCCCTTATGAGTTGCTCCAGTCTGAGCTCTTGCTTCACGCATAATGAGAAATCTAGTGTTGTCTTCACGCCTAGAATCAGAATGGTGGAGCAGGGAGCTCACGGCTCTCTGCTCCACTATTGTATCTGCAGATAGAGTTGAAATTGAGCCACTGGTCCGAGGGCAGTGCTGGGCGGCACCAGACCCCTCCAATTCATGGACTCCATAGTGGCTGAGTGGTCTGCTGCTATTAGCTATCAAATGTTTGACTCACCCATCCCCCACATGAATGACGCGCAGGCCCCCAGCAGTGTATGTTGTGCTATTGTAGCAGTGAACGGCACTTTTATTTGTACATTTTATTCTGGAACGCTCAAAGTTAGGCGACGGTATGGTTACTGTACGGGCGAGGGTTACAGTACAGAGAACACATCATCTAGTCTTGAGTTAAACGTTAATAGCCGCGGCTACAAGAACCGAGGGGGTGGACGTGGCACAATATGTTTTGTGGGGAAGTTTTGCTGAGTGGCTTAATTAGTCATGCATTGCTCCCTGCGTCATGCCAACTGGGCCATTGCTCTAAGCAGGATCAAAGTATATATACTGTATATATCCGGTGTATACCTGACCCATGTACACAGTGAGCTATCTACCAGCCAAACCTTTGTGCCAAAAGTTACGCTGTGATCAATTTTAATTTTTGCCACTTTTTTTCTCCTCTTCTTCCATGAGCCATATTTTTTTATTTTTCCGTCCCCACAGCCTGACAAGAGCTTTTTCATTCTAGGACAACTTGTAGTTTTGATTGACACCATCCTCTTCGCGCCAGGATATACTGAATAAAATGGGGGAATAAAAACCATATGGGGAGAAATGGGAAAAAATGCAATTTTGCCAGTTTTTTGTTGGGATTTTGCTTTACCGGCAGCTATAACAATGACCCAGGAGCATGATTCTCTAGGTCAGATCGATGATGGTGATATCAAGCTTGTAGAAATTTTTGTATTATTATGATTTAAGTGGAGAAATAATTCAGAAATTTGTAAAAAAAAAAAATATCAAAAGTTCTTGTTTGTTATTTGCCATTTTCCAATCCAAAACTTTTAACTTTTTTTTCATTTTTAATCGATTTTCGCATGGAGACGAGTTCACATTTTTATTGATATTATTTTGGGGCAGCTACGTTTTGATGCATTTTTTTAGAGAAAGGAAAAAAAAAACAGCAATTCTGTCATTTTTATGTATATATATGGTTTTTTTTTTACTTTTTGGCATTTATCATATGCCTTAAAGATATCTTTATTTTGATAGATCTGAGTTTTGCAGAAATAGTGATAACAAATATGTTTAATTTTTATATTTTTTAAATTTCTGTGGGGTGTTTTCACTTTTTATGCTTTTTATAAAAATATTTTTTAACCTTTTATTTTTTATTTTTTAGTGCCCTTATGAGACTAAAACCTGCTTTTTCTAAATATTGCAATAGCAACCCACCAGCACCCCGCTATTACGTCAGAGCTTGGCTGCAGCATTTAAGGGGTTAACAGGGCCCATACTATACATCCGCGATCAACGTGTAGTGTACATGTATGTCATAACTCGGGAAAGGGTTTAAGCAGAGTTAGAAAAAATGGCTGCTTTCTTCCCAAAACAGCGCCGCACCGCTCTGCTGGTTGTGTCTGGTACTACAGTTTAGCCTCAGTGATGAGAATAGTCTGAGCTGCAGTACCACATACAACCAGTGAATAGGTGTGGCGCTGTTTTTGGTTCAGAGCAGCCATGTTTTTCAGATTTTTTACACTTTCTAGATGTGCGGTAGAAGATTTATTGCGGCACTTATCACTGACTCCTGGTTTATGTCTCGGCTTCAGCTCTAAGTTATTCTGGAGCTTTGACATAAATTTTGGCTGTTTTTGTTTAATGCCACTGATTCACGGCCGGACAGTATAATTCTGCTGGTGATTTTTAGTTTATTGCAGCGGTTTATCTCCTTTTATTTAAGCCCCAAGCCAATGTCTGACTTCTCCAGAGCGACGACAAATAAACGAGGAGAAAGTCTACAACCGGATTACTATAGATCTAGAGGAGAGGGAAATGGAAACTTACCGCTCTGTCTAAAGCCTTAAAGGATAAAAAGTGTGAAGACAATAAATACAACCTTGCCTTTATTAACATCTTGATGCCTTAAAGGGGTTGTTGTCACTATAGAAAGTGATGGAAAGGGGTCTGACTACTAGGACCCGCCGCGACCTTAAGACTGGGGCTCTGCAGAGCTGCATCTCGAATGGATCAACCTCTGCTCCATTCATTGTCTATGGAACTGCTAGAGATAGGTTAGCGCCGTACTCGGCAATCCCATAGACAATGAATGGGGCGGAGGTCTGGCATGTGAGAGGAGACTCCTGTTCTTGGGATCTGGTTCCTGTTCTTGGTTTTTGCTAAGGGTCTCAACGATCCCCAGCAATTAGTAAGCAATCCCTCATTCAATAGATGGAGGAAAACTTTAGATTTTGGGAATAACCCTTTAAATTATAAGAAATAAATCTGTAAAAACTTTGCAACATTGTAAATATCTTTATCTTGATCTCTTAACTGGACACTGTCAATTAAGCAAATTTTGCATAAATTAATAGAACGAAGAAAAATTGTAATATGTCTTAAAGAATCTGCTTCTTTCTCTACTTCAGATCCTCTTTTCCTCCTGAAATAATCATCCACTCTGAAAAATGTTTTATATCGGCCTCGGTCATGATAAGACGGACTGTAAGACTGTCTGCCGCCTCACTAATGTCAGGTTACAAAGCACGTTATACTCTGTGGAGGTGGGCTCAAAGCTGCACTACTTTTGGTGTTTTATCTCGTCTCACCACAAAGCTGGATTCACATCTACACAGCTCAGTGCTGCTCTATAATTTTCTCTGAGCTGCTGCTTCTGAACAGGTGCTAACTAGAGGCAGAAAAGCAGGAATCCCTCATGTCTGTGGGTGCTGCTCCATCCACTAGCTCAGAGACAACTGAAAAATGGGAGATAGAACCTGCAGAGGGGAAACATGCAAAATAAAAAAAATGCAGGCATTCAGTTTTGATCCTATTGAAACTCTTTAAGAGGCCAGAAAAAAAGGTTGTTTAAGCCGTTGTCTTGCCTTTAGACTCTGTACTTGTATACCCTCTCTGTGAGTGTGATGCTTCTTAGATAGATGTGTCTCATAGGTGTATATTCCAAATTGGGGACCTGCTCCTACTATGTGAAGAACAGGGATCGGGTCAATCCATCCTGTTGTAGTGGATTTTTCTTGACTCTCGTGGAAGTGAATGGAGAGAAGAGCCACATGTTCAATCTTCTCTCCATTCATTCTTCACCTGGATGAAGTACCTGAAGTCACATTTTCAGGTGGAACAAAGGGTGGAGGACACAAGTAAAGGTCTGGGTGGTGGGTGTCCATTTGCAAAGACTTGGTAAGCCAACTCGACCAGAGGAGATTTTTCCATTTTCAGGATAAAGACCATCATCCCAGTATCATATACAGTACAGACCAAAAGTTTGGACACACCTTCTCATTTAAAGATTTTTCTGTATTTCCATGACTATAAAAATTGTACATTCACACTGAAGGCATCAAAACTATGAATTAACACACGTGGAATTATATACTTAGCAAAAAAGTGTGAAACAACTGAAAATATGTCTTATATTCTAGGTTCTTCAAAGTAGCCACCTTTTGCTTTGATGACTGCTTTGCACACTCTTGGCATTCTCTTGATGAGCTTCAAGACGTAGTCACCGGAAATGGTCTTCCAACAATCTTGCAGGAGTTCCCAGAGATACTTAGCCCTTGTTGGCCCTTTTGCCTTCACTCTGTGGTCCATCTCACCCCAAACCATCTCGATTAGGTTCAGGTCTGGTGACTGTGGAGGCCAGGTCATCTGGCGTAGCACCCCATCACTCTCCTTCTTGGTCAAATAGCCCTTACACAGCCTGGAGGTGTGTTTGGGGTCATTGTCCTGATGAAAAATAAATAATGGTCCAACTAAACGCAAACCAGATGGAATAGCATGCCGCTGCAAGATGCTGTGGTAGCCATGGTGGTTCAGTATGCCTTCAATTTTGAATAAATCCCCAACAGTGTCACCAGCAAAGCACCCCCACACCATCACACCTCCTCCTCATGCTTCACGGTGGGAACCAGAAGTGTAGAGTCCATCCGTTCACCTTTTCTGCATCGCACAAAGACACGGTGGTTGGATCCAAAGATCTCAAATTTGGACTCATCAGACCAAAGCACAGATTTCCACTGGTCTAATGTCCATTCCTTGTGTTCTTTAGCCCCAACAAGTCTCTTCTGCTTGTTGCCTGTCCTTAGCAGTGGTTTCCTAGCAGCTATTTTACCATGAAGGCCTGCTGCACAAAGTCTCCTCTTAACAGTTGTTGTAGAGATGTGTCTGCTGCTAGAACTCTGTGGCATTGACCTGGTCTCTAATCTGAACTTTTGTTAACCTGCGATTTCTGAGGCTGGTGACTCGGATAAACTTATCCTCAGAAGCAGAGGTGACTCTTGGTCTTCCTTTCCTGGGGCGGTCCTCATGTGAGCCAGTTTCTTTGTAGCGCTTGATGGTTTTTGCAACTGCACTTGGGGACACTTTCAAAGTTTTCCCAATTTTTCAGACTGACTGACCTTCATTTCTTAAAGTAATGATGGCCACTCGTTTTTCTTTACTTATCTGCTTTTTTCTTGCCATAATACAAATCCTAACAGTCTATTCAGTAGGACTATCAGCTGTGTATCCACCAGACTTCTGCACAACACAACTGATGGTCCCAACCCCATTTATAAGGCAAGAAATCCCACTTATTAAACCTGAGGGCACACCTGTGAAGTGAAAACCATTCCCGGTGACTACCTCTTGAAGCTCATCAAGAGAATGCCAAGAGTGTGCAAAGCAGTCTTCAAAGCAGAAGGTGGCTACTTTGAAGAACTTAGAATATAAGACATACACTCACTGGCCACTTTATTAGGTACACCATGCTAGTAACGGGTTGGACCCCTTTTGCCTTCAGAACTGCCTCAATTCTTCGTGGCATAGATTCAACAAGGTGCTGGAAGCATTCCTCAGAGATTTTGGTCCATATTGACATGATGGCATCACACAGTTGCCGCAGATTTGTCGGCTGCACATCCCAAAGATGCTCCATACAAGGCAGGATGGATCCATGCTTTCATGTTGTTTACGCCAAATTCTGACCCTACCATCCGAATGTCGCAGCAGAAATCGAGACTCATCAGACCAAGCAACGTTTTTCCAATCTTCTACTGTCCAATTTCGATGAGCTTGTGCAAATTGTAGCCTCAGTTTCCTGTTCTTAGCTGAAAGGAGTGGTACCCGGTGTGGTCTTCTGCTGCTGTAGCCCATCTGCCTCAAAGTTCGACGCACTGTGCGTTCAGAGATGCTCTTAGGCCTACCTTGGTTGTAACGGGTGGCGATTTGAGTCACTGTTGCCTTTCTATCAGCTCGAACCAGTCTGCCCATTCTCCTCTGACCTCTGGCATCAACAAGGCATTTCCGCCCACAGAACTGCCGCTCACTGGATTTTTTTTCTTTTTTGGACCATTCTCTGTAAACCCTAGAGATGGTTGTGCGTGAAAATCCCAGTAGATCAGCAGTTTCTGAAATACTCAGACCAGCCCTTCTGGCACCAACAACCATGCCACGTTCAAAGGCACTCAAATCACCTTTCTTCCCCATACTGATGCTCGGTTTGAACTGCAGGAGATTGTCTTGACCATGTCTACATGCCTAAATGCACTGAGTTGCCGCCATGTGATTGGCTGATTAGAAATTAAGTGTTAACAAGAAGTTGGACAGGTGTACCTAATAAAGTGGCCAGTGAGTGTATTTTTAGTTGTTTCACACTTTTTTGTTAAGTATATAATTCCACATGTGTTAATTCATAGTTTTGATGCCTTCAGTGTGAATTTACAATGTTCATAGTCATGGAAATACAGAAAAATCTTTAAATAAGAAGGTGTGTCCAAACTTTTGGTCTGTACTGTACTTTACAGAACTCCAGCACTGAGAGATTTGACAAAGGTAGCATTCACACAACCACTTTTTTGGGTCCAAGTACTTATCGTGAAAAAAAACCAACTGCATTCAGACCAATGTAATTCAATAGAACTGTTCAAATGGCCTTTTTTTTTGTAATGGACCAAATGTCTCCATGAAAAACAAATGCAACGTGCACTTGTCTCCTACGTACAGGCTTGGACTGTCCCACCGGTGAACAGGTGAATCACCCGGTGGGCCGCACTACATGAGTATGCCATATGAGCAGCACTTGACTGAATATGCTTGATTCAGTATTTACTGACAAAGGCGATATCTCATCATTTATTTAACAGACTACGTAGTTTGTTATTATATACATTTGTGAATGAGTGGCCCCACAGATTTTAGCCAGCCAGACTTGGATGATTGCTTGATGTGTATTTTAATAAATCCGACACTGACAGCTTGGGGCCCCTGTGCAAGAAATGTGTTTGGGCCCCCCTCCTTTTATAACAACCAAGATATACATATATATATATTTCTATTACATAATCTCCTATCATTGTCTATATTGCCCTCCCTTATTACACAGTGCCCCCTCTTGTTATGTACAGCACCGTCCCTTACATAGTGTATCTCGTTATTTTTGTTATTTATAACGCCCTCCTTTATTATATACAGTCCTGTCTTGTTAGATATATAATGCAATGGTGGCTGATGGAGCATGGGAAAGCTTCTTTTCCGACCGAGGCGGCTGATAGATGGGTCTTCTGGTCACCGGCTGCTCCATCTGCAGCCATTTTATATCTAACAAGAGAGGACTCTATGTGATAAGAGAGAGGGCGCTGTGAGTAATAAAAATGATGACAAAACGCTACTTAAGAGATGATGCTATATATATCAAGACATAACATTCTGTAATAATGGGACAGCACTGTATATAGCAACAGAGGACACTACATAATAAGGCCCTATTCAGCAATAATGTCCCCCATACTGCGCCCCTTCCTGGGATAATGACTACCCTCCTGGTTTCCTTCTTGGTATAATTTTCCCTATCTTGGTCTCCTTCTTGGTATCATGTCCTCCATCCTGGTCCCCTTCCTGATATAATGTGACCAATCTAGATATATATGTGTTCCATCCTGGTATAATGTGCCCCAACCTTGTATAATGTGACCCATCTACGTATTTGTGTCCCATCCTGGTATAATGTGCCCCATCCTCGTATATAAGTCCCATATCCTGCTATAATATGTCCCATCCTGGTATAATGTGCCCCATCCTGGTGTAGTGTCCCCATCCTGGTATATATTTGCCCCATCATGGTATAATGTCCCCCATCTTGGTATAATGGACCCCATCCTTATATATCTGTGCCTCATCCTGCTATAAAGTGCCCCAACCTGCTATAATGTGCTTCATTCTCCTACAATGTGCCCCATCCAGGTACATACAGTGCGGGAAATAAGTATTTGATCCCTTGCTGATTTTGTAAGTTTACCCACTGACAAAGACATGAACAGTCTATAATTTAAGGGCTGGTTAATTTTAACATTGATAGATAGAACATCAAAAATAAAATCCAGAAAATCACATTGTATAAATTATATAAATTTATTTGCATTTGCACTGTATGTGTCCCACCCTGGTATAATGTGCCCCATCCTTGTATATATGTCCCATATCCTGGTATAATGTGCCCCATCTAGGTACATATGTGCCCCATCCTGCTATAATGTGCCCCATCCTGCTATAATGTGCCCCATCTAGGTACATATGTGCCTCATCCTGCTATAATGTGCCCCATTCTGGCATAATGAACCACATCCTGCTATGATGTGCCCCATCCTGGCATAATGAACCACATCCGGCTATAATGTGCCTCATCCTGCTATAATGTGCCTCATCCTGCTATAATGAGCCTCAGCCTGCTATAATGTGCCCCATCCTGCTATAATGTGCCCCATCCTGGCATAATGTGCCCCATCCTGCTATAATGTGCCCCATCCTGCTATAATGTGCCCCATCCTGGCATAATGAACCACATCCTGCTATAATGTGCCCCATCCTGCTATAATGTGCCTCATCCTGCTATAATGTGCCACATCCTGGCATAATGTGCCCCATCCTGCTATAATGTGCCCCATCCTGCTATAATGTGCCCCATCCTGGCATAATGAACCACATCCTGCTATAATGTGCCCCATCCTGCTATAATGTGCCCCATCCTGCTATAATGTGCCCCATCCTGGCATAATGTGCCCCATCCTGCTATAATGTGCCCCATCCTGCTATAATGTGCCCCATCCTGGCATAATGAACCACATCCGGCTATAATGTGCCTCATCCTGCTATAATGTGCCTCATCCTGCTATAATGAGCCTCAGCCTGCTATAATGTGCCCCATCCTGCTATAATGTGCCCCATGCTGCTATAATGTGCCCCATCCTGGCATAATGTGCCCCATCCTGCTATAATGTGCCCCATCCTGCTATAATGTGCCCCATCCTGGCATAATGTGCCCCATCCTGCTATAATGTGCCCCATCCTGCTATAATGTGCCCCATCCTGGCATAATGAACCACATCCGGCTATAATGTGCCTCATCCTGCTATAATGTGCCTCATCCTGCTATAATGAGCCTCAGCCTGCTATAATGTGCCCCATCCTGCTATAATGTGCCCCATCCTGGCATAATGTGCCCCATCCTGCTATAATGTGCCCCATCCTGCTATAATGTGCCCCATCCTGGCATAATGAACCACATCCTGCTATAATGTGCCCCATCCTGCTATAATGTGCCCCATGCTGCTATAATGTGCCCCATCCTGGCATAATGTGCCCCATCCTGGCATAATGAACCACATCCTGCTATAATGAGCCTCATCCTGCTATAATGTGCCCCATCTAGGTTTATATGTGCCCCATCCTGCTATAATGTGCCTCATCCTGCTATAATGTGCCCCATCCTGCTATAATGAGCCTCATCCTGCTATAATGTGCCTCATCCTGCTATAATGTGCCCCATCCTGCCATAATGAACCACATCCGGCTATAATGTGCCTCATCCTGCTATAATGTGCCCCATCCTGCCATAATGTGCCCCATCCGGCTATAATGTGCCTCATCCTGCTATAATGTGCCCCATCCTGGCATAATGAACCACATCCTGCTATAATGTGCCCCATCCTGGCATAATGTGCCCCATCCTGCTATAATGTGCCCCATCCTGCTATAATGTGCCCCATCCTGCTATAATGTGCCCCATCTAGGTTTATATGTGCCCCATCCTGGTATAATGTGCCCCATCCTCATATATATGTACATTTAAAACAAACGATACTACTCACCTTCCCCCACGCCGTCGGCAGCTATGCTGTGCACCCCCAGTCACATGCATGCCGATGTCAGTTGCCAACCTCTGATTGGCCAGTGGCATGTATTGCAGCACCGGTAGCGGCGGGTTCCCTGCACCACAATACATTTTAGGTGAATGTGCGTCCTCAGAGACACATATATCTGAAATAGTCGCTGGTGCCGGCGGGCCCCTTCTACGTCCGGGCCATGGTGCAGCGGAACCAGCTGCACGGGTGATATGTCCACTCCTGCAACATGTGACAAAGCAGATTATATCCAACGCTTGGAATAATTTGGTCTTTCTCCAGGTTCTCTGCACAGCAATGTATAGATTACCATAATAATCCATCATATCCGGTCATTACACAATTATGCATTTATATACCATGTATTAGAATCAGAGATCAGAGGTTGGACAGAGAGTATAAGGCAGTGGCTTCATGAAGATATATGATCCTGTAATGTACCTGTACAACAAAACATAGCGGAAGTGAGTTATATGAATACTATAATTCTAAGCAAAGAACTCAGACGAATCCCGGGAGAAAACAATAAGATCGGCCTGTGCACCTGCCGGCACCCGCGCATACATGATGTGTTGCTGCAAAACTGTGCACCATGTGTCATGTGCCTGTATCCTCGGCGTGTGGGTGGGAATGTGCAATACGGCACTGTCATAATACACACGTCAAGAAGCCCTCATGTACCTTTTACAAGTGTCCTGCAGGTGCAGCGAGTGCGCGTAATGGAATCGCCTTCAGATAAGTTGCAGGCATCAAAGTAAAAAAATCAGACAAAGGCAAATCTGTGATGAAATCAATGAACAGATGAGTCCACAGTCTTTCCGAATTTGGCAATCAAACCAATTCCCTGTACGTCCAGTTATTTCAAACTTTAGAGCGTGCGCAAACTTCACATACGGATACAAATCCTTAATTTAATAATGGTAACACCCTTGACCTGGTCTTTGTCCGGCTGTGTTCAATCTCCTACCTAGATAACTCACCGCTTCCCCTCTCTGACCACAACATTCTCTCCTTCACGCTCACAATTCCTCGCCCACCCCAGCACCCTCCTACCTACCACACATTCAGAAATCTACATTCTATCAACCCTCATACACTCTCAGACTCCCTACACATCATTGTCCTCAATCTCCTCTTTTTCCTGTCCTGATCTGGCTGTACATCACTACAATGACACTCTTAGAAGCACCCTAGACCAAGTAGCTCCCCTCACCCTCAGAACCTCCAAACACAGAGTGAAACAGCCCTGGCTCACATCGCAAACCCGATTTCTCCAGCGATGCTCTAGGTGTGCTGAACGCTTATGGAGGAAAACTCGCACCCCAGAAGACTTCACACACTTCAAATTTATGTTAAGAACCTATAACTCTGCCCTTCACCTCGCCAAACAGACCTACTACACCACCCTGATCTCCTCACTATCCAACAACCCCAGGAAACTTTTTGACACCTTTCACTCCCTCCTCAGGCCAAAAGCACAAGCCCCTATCACAGACATTTGTGCTGATGACCTGGCCTCCCACTTTATAGAGAAAATAGACAATATCCGTCAGGAAATCCGCTCCCAGACACCAAGTGCAGTTACTCTCATGCCTCCCTGCATCTCCCCTGGCTCACTCTCCACATTCGATCCACATCCTCTCTTCTTCTCGTCCGACTACATGCATACTGACCCCATTCCCTCTCATCTCCTCCAGTCGCTCTCTCCAGTCGTCACAACTCACCTACCTTCTTTAATCTCTCCCTCTCCTCTGGCGTTTTCCCCTCCTCCTTCAAAGACTCTATCATTACTCCATTACTAAAGAAACCCGCCCTCGACCCATCCAGCACAAATAACTACAGACCGGTCTCCAATCTCCCCTTCATCTCTAAACTCTTGGAGCGCCTGGTCTACTCCCGCCTTACCTGTTACCTCTCCACTCATTCCCTCCTAGACCCTTCACAGTCTGGTTTCCGCCCTCTACATTCGACAGAATCTGCACTCATCAAGGTGACCAATGACCTTCTGACAGCAAAATGCAATGGTGACCACTCTCTGCTCATTCTTCTCGACCTTTCTGCAGCTTTCGACACTGTTGACCACCCTCTCCTACTCTCTAGGCTCCAGTCACTAGGCATTAAGGACACTGCTCTCTCCTGGTTCTCCTCCTATCTTTCTGACGGCTCCTTCAGTGTTCTGTTCTCCGGCTCCACTTCATCTCCTCTTCGGGGTACCCCAGGGCTCAGTCCTTGGACCCCTTTTCTTCTCCCTCTACACGGCCCCTATTGGGCAGACCATCAGCAGATTTGGCTTTCAGTACCATCTTTATGCTGATGACACACAACTGTACACGTCATCCCCTGACCTTACCCCCGCTGTACTACAGAACGCCACTGACTGTCTGCAGTCTCCAACATCATGTCCTCTCTCTATCTGAAACTCAACCTCTCCAAAACTGAACTTCTTCTGCTCCCACCATCTACTAACCTCCCTAAATCTGATGTTTCCCTCTCCGTGGGTGGCACCATAATAACACCCCGGCAGCAGGCGCGCTGTCTGGGTGTTATGTTTGACTCCAATCTCTCTTTCACATCCCACATACAATCTCTTGCCCGCTCGTGCCGCTTACACCTAAAGAACATCTCTAGAATCCATCCTTTTCTCACCATGGAAACAACAAAACCCCTCACTGTCGCCCTGATCCACTCCCGCCTGGGTTACTGTAACGCTCTATTAATTGGCCTCCCCCTCACTCGACTTTCCCCTCTCCAGTCCATCCTTAATGCAGCAGCCAGTGTCATCCATCTAGCTAATCGGTATTCAGACGCGTCCGCTCTTCGCCAGTCGTTACACTGGCTGCCCATTCATTACAGGATACAATTCAAAGTACTTGTTCTCACCCACAAAGCTCTCCACAGTGCAGCACCCCCTTATATCTCCTCCCTCATTTCTGTCTATTGGCCTAACCGACCACTGCGCTCTGCAAATGACTTTCGACTAACCTCTGCACTAATCCGTACCTCCCACTCCCGACTCCAAGACTTCTCCCATGCTGCGCCAATCCACTGGAATGCTCTACCCCAAGATATTAGGACCATCCACAATTTGCATAGTTTTAGGTGCGCGCTCAAAACACATTTGTTCAGAGCGGCCTATCACGTTCCCTAATCAAACTCATTTTATGTGTAAGGGCGCGTGTGTAGCTCATTCACTATCTCCATCTACCCCCCACCCCCTGAAGATGGCTGGACCATCACTGTAAATACACCATTGTAGATACACACCTGTACTTTGTATCTCCCCCACCTCATGGTAGATTGTAAGCTCTCACGAGCAGGGTCTTATTTTGCTTTAATTATTGTACTGTTAACGATGTTACATATGACTGTTTTGTTTGAAACTGCTAAACTGTAAAGCGCTGCAGAATATGTTTGCGCTATATAAATAAAGATTATTATTATTAATTTCATTACTCAAACACGACCACCAAAAGAATCTGGAAATAGCTTTCTGCGTAGCTGTGCTCCCAGGATGACCACTTAAAACGGAATCATAAAATTAATTTAAAATCTTAACTGTACAAGTACAAATAACTTGGAACCTGGAGTGGTGGATGGGACCAACAACTGAGTTTTACAGATCTCCATTTCTACAACTGAGGATACCACAGAAACCACAATGCCCTTTGGTAGTATGGAGGATGGAGGTTCTGGAGGCGAAACTGAATCAAGACTGCGTGACAATGCGTCAGCCTTCACATTCTTGGACCTGAATGTGATAGAGAACTTGAAACTATAGAAAAGCAAGGTCCATCTGGCTTGTCTTGGGTCTAACTGTTTAGCTGAGTCAATGTAAGCTAAATTCTCATGGTCAGCGACCACAGTGATTTGATGAACTGCCTCCTCCAAAAAATGCCTTCGTTCCCCAAGGGCTAATTTAACAGCGAGTAACTCATAATTCCCGACATCTTCATAATTTCTTTCAGCAGATGAAAATTTCTTAGAGAAAAAATGCACATGGCGACAAATTAGTTAGAGTTTTTAATGGTTGCTGAAGATTGGGTTGGATTAGGGCAGGAGCAGACATAAAACACCTTTTCAAGTAATCGAAAGCTCCAATATCATCTGGTGACCAAACCTTGAGATCCGCTCCCTTAGGTGTGAGGTCAGTAAGAAGTTTAACAATCTGAGAAAACCGCTTAATGAATTTCCTATAATAGCTGACGAATCCTAGAAAATGTTGCAACGCTTTCAGGTCATGAGGTTGAACCCAATCTATTATGGCTTGCACCTTCCCAGAATCCATTTTAAATCATTCAACCGATCAAATGTATCTCATAAATGAAAACTCCTGAACAGGAAAAATACATTTCTCAATTTTCGCAATTCTCCCTCAATCTTTGAAGTACTAAACGGGCATGTTCCTGCTGAGAGTCCAGATCAGGAAAAAAATATTCAAATATTTTCAAGGTAAACAACAAACAACAAAAACAAGGTCTAAAAGGTAATGTTTCTTCTTGTGGACAGTGACATACCGGCTCTGGCATGACAAGGTAAGGAGGCTTATTCGCCATGCAATGTTCTTCTGGGAAATTTTATATGCAAATTGTCTCTTTAGTGCTTGAAGTCTATAGCGCCACCCGCAGTGATCCAATGCAATCGGAAAAGACATAATTCCTAAGGTTTTGAAAAACAGCAGGTGCATTGGTTAACCCAAAAGGCATAACAGGTTTTTCGAATAATCTCTCCAACGAACGGTGTTTTCCACTCATCACCCTTCCGGGTGTGTATCAAATTGTAAGCCCCTCTAAAATCAAGTTTAGAAAACCATTTAGCCCCAGTAAGCTGATTATAAAGGTCGGGGATGTGTGGAAGGGGGTATGGCTTCTTAACTGTGATCTTTTCAGTCCTTGGAAATCTAGACAAGGACGGACACCACCATCTTTTTTTTACAATGAAAAATCCAGCAGCCACAGGGGAGGAGAAGGACGGATATGACCCTTCCGTAAACTTTCCCTAACATATTCTTTCATGATTCAATTAAGGCCCAGACAAATTGTAAAAGCGAGCTTTAGCTAATTTAGCACCATGGACAAGAACAATAGCACAGTCAAAAGGATGATGAGGAAATAATGTCTCTACCTTTTTTTTCGAAAACACATTTCCAAAATCTTTCAGGTACTCCGGCACACCCTCCAGACTTGCAGAGCTTATACATTTCTTATGACTATTGGGGCCTCATTTAACAATTTCCTTTTGACACCAATCAATAATAGGACTGTGAATTAGTCACCGTGGAAGTCCCAATACCAATCCAGCAGATAAATTATCCAGTACAAAACAGAAAATGAATTCAGGGTTTAATGCTCCTGCTTGAAGAGTGAATTCCACCGTTACAAATTTAACAAAGTTCTGACGTATTAGCATTGTGTGAATTGCAAAAATCTTTCAGACTAACTGTCCTGAAACCTAATTTCCGAACCAGTCCAGATTCAAGTCAGATGCAGTCAACAAAAGACAATGCTGGCAATACCTGGATCTTGCAGTACTTTATCTGAGGAGAAAAGGGTACCTGGAAGTCTGGATGACCTCCTCGATTATCAGCCAGATATTTTCCAGTGGGCTTGCTGTAATAAAAGCGAGTTTTACTGTTCTTCAAAAAGTGTCCTGCGAGGCCACAGTAGAAACAGAGTCCAAGTTCCTGTCTATGTTTCTTCTCCATGGCACGAAAACTGGCAGCTCTAGCCTCCATTGGCTCTACTGTGTGTAGACGGGCATAGTCTAAGGGAGTGTAAAAGGCATCCCACTGCCCATTATGCCTCTCACAAATTCTGCTGTTCATCCATACAGCCTGGGCAATAACTTCCACCAAAAAACAAGGGGGAGCATGCAGAGCCAGATCGTCCTTCAGGGATTTAGATAGACATCAATGAAATTGGCACCTGAGGGCCACATTGTTCCACTGAGCTTCAGTGGACCACTGTCAGATCTTAGTATAGTACAGTAGTCCTCAGTGGTGTGGCTCCCCTGTGTCAGGTTTACAATCCTAGCCTCAGCGACTTGGATTATGTTGGGTTCATCATAGATAACCCCTAAGGCATCAAAGTAGGCATCAATTGGCTGACACCTTCCGAACCAACCTCCCCTGCTGTGCTGTGTTATGGCAGCCTCCGCTTCACCCACACTCCCTGCCCTAGTCACAAACATGATGGAGGAGTGGGTCTTCTTCTTTCTAACACCTACACCTTCAACGCCATCCCACCTATACCCTCCCTTATCCTCCCCTCTTTTAAAGTCCACTCTGTCCGCATCTACTCTCCCTCCCACCTCCAAGTGGCCGTCATATACCGACCTCCAAACCCAGCCACTGCCTTAATTGACAATTTCTCCATCTGGCTTTTTCACTTTCTCTCAGCTGACATTCCCACAATCATCATGGGTGACTTCAACATCCCCATTGATACCTGCCAGTCAGCAGCCTCCAAATTCCTCTTGCTTACTTCATCTTTTGTACTAATTCAGTGGTCCTCCTCAGCCACCAAACACAGATGGACTTACATTAGATCTTTTCTTCACCTGCCTCTGCTCCCTGCCTAACCTCACAACCTGCCCTTTCCCCTTATCTGACCACTCACATTCTCAACCCTGGCATAATAACCTCACATTAAAGCTTTAGCAAGTGTCCAAGGTTGCGGAGAGGTGTAGGAGGAAAACAGATTCGCAAGATGACTTCACCACTTTCAAACAAGCAACACTTGCATTCAAATCTGCCCTCACCTCTGCTAAGAAGGCCTACTTCACAACCCTCGTATCTTCCTTATGCTGCAACCCCAAACAGTCATTCAACACTTTTAACTCCCTCCTCCGCCCACCACTGCCTTCTCAGACCTCCCTAATCTCTGCTGAGGACTTTACCACACACTTAAAAAATAGACCAAACAAGGCAAGTCTTTATTGTTCGACCATCACAACCCCTTAGTATACCTGACCAATGCCCTTACCCCATAACCTCCCTCTCCAACATCACTGAAGGACAGTTTACTTGTCTCCTCTCCAAATCACACCTCACCACTTGTGCACTTGACCCCATCCCATCCCACTTCTTCCCCAACCACATCACCACACTTATGCCATCCTTAACCGAACTCTTCAACTTATCACTAACATCTGGAACCTTGCCTTCTGCTTTCAAACATGCCAAAATCACACCTATTCTCAAAAACCCATCCCTTGACCCAACTGCTGTGACCAAGTATCTCCCCATATTGCTGCTCCCATTCTTTTCCAACATGTTCACGCTGAACTTTCCTCCTATTTCTCATCTAACTCGCTCTTTGACAACCTACAATCTGGCTTCCGTTCCCACCATTCCACGGAAACTGCTCTGACTAAAATAATTGATTACTTATTTACAGCCAAAGCTAACAGACAATTCTCTATACTCCTCCTTCTTGACCAGTTTTCTGGCTTCAACACTGTTGACCACTGTCTCCTACTACAGATCCTCTCATCCTTTGCTCAATCCTCCTCATACCTTACCAACCACACATTTAGTTCTTCTACTCCCAAACTACCTCCTTATCCTGCCCTTTCTCTGTTGAAGTCCCTCAAGGATCTGTCCTAGGACCCTTACTCTTCTCAATCTATACACTTGGCCTGGGATAACTCATAAAGTGCTATGGCTTTCAGTACCATCTTACATTGACGACATTCAGATCTACCTCTCTGGCCCAGACATCAGACCTCTGATTGTCCAGAATCCCAGAGTGTCTATCATCCATATCCTCCTTCTTCTCCTCTCGCTTCCTCAAGCTGAGTGTGAACAAAACGCAGCCTCAGTGATGTCACCGCTAGTCACTGAGGCTGCACTCGCAGTAGTTCAGTCACCAGTGGTTCTCAGCCTGGACGGTCACATCTTGGCACTGCCCAGGTTGAAAACTGTTTTTCCCCCCAGACATGGATTACGGCATGGAACAGAATGGTTGGACAGGTATAGTATATTGCTGCTTTATTATTTTTGGTTTATTACAGGAGAACGAGGGCTTCAGAGGAATTAGGCGAGGTTGTAAGTATGGTTTATTTGAGATTATTAAAGGAGTCTGTGTCATTTTTTCAATTAAAGGACTTTATTCTTGGTGTCTGTGTTTTCATACAATGTGACTACGGGGTTAGTAATGGGGCATCTTATAGACGCCTCTCCATTGTAACCTCGGGGCTTGATGTCACCTGATAATAAATGGTAAAGAATGAAGGGAGCAGAGTCTCTGTTAGACTCTACATTTTACGATGATGTGAAAATCAGACCAAGTGACTGAACGAAATGCACAACAAACTATGTTAAGAGACAAAAGATTTATGATTGAGTGTCCCTATAACATTGACCCCATTGGATCTATGGATTCTAAAAACTCAATTTTACTAACAATTGCTAACTTAGAATCTGAGAATACTGGGGTAAGAAAAAGCATCAAATTCATTAAATGACAGTTAATTAAAATCATCCAAGTTGAGCACTGGACATCCAAGATCCTGGAAATCCAAGATAGAAAAAAACCTGCAAGTGACTGCGAAAGAAAATGACAAATCAAGAAGAGAACAAAATTTACCCATAACATAGTGGACTATCTGCACAACCATGTCTAAAATTTTCGGGGTGCAGGTTCTTTCAGTGGAACAAGATCCTCACGTCACCAGGATTTCTGACCACGATTAGGTCTGGGACATCCTTGTGCTTGTGCAACATCGCGTCACAGTGTGCATTGTGACCTTATGATGCATATGCACAAGGATGTTCCAGGCCTAATTACGGCTGGAAGTCCCAGCCTAACATGAAGTTGCCTGGGGTACAGTGGTAGCAAAAAGTGGTGAGGACTGTACAGGAGACAATGAGTACCAATGAGCAATGTGATAAGTATTAGTTGTTTTTTCTTTCTACATTTTATGTTTATTATACCTAGGAGTCTCTCCAGACCCCAAAGCATAATAAGTTACATTTGTAGAGAATTCATGGAAAATAAATTTGCTGTGAATTCCCCATGTGATTTTAAATTTTAATCTGATCTCTAATATATAGTTATTCCAATGAGTTATAAACTACCAAAAAAAAAATCACAGCTGACCTCCAGGTCATCCTATCATTGCATTGACAAATTTAAATTTGTTCTTATCTCCTTTATTCATAGTTCTTGAGAAAATTCTCACTCATTTTATCCAGAAAAAACATTTTTACCTAATTCAAAACAAATTCTTACCTAATGGGCTTTTTCACAATTTCTATAATTTCTTGAGAAACTGAGTCAAATTCCCCCTGGCTGCACCCAGTATGTATCTACATAAATAGTTCATACACATTTTCAACATTAATAAAACAATTTTGTCTTGACATGCTCAAACTCATTCTAATTAGAAATTACTTCACATTTGCAGCTTGATTTTACATCTAGAGGACAGGGACCGCAATGGGCTTAAATGTAACCCCACCTTATCAAACACATCTACTGCTGCATTTGAGGTCTCATTTGCATATACACTCTCATTACCTCAACATCCAACACATCATTTGTTGTAAAAGATTTATTGATGATATTTTTTTTGCAATTTGGCACTGCAATACCTTATTACATTTTCGATTTTTCCAAGAACTAAACTCACAGGTCACAAACCTCAACTTTATTATTCCCCAAATGATAACTAGCTTTCTTTTACTTTGGATGCACTCAGGTAGTATCCGTATGAGACTCTGTACCCTTCATTTTTTTCCTTGATTCCTTATTTTCTGTAATTTTCTACACTTTGTACATTTTCTTTATTTCTCTCCATTCTCTGCATTATTCCCTATTATTTATTTTCCTGCTAATTCTCATTCTTCCTCTTACACTCATTCCTCACTCACTCACTCTTAATCCTCTCAGTCCTTCAGCCTCTGTCTTTCCTTTTACTCTGGTTTATTTGACCCCACACTCTACACTTAAGGCCCCGGCACACATAGCGATTTACCAACGATCACGACCAGCGATACGACCTGGCCGTGATCGTTGGTAAGTCGCTGTGTGGTCGCTGGGGAGCTGTCACACAGACCGCTCTCTCCAGCGACCAACGATCAGGGGAACGACTTCGGCATCGTTGAAACTGTCTTCAACGATGCCAAAGTCCCCCTGCAGCACCCGGGTAACCAGGGTAAACATCGGGTTACTAAGCGCAGGGCCGCGCTTAGTAACCCGATGTTTACCCTGGTTACCAAAAAAAACAAACAGTACATACTCACCATCTGATGTCCGTCAGGTCCCTTGCCGTCTGCTTCCTGCTCTGACTGAGTGCCGCCGTACAGTGAGAGCAGAGCGCAGCGGTGACGTCACCGTTGTGCTGTACTTTCACTTTCACTTTGCGGCGCTCAGTCAGTGTGGGAAGCAGACGGCAAGGGACCTGACGGACATCAGATGGTGAGTATGTACTGTTTGATTTTTTTGGTAACCAGGGTAAACATCAGGTTACTAAGCGCGGCCCTGCGCTTAGTAACCCGATGTTTACCCTGGTTACCAGTGAAGACATCGCTGGATCGGTGTCACACACACCGATTCAGCGATGTCAGCGGGACCTCAACGACCAAAAAAAGGTCCAGGCATTCCGACACGACCAGCGATCTCGCAGCAGGGGCCTGATCGCTGGTACGTGTCACACATAGCGAGATCGCTACTGAGGTCGCTGTTGCGTCACAAAACTTGTGACTCAGCAGCGATCTCGCTAGCGATCTCGCTATGTGAGACGGGGCCTTTAGATCTCTATGTGCATACCCATCTTATCTGAAAGGCGACATTATTTGCACTACCCTCCCCTATAGGACACTAGCTGGCTCATCTGTAAATGATGCATGAGAACTACTTGGCGAGTCTTATGACACTGCACATTCCCATTCTCACTAATGTCAGAGGGGACGGGGCAGGGACAAATTAACAGGCCTACCAAAAATTGTACTTCCACCATTACCCATCCCCTATAAACCTGTGTTCATAGGTGATAATGAACCACCCTACACTACCTGCGACAAGGATCCTGTGAAGCGTCTATAGTCACTAGCAGGACAACAATTGTACACTAAATATTCAGCAGAAAACATGGACTCAAATTCAATAAAATGATATAAACTCTGAAACAATAAAAGTAAATACATCTTCCTGTATATCTTTCAACATATTTTCTTGTCTCTGGTTTTTTTTTAATGTGTTGTATTCTTCCATCATTTTCTGTTTGTTAATTTACATATTTTTATTTTCTGTTTTGCTTAAATTTTAATTTTAAAAGTAAAAAATATACAAACTCCTTTGTCAATAAAAAATGATTAAATGATCAAAACACAACCATCATATATATTTATTATTGGGCTATTAATATTCATACTTCATTTCCTCCAGACATATGTTTGTTTTTATTTTTTATCTCCAGTTTTGTTTTTACTTTAGTTATTTTTTGTAATAAAACATGTGTATATATAAATATATCGATGTATCTATATATCTATAATTACCTAAGGGGTACTTCAGTCTGTTTCTAACTTCTGCCAGTCTGTAACGAAAATCCTGAGTTGCTGATTGGTCACGACCGGCTGGCCACGACCAATCAGCGATATTGTGGCGGGATTAAACACCGCTTCACTTTTTACTATTGATGCTGCCTATGCAGCATCAATAGTAAAAACATAGAATGTTAAAAATAATTTAAAAAAACAAAAAAAATTATATTCTCACCTTCCGAAGTCCGCCGCAGCCTTTCCCGCTCCTTGCGCTCCGGTCCCAAGAATGCATTGCGGCAATGCCTCGAGATCACGTGGCGGTCTCACGAGACCGCTACATGATCACGGATTATTGCCGCTAGGCATTACTGGGAACGGAGCATCGCAAGGAGCATCGGTAAAGGCCTCGGCTGGATCCAGGGCCCGACAGAAGGTGAGTATATAACTATTTTTTATTTTAATTGTTTTTTTAACAGGGATATGGTGCCCACATTGCTATATACTACGTGACCTGTGTTATATACTGCGTGGGCTGTGTTATATACTACGTGGGCTGTGTTACATACTACGTGGGCTGTGTTGTATACTGCGTGGGCTGTGTTATATACTACGTGGCCTGTGTTATATACTGCGTGGGCTGTGTTATATACTGCGTGGGCTGTGTTATATACTACGTGGCTGTGCAATATACTACTTGCCATGCTATATACTACGTGGCCTGTGTTATATACTACGTGGCTGTGCTATATACTACGTGGGCTGTGTTATATACTATGTGGCTGCACATTCTAGAATACCCAATGCGTTAGAATCGGGCCACCATCTAGTATATATATATATATATACTGTATATATATATATATACTTCTCACTAAATTAGAATATCATCCAAAAGTTTATTTATTTCAGTTCTTCAATACAAAAAGTGAATCTCATATATTATATAGAGTCACTACAGACAGAGTGATCTATTTCACATGTTTATTTCTGTTAATGTTGATGATTATGGCTTACAGCCAATGAAAACCCAAAAGTCATTATCTCAGTAAATTATTTTGACAGATGTCCAGAAGGCAGTCACTGACACACTCCACAAGGAGGGGAAGCCACAAAAGTTCATTGCTAATGAAGCAGGTTGTTCATACAGTGCTGTATCCAAGCAGATTAATGGAAAGTTGAGTGGAAGGAAAAAGTGTGGTAGAAAAAGGTGCACAAGCAACCGGGATAACCGCAGCCTTGAAAGAATTGTTAAGACAAGGCCATTCAAAAATTTTGGAGAGATTCACAAGGAGTGGACTGCTGCTGGAGTCATTGCTTCAAGAGCCACCACACACAGACGTATCCAGGACATGGGCTACAAGTGTCGCATTCCTTGTGTCAAGCCACTCATGACCAATAGACAACACCAGAAGCATCTTACCTGGGCCAAGGAGAAAAAGAACCGGACTGTTGTCAGTGGTCCAAAGTGTTGTGTTCAGAAGAAAGTAAATTTTCCATTTCATTTGGAAATCAGGTCCCAGAGTCTGGAGGAAGAGTGGAGAGGCCACAATCCAAGCTGCTGGAGGTCTCGTGTGAAGTCTCCACAATCAGTGATGGTTTGGGGAGCCATGTCATCTGCTGGTGTAGGTCCACTGTGTTTTATCAAGACCAAAGTCAGCGCAGCCGTCTACCAGGAAATTTTAGAGCACTTCATGCTTCCCTCTGCCGACAAGCTTTTTGGAGATGGAAATGCCATTCTCCAGCAGGACTTGGCCCCTGTCCACACTGCGAAAAGTACCAACATCTGGTCTACAGACAACAGTATCACTCTGCTTGATTGGCAGCAAACTCGCCTGACCTTAACCCCATAGGGAATCTATGGAGTATTGTCAAGAGGAAGATGAGACACCAGACCCCACAATGCAGACAAGCTGAAGGCTGCTATCAAAGCAACCTGGGCTTCCATAACCCCTCAGCAGTGCCACAGGCTGCTTGCCTCCATGCCACGCCACATTGATGCAGTAATTGATGCCAAAGGAGTCCCTGCCAAGTACTGAGTGCATTTACTGAATATACACTTCAGTAGGCCAACATTTCGGATTTCAAAATCATCTTTTCAACCTGGTGTTATATTCTAATTTACTGTGATAATGACTTTTGGGTTTTCATTGGCTGTAAGCCATAATCATCAACAGTAACAGAAATAAAGACTTGAAATAGATCACTCTCTTTGGGTGTTCCTTATTTAGAACTTCTACTATCCATATAACTTAGTAGCGCCTCTACGGTCACCACCTGGAAGGGGGATCACAAATAGAGATATAAGAACATAGAACAATCCTTTTCAAAGGTTTCTTCTCATCTTCTTGAGTATAATCATACAGCTCCCCTCTTTAGTGTTGGTGGGGGAGCGATCGGCCGGTGTGCCTGACTGAGCGACAGTCTACGCAAGCAGCATAGTTACACCTGAAATTCCACCCAGAGAAAAATCTGGAATATGTTTCTGTGATTTCTTGGCTTTAAAATTATTTCTTCCAAATGTGACAAAGAGTAGAAGCGGGTGGATTGTCTTCCCATGGATGTCGACCCCGGGGGGAAATCACATTATAAGACCCGCTGGGGAGATGGAAATTAAATTATTCTCAGAACAGGGGAAACCCTGCGTAAATAAATCTGTTCACAAACTGACCTTCTGTCTGGAAGTTCGTGAATGAAACCCAAAACTAATGCTCATTTTTATCAATTTCTTTTGCAATGGTTTCACTCTAGAACCTCAAAGATTTCAATGCAGAGAAGATGGAATATTAATCACTATTGTAAGCGATTGATTTACCGTATTTTTTGGCATATAAGACGCACTTTTTCCCCCCAAAAAAAGGGGGGAAAATGGGGGGTGCGTCTTATATTCGCAATGCAGGCTTACCGTGGACCGTGGCGGCAGAGGTGCGGCGGCAGAGGTGTGGCGGCATAGGTGTGGAGATGAGGAGGCGCAGTGAGCGGGGTCCCTTTCCCCGGTGAGGTGATGCAGCAGCCCCGGTAATGCAGCAGAGCCGGGTGAATCCTGTTGTTATCGGTGCGCGCGGCCATCTTCCTGAGGCCACGCGTTCGCAGATGGAGCTCTGCTGCCCGGGGCTTCAGGAAAATGGCCGCGGGATGCCGCGCGTGCGCAGATGGGGATCGCGGCGGCCATTTTCCTGAAGCCCCGGGCAGCAGAGCTCCATCTGCGAACGCGCGGCCTCAGGAAGATGGCCGCGCGCACCGATAACAACAGGATTCACCCGGCCCTGCTGCATTACCAGGGCTGCTGCATCACCTCACCGGGGAAAGGGACCCCGCTCACTGCGCCTCCTCATCTCCACACCTCTGCCACCACGGTAACAACAGGATTCACCCAGCTCTGCTGCATTACCGGGGCTGCTGCATCACCTCACCGGGGAAAGGGACCCCCCTCACTGCGCCTCCTCGTCTCCACACCTCTGCCACCACGGTAACAACAGGATTCACCCAGCTCTGCTGCATTACCGGGGCTGCTGCATCACCTCACCGGGGAAAGGGACCCCGCTCACTGCGCCTCCTCGTCTCCACACCTCTGCCACCGCGGTAACAACAGGATTCACCCGGCTCTGCTGCATTACCGGGCTGCTGCATCACCTCACCGGGGAAAGGGACCCCTCTAACGCCATACCTCTCACTGTGCCTCCTCATCCCAACACCTCTGCCGGTAACCACTGCTGCCACCCTCCCATGGACACCAGGCCGTGGCGTCGCCCACCTAAGCAGGAAGGGACCCTGCTCAGGTGCACGCCGTACCGCCTCACCCCACCTCTGCCGACACCATGCCTCCTGTGACCCTGCTCTGCCACCACCAGCCCACAGGTAAGATACTGTAAATTCGGACAATAAGACGGACCCCCATCTTATAAAAAATCTTTTTTTCTGCAATTTTCACCCCAAATTTGGGGTGCGTCTTATGGTCCGGTGCGTCTTATAGTCCGCAAAATACGGTACATCAATTGACTGCTGCAGACAATCCCTGGGCTAAGCAGTCATATTTTTGTAGATTGCACCAAAGTAAGTACACATGTCTTCTCTGACCCCATGCTGTGCTGCTATTGGCTGATACTGCAACTTACAGACTTCATGCATTACCCACCTCCTACATATACAGTACATGGTATTTGAGCACACAGCCGTCCTGCTATAATAAAGGGATGGCTCTGCTCGTTAATGTGATTTGAAGGCTTTGACGCTGGTGATTCCTACACAGGACTCAATGTTTTAGATTAAAGTCAGATTCGGGCATCTCCAGCCCCTCCTACATATAATTATGACATTATATTAAAGTCTTGTCATAAATAAAATTGCAATAAATACATGAGATAAAGAGCAGGAAATTGTGGAAAATTTCCCTCCTTCTCCCAGATCGAATCCCAAAATAAGACAGGACGTATTTGGCTCGCGAAGTGAATATTTCAGGAAACTTTCTGCCAATTGGCCGAGATACAAGAATGAAAAAAATGTCTTCTAGGTGCCTTAAAATAAGAAGGGACATGATTAATCCTCTATTTTATAATGTTTAATTTAAGCCACCAGGGATACTAAATCCACAGAGCTGATGGTTCGTTGGTTCTCCTTGAGATTGTGAAAGCTTCTTTGAGTTCGCCCTCAGTTCCTTCTGGAGTGTAAATTTGGAGTACTTTGTTTCGAATTTTCTCACGGTGCTTTCGGTGATCTCATTGAGGTCACCGCAGTTCATCGTCCTGGCGCACAGTGTAGTGGCGGTGAGAACGCACCTCCAGTAACCGGCGGTCACCTCTATGATGTCACCGCTCATCACTGAATCTGCGCTCACAGCACTTCATTGTGGGTTATAGCCTGGATGGTCGCATCGTGATACCATTCAGGTTGTTAACCAGATATCTCAGAGATGGATTACGGCATTGGACAGTATTGCTAATCTTCACTTAGGACAGGTGAAGGATATGGTTGTTTATTTATTTATTTATTTTTTTACATGGGACAAGGGCTTCAATGGATTAGGCGTAAGGTGAGTATGACGGTTGTTTATTATTTTCTGTCTTTTACAGGTGACATAGGCTTCAATAGAATAGGCATAAGGTGAGTGTAACTTTGTTTTTTATTTTTAAATAAATGTGTAAAACAGGGTGTTGAGTTTTATGTCAAATAAAGGATTTTATTCTGGCTGTATGTTTATTTCCAACTTCCTATGGGGTTAGTAATGGGGGCGTCTTACAGACACCTCTCCATTACTAACACCCAGGCTTGATGTTACCTGACAATAAAAAAGTGACATCAAACCCACAACTATCACCCCAATTGCAACCACCACAGAGCAAGTGGGAAGAGCGAGTCTAAGCTCTAGATTTGGTGCATCTTATTAATGCGCCATTTCTGGAGCGTCTGAGGACTGATGGTTTTAGGCTGGGAGGAGGGGCAATTCTCCTGGCCCCTTCTTAGTCTATTAATATCATCCACAGCTGTTTGATAATCCTTTGCTGGTTTGAAATTATAGGGGCACCCTACGTCATTTTTTTTCTGAGGTCCCCCCATAAAATAACCGGTAAAGGCTAGCCAAACAGCTATGAGTTGATATTAATAACCTGGGAACCTTTAGGGATATTGCCCTCCTTCCCAGAATATTAACATCAACCCTCAGCCTTCAGCTTTCCCTCTGCTGTTTGTGAAAATTACAAGGGACCCTTTTTCTCATTTTATTTTCCATTTATTATAATGACACCTGGCGTACTGACAACGTGATAATAATGGCATCTGGTGTATCACCAACATGAGTAGGATGGTACCTGGAATACCGACAATGTGACTAATAAGGAGGCCAGAGAGCATGTATTATTCCTACATAAGACCACATATTGATCACATTTTTGCTGTAGATTCGTACAAAACACTTTTGGTGGATTCCATCCTAAGACCTTCCATCAGTTCTCTTCAGATACCGTTTTGTTTGATTATTTTCTGTAATTAGTTATCTTCTCATTGTGAATTCCACTTACATGGGACCAATTGCACAACCGGTCAGACTCGTAACTCAATTGTGCCACAATGAGCACACGGCACTTGAAGAAGCATCAGTTCCAGTCATTGTGCCGTCCTAGATGCTGAGACACCACTGATCAAATATTGATGAACTTTATGAAGCCAAAGAGACCCCTTTAAAGCCACAATTTGATGTGATACTTGAGTCCTAGGAAGGGACGCAATTGCTTGGCAAGACTAACTAAAATAGCATTATTTCCAAAAATTCCGACTAATAGTTGGAATTATACTAATTTTACAGATGAGCAAATCGAATCCAAATAATTGAAATTTACTAAAAAAATTTCAAAATTTGACACAATTTGAAATTTTGGGCAATTCGAATTCAACAAAATCGTGGTCCATTTTGCTGGATTATTTTTAGGGTTGGGATGGGGCTAAAAAATAAATTATACTCACCTCTCATGAGACTCCCCAGCTGGTGATCCATTGTTTCCCTTCCTCATGCTCCAGTCTTCTTCTTTTCCGTCTTCACTCTTCAGTGCCTTCAATGATTACCAGAACAAGAACATCATGGCGCTGCAGTAGGCCTAGTCTGCTCTGAAGGTGCCAAAGAGTGGAGACTGAAGTGAACAAGGCCTGACCTGATGGAGGGAGTCAACGGAGAACTTGTCCGGGAATAGTAGTCATTTTTATATTTGTGCAAGAAAAGGAAAAATAACCTCTTTCATAAAACCTATGGACGTGTCGCACAATCAGTAACATGTTTGATCAGACGTACATTTCTTCCCACGCGTTTTGGGTTATGTCGTGAGTCATTCCTGCATAATGTGATGGGAACTGTGTCAGTAACGGCAAGGTGTGGCAGATCACAGGATCAGAATGTACCCCACCAATATAGGGAGACTGTTACATTGTGTCTTCAGGTATAACACAATGGAAGGACGGTTGCGTTGTGCAATCGTTTCTCGAAAGAATGGAGAGATACCATATGTGACCGTCTTCAGGCTGTCTGCAGGGTTCACTGCACATTGCTAGAAACATTTTATAGGGACGGCTCTTTTATCCCAGTTATTGCTCTCATACAGGAATGTTGAGATTTATGGAAACGTGACATTAACGAGCACCCAGATTAAAGCTAATGAATGTAATATGTTCTAGTAGAAGGAGACATCGACCTGGATCGTGTCGCTATGTACTTTGTATTATAACAAAGAAAAAACAGGAAAATTGCTGGAAGGTATAAAAACAATAAAAACATGGAAATTTTCATGTTAGTCAATCTGCAGGGGCTTAAGACCCCCAACTATAAGGTGGATTGGAGCCTCCTTGAAACCTTCGTGGCCACACAAATAACATGCAAATGGCATGGTCCAAGTGTTACAAGCCCATTCATTTACATGCTGCCTGGGATGAGGCTGACTGAGCTCCTGCGCTGCGTCATCCTCTTCTATAAAATGGAACTGAAACTGTCTGGGATCAGCTGGAAGAACCCAAAGATACCTCCCCGCCATTGCTCGATGCTCAAGAACCAGCACTCTTCCACCTCCAATCGTCAATACAATACGCAATTGACTGACGATCGATGGACGAGGCCGCGGCTGCTTTCACTATTGGCCGGATATTAGGGAACTCACAGTGAACGTATAGTATATACAGTATGCAGCGCCCCAGAGTCCTGGTCGTTGCAGTAATGTCATTCTTCCACCAGGGGGAGTGATATTACGTCTGATGGCAATAAAGGAGATCTTCCTACCAGGTATCACAAACCATACACCACACTTCACACTCCAGACCACCAGGGGGAGCCTTGCTCCTATCTACTAGGGCACTCCTCACAGAAGGGTAAAACTGGTGGGCTGGATAGAAAGTCAGAGAGAAGCTGGCTGGGCTTTGCCCAGGCAACACCTGTCAGGCAGAGAGGGAAGGAGGAACATTGGAACTGCAGACAGAGGGTCCCTGACAGGGGTGGGATCCTGGCAGAGGCCTAGCACAAGATAGATAGCTACGGAGCTGCGCCTGCCTGTGGCAGCATCCTAAGAAAGGACACGAAGAGAATTGTGTTGTAGAGGGTGAGAAACGAAGTCATAGCACAAGGAGATAACACCAGAAGGAGTTCTGCCCTGTAAAAGGCTGCCTCCTTCTGAGGCGCGAAGCCGGTGGCCGGAACACCGAGGGAGCAACCGTCTCCAAGCCTTGCTCCAGAAACCTGCAGGACAGTCAATTCCAAGTTGGCTGCCCGACCCTAATACCTAGGAAACACGGTGGCAACTTGCGGGGGTCGGGGCGTCTCTAGGGTCCCTATAAACAAGCCTCAGGCCATCAGTCATGGGTTTGTCCTATCCATACCATCTGGGGGACAGAGAGGAAGAAACAACATCTAGAACATCTACAATAGTTGTGAGGACCTTCCCGGGAAGCTCAGCAGGGAGGTACTACAACACACAGGCACTAGTAGGAAGGCTACTGATTTCCACCTGGATAAGGGGACTCTGGATTTGCCTTCAGACCGGCTGGACTCTGCCTACCCTGTGGTCTGTACCCTGGACTGTGGATGCTGAAGCCTCCAGTAAAAGGTAAGGAGACTGCAACCTTGTGTCCTCGTTATTCTCTGCGCCTTACATCCTCCACCATCACCACCTACACTTCTGGGAAGCCCTGGAGATACACTTCACCTGTTTGAAGGTATACCATCTTGCTGCCATAACATCACCCCAGCGGACCCCTAAGCAGCGTCGGTCACCCTGACCGAATACCACAGGTGGCGTCACAAACACTATCCCTTTAAAGACCTTTTCCCAAAACCATAAAAACTATTCCTTTTATTGAAAGTCCCTCAAAGGGCCACGGACCGGGTCGGGCCACCGTGACATCCCCGCAGAACACTGAAGGACCCGGTGCCGAGTACCCCATTGCCCTTACGTGGGGGCGATCCATCTTCACACCCGATTCCAATGCATGGAATATATATATGTATACTCCAAGATGGTCACCACCAAGCTTCCCAATAACCCACTAAAAACTAGCTGCCACCACCAACCGTTTACACAGGCGCATTGGACACCCGACAGACAGTGTATGGCATCATGGGTGTGGTTTATAGATCAAGAGGAACAAAGCTATTAAATTTTATATATGTAATATCGAAAAGTAATCAGTGTTTTTTCAAATATTCAATGCTGTTACAAAGTGGGTTTGAAAGCATACTGTATACACAATCACATGCTATAAAAGGGATACCAAAAGAAAAAGCACTCCTTAGAGAAACCCCTTAGAGCAACAGACAGAAATACAGAGCACTGTGTCTTCCTGAACTGACAAATGACAAAAACCCAAATTCTGATTTATATTAATCAAGGTTACACTCACATATGTCTCCTAGGTGAGTTCATATGGGGGGCTGGTCGTGGAAGTTCTAGGCCTTTAGAAGATCATGAGATCCCTAACTTTCAGGTTCTTCTCCCCTGAAGGTCCTAGGTGGGAGATATCGTTATTGTCATGTACCTATCACGATTTTACCTTTCTATAGCGATGAAACATAGCATGGATAGCATCATTCCTCTGACCGATATAAAGTTGAAAGTGTTCGGCCGGTCTTATGGTGATGTGAGTGAATGCATTACGCTCGTGCCTTTGCTATGATGCCAAAAATATATCTTCCATAAATATCACATCCATGCAAACCCCATTATTCATCACTGATCACTGACCCCAGAGTGTCTGAGATAATTCCTTTGAACAGAGAAAGCCCCTGTGCTTCCCTATGAATTGTAGAAATGGTGGCTAATTCTCAGCAGATCCCCTGTTGTAAATACCTGTTCATGGCAGGGGGTCCTCATTCAATGGAGGTTGAAATGTCAGCTCATTCTCACTACCCCAGTTATAATGAATCCCATATGTTCAATGTGAGGGTGATATGTCCCCTCTCTAGAGATGTCTTTATGGATTTTACAGTTTTTCTCCTTGTGATAGAAATGTTAACTTCCCTGTCAATACAACTCAAAAATACAGCTCCTACAGTGAAAGATCTGTTCCTGACTTCAACTATTGTGAGGGAACCTTGTGAAGTCATTATTGATGTCATAGGGATTCGCTGTGAAAGAGCAGCATGCACAGAAGACATGAGGAGGGAAGGAAGGAATAACATATGGACTGAATGAAGAAAAGGAGGGAAAGAAGGAAGTAAGGAATAATATATGGAAGGAAGTAATAATATATGGAATGAATGAAGAAAAGAAGGAAGGAATAAAGGTGGGATGGAAGGAAGGAAAAAAAGAAGAGGAATGGAAGAATTATGTATGGAAGGAATGAAGTAAGGAAACAGGAAGGAATAATATGGAAGGAAAGAAAAAAGGAGGAAAGGATGGGAGGAAGGAATATCGGAAGTAATAATATATGGAATGAATGAAGAAAAGAAGGAAGGAATAAAAGAGGAAAGGAAGGAATAATACTGTACATTGGAGGAATGAAGGAATCAAAGAAGGAGGAATGTAGGAAAGAAGGAAGGAAACAAGGAATGAGGAAAGAAAGGAATAACAAATTGAATAAATGAAGAAAGGAAAAAAGATTCTGTTTGCACATAGCCACATGGATCATAAAAGATCTCTGGAAGACAATTTATTTTTCTTAATTTTTTTTCCCACTGCAAAGGTGGTATCTGTAGAAACCCGAGTTACAGTGGAATACAGCCAACTGCTGTGCGAGATTGGGCAGAGCGGGGCTGGGTCTGCTAAGATCAAAGTAGTTCTGCTGTGGCGGGCACACAGCCGGCGATCGTGCAATCACCAGGTCTTACAGATGCATTCTATTCACTGCATAGCACTCTTTGGAGACAGAAACGGTAAAAAACCACGTCTGTCTGCTCCTCAGGATCGCTGTGTCTGACAGCTGGAGACCGGACCTGCTCCTGCTAGACTGCAGGCACATGAGCTTTGATCTTTGGCCTTTGTCCAGCGCTATTGTAAGTTTATGGCAAAAGTTAAAGCCCAACACCAAGTTCCCTTAATTTTATGACACTTGGGTCTGATCAGGTTAAGAAATTAGAGCTGATCTCTGATTGGTGATTTTGGGCTACAAGCGAGAGCTTTGTTTTTGAACAGTTTTGATAAATGAGGCCTCATTAATTAATGTTTTGTTCTGCTTTTGCTATAGTAAGCCGTATTATAAGATGACTTTTGAGTTATTATTAATATAATCGGTTAAATCAGACATTGATTCTCTGTCCTGAGGGCAGCGTGCATGTGACTAATGGCTCCTGAAGCGGCAGATCTTGAGGTTTGTTTTTCATTAATATTAACATTATGTATAAATCATATTCATTTGCCCACTTGCTCAGGAAGTGTGATGCAGCACAGCTGAATGGGCTGCTTAACCCTGTGTGACCTCCTCTCCACTGTGCAGAAACTGACACTGCCTAATGTAACCTTTGTGATTGCCTGTATCTCAACTCTTAGTTTGTGAACTTCTCTCCTCTCCAATATAGTATGCTTGGGTACAACTTTGCCATTCCGATATCTCGCTTTGCTATACACAACAGTTTCCCATCGTTGTTGAATTTTTGGTGAGGACGCAGGAGAGGTTTTCTTCTGATGACTCTTCCATAAAGAGCATATTTGTGCAGGTGTCTCTGAACAGTAGAACAATGCACCACAACTCCAGAGTCTTTTATATGTTTCTGAAGGTCTTTTGCAGTCAAGCAGGGGTTATGATTATCCTCTTTAGCAATCCTACGTCCAGCTCTCAATGAAGTATTGCTTGGTCTTCCAGATCATATCTTGACCTCCACTGTTCCTGGTAACTTTCATTTCTTAATTACATTTTGAACTGAGGAAAGGGCAATTTGAAAATGCTTGGCTATCATCTTACAGCCTTCTCCTGCTTTGTGACCTCCACTATTTTCATTTTCACAGTGTTCGGCAGCTGCTTAGAAGAACCCATGGCTGCTGTTTTTTGACACAAGGTTAGAGGAGGCTGGGTTTTTATAAAGCTGGGAAATTTTGCATCACCTAGCACTTCCTAACGATGATAATGAACAAACCATAACCCTAACAGACTAATTAAGGTCTGAAATCTTGGTCAAAGATATCTGTGCACACAAGTCTCCAAGGGTGCCCAAACTTTTGCATTGGACAATTTCCTTTTGTGTAATTTTTAAGATGTAAAAAATGACTATCATCTTTATCTTTAGGTCTTTTACAGATCATTTCCTCTTCAACTTGCTTAACTGTTCACTATAGCAGCCATTTTGACCAGGGGTGCCTAAACTTTTACGTACCACTGCATGTACAGTAGCAGCACAGACTATACATAACACACTAAACTAAGCACAGGAGCAGCACAAAACTTGTCCAACCACCTATATACTGTAGCTGCACAGACTCTTCAAGCATAATTAGCTGTGTATAGAACCATGTAGAATTCACTGCAGCACATCCAGCTATGGACCGGAGCTGTACAGTCAGCACAACAGCCCAACTAGCTTTGTACAGGAGCTTCACAAAGTGTAAAGGAACTACAGGGATTTTACAGCAGCTAAGTACAGGAGCGTGACACTCTCTACTAGCACAAAAGCTGCACAGACTGCACCGCAGCACAATGGTATAGAAGTTACACAGATTCAACTGCAGCACATCCGGCTATGGACAGGAGCTGTACAGTCACTACAACAGCACAAGAGCTGCATCAAATGTACAGAAGAAAAACTGAAGAAAAATGTAAACAAAAGGCTTCCTGCAAAGTTCCTTAATTTTGCTATTAGGAAATAAATAAGCAAGATTAAATATCCATGGAAAAGAATCCGTTGTCTCTAAAGGATCCATGTACTTTCTCACAACTTGGTCTCATTTTATACCTAATGTTATAAATAGACAATCTGAGTATGACTTATGTTGTCCTAACCCTAAAAAAAATCAAACCAATGTGCTGGGCACATGGTGTCTACAGGAAGCACAGGTGGGCCCTTGTATTTCTACAGCAGGGGTGGGGCATGCGGCCCACGGTGGCTTTTCATGCAGCCCGCTGGAAGGTCCCCGGAGTCCGCAATGTCCGGGCGGCAGCCGCATCCTGCTGACTGCCGGCCCCTCAACTCCAAGTGCACAGCACGCAGCATTCATCACAGAACACTGCCTGCCCTGCACATTAAAGGTGTCATCGGGGCGGGCGGGGTTAGTGATGGGGTGGGTGGGGTTAGTGACGGGGTGGGTGGGGTTAGCGCCAATTGCTCTCCCGTCCCAGAAGAGGAGCTGCTGCCAGAGAGATCTCTGTGCTGGCAGCTCTGTGTCTGCAGGTGATCTGTGTCCCTCAGCTAATCTATGTGTCCACTGTGATCTCTGTGCCCCCCGCTATGTGCCCCAATATGATCTTTTTGCTCCCCCAACTATAAGCCCCCTGTGATCTCTGTGACTTGCAGCTATATGCTCCCATGTCATCTCTGTGCCCCTCCTGTGATCCCTGTCACCCTAGATATGTGCCCCCTGTGATTTCTGTGCCCCTCAGTGATCTCTGTTCCCCATGATCTCTCTGCCCCCCACAGCTATATGCCCCCATGTGATCTCTGCCCCCCAGCTATGTGCCCCCTATGACCTCTGTTCCCCCTGTGATCTCTCTGCCCCTCCAGCTATATGCCCCTTGTGATCTCTGCCCCCCAGCTATGTGCATCCCTGTGATCTCTGTGGCTCCCAGCTTTCTGCCCCCTTGTGATCTATGTGCCCCCCTGTGTTCCCTGTGCCCACTGCTATGTACCACCCCTTCAATATTTGTGCTCCCATGTGATTTGTGCCCCCTGTGACCTGTCCCCGCCAGTTTTGTGTCCCCCAGCTATGTGCCCTCCTTTGATCTTTGTGCCCCCTGTGATTTCTGTGCCCTCCATCTATATGCACCCTGTGATCTCTGTGCCCCCAGCTATGTGCATCCCTGTGATCTCTGTGCCCCCAGCTATGTGCATCCCTGTGATCTCTGTGGCTCGCAGCTTTGTGCCCCCCTGTGATCCATATGCCCCCTGCTATGTACCCCCCTGTGATATTTGTGCTCCCATGTGATCTGTGCCCCCTGTGATCTCTGTCCCCTCCAGCTATATGCCCCCCCGTGATCTCTGTGTCCCCCTGTTATGTGTCCTCCTTTGATCTTTGTGCCCCCCTGGGATCTTTGTGCCACCCCTGGAAAAGCAGCTGTGAGAAGCAGCATGATCAGTATCACCTAACATCCCAGCGGCACCAAAGAGAAGCAGCTCCAGCCGTCACATTAAGGGTGAGTTACCGTAATTAATTGTTTGACTAAATATACCCGGGTACGGTGATTTTCAAGGTGATCATTTTTATGTGGCTGCCGGATGATTGTAGAAATTTCCAAATGGCCCCCGGCTGGAAAAAGGTTCCCCACCCCTGTTCTACAGGAAGTAAGGGCTGGTCTTTGTCTTTTTACAGAAAGTGGGTGGGTTTTTGTCTCCTTTTATAGGACTCCGGACTGTATTTATGTCTCTCTGCTCCTGCTCTCCCCTCTATCAAACAGAGAGGTGGGTTTTCAGTTCAGTCTGGGCAAGCCAATGAATGATGGCAAGTCCAAAAAAAGGAAAGTCAGGAAAGGCTTGTTCCAGCACTTATAGTGCTGACAAAATGCTGCTGATGATGAAGAAGCATCCACTTAAACAAAATAGAAGACAAGTCACACAGAATGATAATAAGACATGCATCAAAAGAAGTCTTATAATGTTTTGGGGAAGAGCGGAAGCAAATTCATACATTTTCGCAAGTTCTGTGTGGAAGGACAAATACGCCTTAGAAATAATCCTGGAGCCGGCGAGTTTGGTCAAGTTTTATTACTTTATTCACTTTTATCCATTGGAGAAAGCCAATTATTCGGCCAGGTACTATAATGAAATAACCCGGCTCATTGCTAGCGCTCCCGGCTGTTCCTGGGTCTCCTCATACTCATAAGGTATCACAGACAATTACACTGTAATATAATGTGTGCCCGGGGTCGCGGCATAAAACTGACCGACCTGCGGGAAAAGTAATTGTGCTTTTATTGTTCTGTATATGTCAGGCCTAGATGTGGGCGGCCTCCTGCGGTTTACTAGAGGAAAGCAAACGATTCAATAGATTGAGTCTCAGGTGGGAAAGGAGAATATCCAGGGTGGGTGTGTAAGGAGGTGGAGGGGACCCTCAACTGCCTCCTCTCTCCTACACACCGAGCCCATGTGGCACCCCAATGGGTCCCTCATGTTTTACCAATGTAGTGTGCTGTGTTTGTTATGCACAAGCTTAGGGATAGAATGAGTTAATTTGATGGGAGAAGTTTAGCAGAGAGGCTGTACAGCAGGCTCATAGAGAAAGCACTAACTGCTCTCGGAGCAGAGCCGGGCAGGCTTGCCCAGGGCAAGACGCTCTCCACGTACAGGAACAGAGGGTACCCCGGTTGGGGAAATGCAAGCTGTCACGGACTGTCGGGCAGTGTAGACGGGCCCTGGTACTGTGGGAATGTCTCCAGAAGGACTGCTGTGGTTCTCAAATCTGGATAGGAGCCATTGATGCTGTGTAGCCTCATGAAGTTGCAGGGACAGAGCAAGAAACATTGTGTTGTTTACAGTAAAGCTTTCCCTGTTGGAGCAGAACTGTGGCCTGTGGTGTTTTCTTGAATACTCATCTCCAGTGGCTGAAGTGAGCGTATGATGAAGGCAACTGACTGTACCACAGGGCTGAGACTTCACTTGTCTTTACATGTGCAAGGGGCCGGGGTGTTCACTGACTGTGTCTTAGTAAACTCGGACATGACTACCACCCCGTGCCACCTTGTTACAGGTGCTCCCATTGGAATGAGCAGCGTGGGCCTGTCATGGCAACAGAAAGAAAAAATATGATCAGCTCACCTATCCACGAATGCACAGGATCCCAAATCCAAGGGAAGGCAGTCCAGAAAAAGAAAGGGCTGAATCCAGCACTTCAAACAAAATCCCAAATTGTATTTACATCAAATAAAACACGATTCCAAGGAAAAATTCACATTCTACAATGGATGAATGTAACATCTGAGGAGAAAGTCCCAAGAGAAATGTAATGTCCTGGTTAACGAATTTCGAAGTGATAATTCTTATTCATAATTAGAAGTATCACTACTTCGAAACGCATCAACCAGGACGTTAAATTTGAGACATGGCCATGAATATAGAATGGCATCTAAACCTCCTCCAAAAATCCATCCAGGACAAGGTGGTGATGATGCTTTGTCCCCATGATGGAGACCAACTCACAAGAAGTGAGAACTAAGTGGCTCCAGGTCGCAAGGAGAAGTGAGAACTAAGTGGCTCCAGGTCGCAAGGAGAAGTGAGAACTAAGTGACTCCGGGAACAAGACATTGACATTTTGGGTCCAGGAAACCCCCCCAGATCTCATCCCATCAAGAACCAATTGTTCAATCCACAAATAGGCTGTGACAGGATTTCATGAAGATTTATTGCTGAATGTGATCAGAGATCGGCCTCAATCACGTGATCACATTCCTGCTGAGCGGTGGATACGCCGTCAGGGCTCATTTATAATCTCAGTATGCATTAATAATAAAGTGGATATTAATATTTATAATTATTTTATAAGTCACAGGAAGTTTTATTCGACAGCGTCTGCAGCCATAAGAGAACATTTACACGTGACCTTATTAATATTAGAAGGATATGTTCATCTGAGCACTGGAAATGGAGCAAGTATTGATTTCTACTAGACATTAATAACTTCTTCCTCCTATCATCTAACGCTAATGATTTCTATCAATATCCAGCTCTCTAGGGCTGGGAATCATCTATAAAGTGATGAATGCATCAATCCAAACTCATCATTCTCCTAGACCCCAATGCACAATCTCTAACAGGACCACAGGCAGTATTGTAACGAGGGCCAGGGTGGTAGTCGTGGCTGAGGGGGCAGCAATCGCAGACCCTCCGTCACATAAACACATTGTCCCTTCCGTTGAGCATTTGCCATTCACTTACATGCACATCAGAGTTCTCTCCAGTCTGCTGTGGGTTTTCTTCTTTAATCACCCAGCAATAACAGGCAGAGTCCAGGTCCAATTTCAAACTAACAACTTTACTCAGTTCATCTAGATGGGTCACAGGTACAGCACAAGATTCTTCACAAAGTACAGTCTTCCCTTTCCCTGTGCTATCCCTCACTCCTCCAGGAATACAGAACAAATATATATACATTATATATTATAGCAGCATTATGTTACAAGGCACTATACGACATAACATATATATATACTGTATATATATATATATATATATATATATATATATATATATATATAGGTATATATGTATATACATCAGACATTCAAGAACTTAGAAGCAGGTGTAGGGTATAAGCTGTCCTCCGTAACCCCTTACAGTATTTTAAGATATGTTTATGCTTTTAGTACTCCTTTTACACCTCTAAATTTATCATGTATCTCTGTATACAGGGAGCTCCCCCTAGTGGTGACTGCAGACAGGATGTTATCATGTATCTCTGTATACAGGGAGCTCCCTCTAGTGGTGACTGCAGACAGGATCTTATCATGTATCTCTGTATACAGGGAGCTCCCCCTAGTGGTGACTGCAGACAGGATCTTATCATGTATCTCTGTATACAGGGAGCTCCCCCTAGTGGTGACTCCAGACAGGATCTTATCATGTATCTCTGTATACAGGGAGCTCCCCCTAGTGGTGGCTGCAGACAGAATCTTATCCTGTATCTCTGTATACAGGGAGCTCCCCCTAGTGGTGACTGCAGACAGGATCTTATCATGTATCTCTGTATACAGGGAGCTCCCCCTAGTGGTGACTGCAGACAGGATCTTATCATGTATCTCTGTATACAGGGAGCTCCCCCTAGTGGTGACTCCAGACAGGATCTTATCATGTATCTCTGTATACAGGGAGCTCCCCATAGTGGTGGCTGCAGACAGGATGTTATCATGTATCTCTGTATACAGGGAGCTCCCCCTAGTGGTGGCTGCAGACAGGATGTTATCATGTATCTCTGTATACAGGGAGCTCCCCCTAGTGGTGGCTGCAGACAGGATCTTATCATGTATCTCTGTATACAGGGAGCCCCCCTAGTGGTGGCTGCAGACAGGATCTTATCATGTATCTCTGTATACAGGGAGCTCCCCCTAGTGGTGGCTGCAGACAGGATGTTATCATGTATCTCTGTATATAGAGAGCTCCCCCTAGTGGTGACTGCAGACAGGATCTTATCATGTATCTCTGTATACAGGGAGCTCCCCCTAGTGGTGACTGCATACAGGATCTTATCATGTATCTCTGTATACAGGGAGCTCCCCCTAGTGGTGACTGCATACAGGATCTTATCATGTATCTCTGTATACAGGGAGCTCCCCCTAGTGGTGACTGCATACAGGATCTTATCATGTATCTCTGTATACAGGGAGCTCCCCCTAGTGGTGACTGCAGACAGGATCTTATCATGTATCTCTGTATACAGGGAGCTCCCCCTAGTGGTGACTGCATACAGGATCTTATCATGTATCTCTGTATACAGGGAGCTCCCCCTAGTGGTGGCTGCAGACAGGATCTTATCATGTATCTCTGTATACAGGGAGCTCCCCCTAGTGGTGGCTGCAGACAGGATCTTATCATGTATCTCTGTGTACAGGGAGCTCCCTCTAGGGGTGGCTGCAGACAGGATCTTATCATGTATCTCTGTATACAGGGAGCTCCCCCTAGTGGTGACTGCATACAGGATCTTATCATGTATCTCTGTATACAGGGAGCTCCCCCTAGTGGTGGCTGCAGACAGGATCTTATCATGTATCTCTGTGTACAGGGAGCTCCCTCTAGGGGTGCCTGTATATAGAATTTTTATATTGTAACTTTATTTCCATATAGGGTATATGAGGTTCCCTTTTAGAAAATGGCAGTCTAACTGTATAAATCTATTTAGATTTAATAATACCGCACAGAACTTCGCTCCTGGAAATGACATGATAAGAGACTGCTTAAAAATTTACCTTTAATAGAAATATTTAAAAGAGTCAGTTTTAATATATGCAGACAAAAACCCTTGTAAAAAACATGAGGAGTATCGTAGTTAGTTTTGCGGTACATATAGCATGCAGGGTGACCCTAATTGGTCCCTGTAAATCTGTTAGCCTGCCTGACTGCGGAGGTTGGCGCCCTAAGAATTCAACATAGCGTTCGCGCTCGATGTTGGCATTTCCTCAATAGCGCTATTTACCCTTAATAAAATATAATATCAGCAGGATTCTACCTACCCATCAATTCAGAGAGGTGTTCACTCTAGGCACGTAGGTTCCCAGCAGATCTGAGATCGCCTTGTCATTGGTTGCTGGGCTGCATGAATTGGCCATATTATGTGCTAAGTGTCTCCACTTTTTCCTCTTATTTAGAGCCGTATTACTATTCATATTTATATATTTCATACTGACGTGCTTTAGCGCTACAGAGTAATTCCTATGTAGCAGTTTGCTTAAACAATGGATAGAAACATACGTGCTATTAATTCAGCCATAAAAGGACCTTATACAGTCGGATAAAGTGCATTTGTTTCAATTTCCAGACGTCTAGTACGCCGGCCATTCTCATATGTACACCGATAGTCTACAAATAATATATTCCTCCAAAGTTTTATATAACTGCAAAATTTAGTATTGAATCCAAGGGACAACTTATCTGAGAGTTGTGTTAGACGATCCCTCTTGTCCCAACGCGTTTCACCCAATCCTTTTTTGGGGGAGGTTCAGAAAAGGTAGGTTTTCAGGTTCCTTTTGAAGGTTTCTATGGTAGGCGAGAGTCTGATATGTTGGGGTAGAGAGTTCCAGAGTAGGGGGGATGCGCGGGAGAAATCTTGTATGCGAATGTGGGAAGTTGCGCTCCACCTCAGTTAACATGTCACTTCCACCTTGCCGCGGTATTCGGGCCGTGACATCACTTCCATCACCCTGAGGTATTTGGGCCGTGACATCACTTCCACCGTGCTGAGGAATTTGGGCCATGACATCACTTCCACCGTGCTGAGGTATTCGGGCCGTGACGTCACTTCCATCACCCTGCTGTATTCGGGGATGTGACATCACTTCCACCGTGTCGAGGTATTTGGGCCATGACATTACTTCCACCGTGCTGAGGTATTCGGGCCATGACGTCACTTCCATCACCCTGAGGTATTCGGGCCGTGACATCACTTCCACCGTGCCGAGGTATTCGGGCCGTGACGTCACTTCCACCATGCTGAGATATTCAGGCCGTGACATCACTTCCACCATGCTGAGGTATTTGGGCCATGACATCACTTCCACCGTGCCGAGGTATTCGGGCCATGACGTCACTTCCATCACCCTGAGGTATTCGAGCCGTGACATCACTTCCACCGTGCCGAGGTATTCAGGTCATAGTGTCACTTCCACTGCGCCAAGGTATTCGGGCCGTGACGTCACTTCCACCGTGCCGAGGTATTCGGGCCTTGACATCACTTCCACCGTGCCGAGGTATTCGGGTCGTGACATCACTTCCACCGTGCCGAGGTATTCGGGTTGTGACATCACTTCCACTGTGCCGAGGTATTCGGGTTGTGACATCACTTCCACTGTGCCGAGGTAGTCGGGCCGTGACAGCACTTCCACCATGCCGAGGTATTCGGGCCATGACGTCACTTCCATCACCCTGAGGTATTCGGGCCATGACAGCACTTCCACCATGCCGAGGTATGTGGGCCGTGACATCACTTCCACCGTGCCGAGGTATTCGGGCCATGACGTCACTTTCATCACCCTGAGGTATTCGGCCCGCGACATCACTTCCACTGTGCCGAGGTATTCGGGCCGTGACATCACTTCCATCACCCTGAGGTATTCGGGCCGTGACATCACTTCCACCGTGCCGAGGTATTCGGGCCGTGACAGCACTTCCACCGTGCCAAGGTATTCGGGCCGTGACATCACTTCCACCGTGCCGAGGTATTCGGGCTGTGACAGCACTTCCACTGTGCCGAGGTATTTGGGCCGTGACATCACTTCCACCGTGCCGAGGTATTTGGGCCGTGACAGCACTTCCACCGTGCCGAGGTATTCGGGCCGTGACATCACTTCCACCGTGCCGAGGTATTCGGGCCGTGACATCACTTCCACCATGCCGAGGTATTCGGGCCGTGTCAGCACTTCCACTGTGCCAAGGTATTTGGACCATGACATCACTTCCACCGCGCCGAGGTATTCGGGCCGTGACATCACTTCCACCGTGCCGAGGTATTCAGGTCATAACGTCACTTCCACTGCGCCAAGGTATTCGGGCCGTGACATCACTTCCAGCTCAATGAGATATTCGAGCTGTGACCTCATTTCCACCACGCAAAGGTATTCAGGCCGCAATGTCACTTCTACCGTGCAAAGGTATTACGGCTGTGACGTCACTTCCACCGCGCAAAAGTATTCGAGCCCTGGCATTATTTCTGCCATGCCTGCCGGGTGACAAGGGTTTTTTTTGTTCAATTGATGGTTTTTTTTTAAGTCCTCCATATCTGCCATCATGATTACGCCCTTGAAGCCCAACGTCTGGACTTTATAGGAGAGCAGTAATTTTACATTGCACACTAACACTGCAGTATTGCTATTTATCGTATAGGCGTTCAAAAGATTTCAAGTTCAAGTCCCCTAAGGGAACTAATTAAAAGTGGAATAAACATTACAAATGATAAGACCCTGAACGGCTTCTTCTCTACAAACACAGGAGGGAAAATAGCTAAAATTGTATAAAATCTCCAACATTTTCTAAGAGCAGAGAACAAGTCATGTAAGAATGATTTGTTCAAAACAGGAAATGATTTGTTTCAGAAAAACCACAAAATTCGGGGAATAGAAGTTCTTCATTCGTGTTTGTTAAATGCAGAGATTTGCCACAACTCGCCTCTAATTCCTGAGCGTAGACGCACCACAATTCTTACAAATCCTTCCGTGTAGCCCGAGGGGAGCAACGGCTTCTCATTCTGCATTTTGTTGTCTCCCCTTCTGTTTATTTATAGTGGAAAGATCCAGTTAACCGCCGAACAGATGGGAGCCATAGGGAGCGGCGGACTAAGAGACGGCTGCGCTGCATACACCAAGATTATTTATGGCAAAGAGAAGGAAATGTAATAAACACAAAGATATAATATGTACAATTATAATAAAACTCCACGGCATTGACCAGTGGCTCTTAAGATGTAGTGAAAAAACAATTCCCAGTACGCCCTTATAGCATCACGGATGTCGCTGCTGCTTCACACATGTGCAGAGAGATGTATCATAGCTTTTTAAAAAGTATCACGTTCATTCTGTAACTTGTGTCTACATAGAGTCACCACTAGGTGGAGCTAAGGAGCTTACTGCAGACAGTGGCACAGTATTCAATATGCTCCTGAGCTCCCCCTAGTGGTGAGTAAAGGATGACATAATTTTAGAATGCCAATCTCACTATTCAGGGAAAATGGAATTTTCAATTAAATACATGCATTTAATTTTTTGCATATGGATAGTTTTAATAAAAAATGTTACTTCATTGACAACATCAGTGTTGAGCTGAACCTTGATGTGGTCATAGATCAGGAGCTCAGGAAAAAAGAGGAAAGAATCACAAATTCCGCATCAGAATAAACTCAGTGAAGGTTTCTCATTTTACTCATTCTGAGACCCAACAATCTGTATGGAAACAAGGATTATTAGTGAAAACCCAATTTAAGTAAAAAAATGTATATATACCCAAAGATGTCCATTTCCTTTACAGGGTATTATTCATTTCAATTCCCCCCCATATTCAAGATCTCTGCTTGCTGTCTAGAAATGAGAACACTTATTTCCTTTCATAGACAGTAATCGTGCACATAACTAGTCCTGCTCTCAGATCATGCAATGTAATCAGTCACGGTCGGACTGGGGTGTCTGGGGCCCACCAGGGGAATGGACTCTAGGGGCCCCCTACAGCTATATGCAAATATCTGTCGGTCATTATCCCCATTATAGTGGAGCATCGGCTGTAAATCACAGGCGGCTCCTGCACATCTACCGTGTGCCCCAATAACTGGGATGTATAATTACGGTAGTTTACATTAATGGGGTTCTTTGGTTAAAACAAGTTATCACTGATCCATGGGCTCCACAGGATAGGTGATCGCTTAGGTCCGACCATTAGAAACTGCACCGATTGGAAGAATGGGGAAGTTTTATCCCTGACAGGACACTTATCCCCATATTAAAATGCAGCGGCAGGTGGGATGTCTGACCGCAGCTCCATTCATCCTCTTTGGGGCTTCCAGAAAAAACAAGTGCAGCCACTGAGGGAATGAATGGATCAGTGGTCGAGTCGTACATGCCACTCCAGTCTAATGGGGATAAAAAGTTCCACATTCTGCCAATTGGGTCCAAGTAGTCACATTCCATTAATCAGTACGTTATCACTTATCCTGTGGAGAGGTGATTACTTTTTTTCACAGGATAATACCAATAATACCACATAAAGGGAAGAAATACCACCACATCATGACTAGACCACATAGTGACAGAAGAATATGACATATTACCAACATATAGGGACAAAATAATACCACATACAAGGAAAAATACTGCCACACCGTGGCAAGTCCACAAATTACCACCACACAGTGACCGAATACTACAAAACTGATCATGAATACAAACCACAATACTAACACTGTTATTACCACCAGTGACATTATACACAGGAGCTCTGTATATAGTTTATAGTGTACAGGTAATACAGTGATCACCAGTGACATTATACACAGGAGCTCTGTATATAGTTTATAGTGTACAGGTAATACAGTGATCACCAGTGACATTATACACAGGAGCTCTGTATATAGTTTATAGTGTACAGGTAATACAGTGATCACCAGTGACATTATACACAGGAGCTCTGTATATAGTTTATAGTGTACAGGTAATACAGTGATCACCAGTGACATTATACACAGGCCAGTAAGACCCTGTATCCAGTGAAGACAATGCTCTGTGAGTGAAACATCCCAGACTCCAGACTGACACAATGTATCCAGTGCAGACAATGCTCTGTGACTCCAGACTGATACAATGTATCCAGTGCAGACAATGCTCTGTGACTCCAGACTGACACAATGTATCCAGTGCAGACAATGCTCTGTGACTCCAGACTGATACAATGTATCCAGTGCAGACAATGCTCTGTGACTCCAGACTGATACAATGTATCCAGTGCGGACAATGCTCTGTGACTCCAGACTGATACAATGTGTCCAGTGCGGACAATGCTCTGTGACTCCAGACTGATACAATGTATCCAGTGCAGACAATGCTCTGTGACTCCAGACTGATACAATGTATCCAGTGCGGACAATGCTCTGTGACTCCAGACTGACACAATGTATCCAGTGCAGACAATGCTCTGTGACTCCAGACTGATACAATGTATCCAGTGCAGACAATGCTCTGTGACTCCAGACTGATACAATGTATCCAGTGCGGACAATGCTCTGTGACTCCAGACTGATACAATGTGTCCAGTGCGGACAATGCTCTGTGACTCCAGACTGATACAATGTATCCAGTGCAGACAATGCTCTGTGACACCAGACTGATACAGTGTATCCAGTGCGGACAATGCTCTGAGACTCCAGACTGATACAATGTATCCAGTGCGGACAATGCTCTGTGACTCCAGACTGATACAATGTATCCAGTGCGGACAATGCTCTGTGACTCCAGACTGATACAATGTATCCAGTGCGGACAATGCTCTGTGACTCCAGACTGATACAATGTATCCAGTGCAGACAATGCTCTGTGACTCCAGACTGATACATTGTATCCAGTGCGGACAATGCTCTGTGACTCCAGACTGATACAATGTATCCAGTGCGGACAAATGCTCTGTGACTCCAGACTGATACAATGTATCCAGTGCGGACAATGCTCGGTGACTCCAGACTGATACAATGTATCCAGTGCGGACAATGCTCTGTGACTCCAGACTGATACAATGTAGCCAGTGCGGACAATGCTCTGTGACTCCAGACTGATACAATGTATCCAGTGCAGACAATGCTCTGTGACTCCAGACTGATACAATGTATCCAGGGCAGACAATGCTCTGTGACTCCAGACTGATACAATGTATCCAGTGTAGTGATGAGCGAGTATACTCGTTGCTCGGGTTTTCCAGAGCACGCTCGGGTGTTCTCTGAGTATTTATGACTGCTCAGAGATTTAGTTTTCATCCGGCAGCTGAATGATTTACAGCTTCTATCCAGGCTGAGTACATGTGGGGGTTGCCTGGTTGCTAGGGAACCCCACATGTAATCTGTCTGGCTAGTAGCTGTAAATCATTCAGCTGTGGTGATGAAAACGAAATCTCCGAACACTAACAAATACTCGGAGAGCACCCGAGCGTGCTCTGGAAAACCCGACCAATGAGTACACTCGCTCATCACTACTGCTGACGTTTTCTGCTTTAATTATTGATGGTTATTCTATTGATTGGACTTCCGCTAATGTAACAATTAATGGAACGATGACTGGAAAATAGACTAAGAATCAGGCGAAATTAAAACCAAGTTGCGACATGTGAATAAAATCTTTGCTCTACTGACAAGTTTTTATAAATGCATCCAGATGGTAAAAGGGGGAAACTCGTTACAAGTTCTGATTCGTTTATTTATGTGACCAGAAACACTAATAATCTAATCTATCAAATCTGAGGACGGATGACACTGGTGTATTAGGCGGCTGATGAATTAATCGCAGAACAGATGTGGGATAGGAGCGAGATGTGACAGGCGGAGATGAACGCCGGGTGAGATCAGCGCAAAAAGACAACATTTAATATTTCTGATTTTTTTCTGAGTTTACATTTAATTTCACTGTCATCGCTGTCAAGATTGTGCTTTTAAACCAAAACCTTGATATTCATCTCTGAAAGAAATGAAAAGTTCATGAAACTTTCCTCAATGTAAAACTATTTATAAGTCAGCATACCAGGGGTAAACGGGGACGCCCTGACCAGCTCCTAAATCCAGGTGCTATCATGCAATTCAGGCTGATGCCAACTGTGGCGTGGGTGCGTTTTTGCAAGTAATCTGGAAAAGGATTGTATGAGATTGGAAAAGAGCGCCACCCTTGTTCAAAGGCCGTGTTTGGTATTGCAGCTATAGCAAAAGTTAAAGTGAGCAGATTGATCAAAAAACGTCTTCCTGCTGGCACCTCCAATGATCTTCTGTAGTCTATGACAAAACATTAAGTGTTCAGTTTCCCTGCAGCGCCCCTACAGGCGATATGAAGCATTAAGTGTTCACTCATAGCAATTAGTTTCATGCGCAAAGCAGGACATAAGAGCAGGAGAGAGGGGAAAAAGGATAGAGAGCGAGAGAGGGGGAGAGAGGGAGAGAGAGTGAAAGAGGGGGAAGAAGGCTAGAGTGAAAGGGGGAGATAGAGAAAGAGGGGGAAGAAGGATAGAGAGGGTGAGAGGGTAAGAGAAAGGGAGAGAGAGGGAGAGAGAAACGGGGAAGAAGGATAGAGAGTGAGCTGGGGAGAGAGAAAGAGAGAAGAGGAAAGAGGGGGAAGAAGGATAGAGAGTGAGAGGGGAGAGGGGGAGAGAGAGGGAAAGAGGGGGAAGAATAGAGAGAGTGAGAGGGTTTGAGAGAAAGAGAGAGGGGGAAGAAGAATAGAGAGTGAGAGGGTAAGAGAAAGAGAGAGAGAGGGAGAGAGAAATGGGGAACAAGGATAGAGAGTGAGATGGGGAGAGAGAAAGAGAGAAGAGGAAAGAGGGGGAAGAAGGATAGAGAGAGTGAGAGGGAGAGAGGGAAAGAGGGGGAAGAATAGAGAGAGTGAGAGGGTGAGAGAGAAAGAGAGAGGGGGAAGAAGGATAGAGAGAGTGAGAGGGTAAGAGAGAGGGAGAGAGAGAGAAGTGGGGAAGAAGGATAGAGAGAGTGAGAGGGGGAGAGAGAAAGAGAGAGGGGGAAAGAGGGGGAAGAAGGATAGATAGGGGGAGAGAGGGAAAGAGGGGGAAGAATAGAGAGAGTGAGAGGGTGAGAGAGAAAGAGAGGGAAAGGAAGGATAGAGAGAGTGAGAGGGGGAAAGAGAGGGAGAGATGGAAAGAGGGGGACAAAGGGGGAAGAAGGATAGACAGGGGAGAGGGGGAGAGAGAGGGAAAGAGGGGGAAGAATAGAGAGAGTGAGAGGGTGAGAGGGAAAGAGAGAGGGGGAGAAGGATAGAAAGAGTTATTATTATTATTATTATTTATTGTTATAGCGCCATTTATTAAACAATACAAGTCACAGCTGGTACAGGAGGAGAGAGGACCCTGCCCACGAAGGCTCACAATCTACAAGGGATGGGTGAGGATACAGTAGGTGAGGATAGAGCTGGTCGTGCAGCGGTTTGGTCGATCGGTGGTTACTGCAGGTTGTAGGCTTGTCGGAAGAGGTGGGTCTTCAGGCTCTTTTTTAAGGTTTCGATGGTAGGCGAGAGTCTGATGTGTTGTGGTAGAGGGTTCCAGAGTAGGGGTGATACGCGGGAGAAATCTTGTATGTGATTGTGGGAAGAGGAGATAAGAGGGGAGTAGAGAAGGAGATCTTGTGAGGATCGGAGGTTGCGTGTAGGTAAGTACCGGGAGACGAGGTCACAGATGTATGGAGGAGACAGGTTGTGGATGGCTTTGTACGTCATGGTTAGGGTTTTGTACTGGAGTCTCTGGGCAATGGGGAGCCAGTGAAGGGATTGACAGAGGGGAGAGGCCAGGGAATAGCGGGGGGACAGGTGGATTAGTCGGGCAGCAGAGTTTAGAATAGACTGGAGGGGTGCGAGAATGTTCGAGGGGAGGCCACAGAGCAGGAGGTTGCAGTAGTCAAGGCGAGAGATGATGAGGGCATGGACTAGGGATTTTGCAGATTCTTGGTTGAGGAATGAACGGATTCGTGAAATTTTTTTGAGTTGAAGTCGGCAGGAAGTGGAAAGGGCTTGGATATGTGGTTTGAAGGAGAGATCAGCGTCAAGGATTACCCCGAGGCAGCGAGCTTGTGGGACTGGGGAGAGTGGGCAGCCGTTTACTGTAATGGATAGGTTCGTTGGGTTGGTCGCGTGAGATGGGGGAAAGATGATGAATTCTGTTTTGTCCATGTTAAGTTTCAGAAATCTAGCGGAGAAGAAGGATGAAATAGTGGACAGACATTGAGGGAGTTAGAGGGGGAGAGAGGGAAAGAGGGGGAAGAATAAAGAGAGTGAGAGGGGGAGAGAGACCAGACCTTATCTTGACCTCCCCTGTTCCTGTTAAGACGATTTCTTAATTACATTTCGAACTGAGGAAAGGGCAACTTGCAAACACTGTGCTATCTTCTTTATAGTGCAGCCTTCTTCTTCTCTGTGGTCTCCACCATTTTCATTTTCAGAGTGCTTTGTCTCTGCTTAGAAGAACCCACGGCACAAGGTCAGAGGTGGCTGGGTATTTATAAAGGGTAATTAAGGTCTGGAACCTTGGTCCAAGTTATCTGCACACACAAATCTCCAAGGGTGCCCGAACTTTTGTATCTGCCTATTTTCCTTTTTGTAATTTTTAAAATGTAAAAGATTAATATATATATATATTTTGCCTAAAATACAAAGGAAATGTGCAATCTGTAACTTTACGTCTTTCAGAGATAATGTAATCTTCAACTTGCGTAACTGTTCACAATAATAGTAATTTTGACCAGGGGTGCACAAACTTTTACATGTCACTTTATGACAGGAAATTCAGGTCACGTTCGATTGAGGCTCATGGAAAAAAAAATGTTTGGATACCTCCACCAGTAACAAGATCTTAATCATTGGCGTACCCACCAATCACGATAAATTTTATAGCTGCTATGGGGTCTGCAAAAGGGGTGAGAGCGAGAGGAGGGAGCCGGGTGTCTTCCGATCCTTGCTCCATCATTCAGCTTGTGTGTCTGAGGTCCGGCACAGCAGGTGCGACCATGTCACTAGATTGTGACCTCCAATGGGGACGGTGCCGATAATGTCTGTACAGCGCTGTGCAATTAATGGCGCCATATAAGTGAGATAAATAAATGCATACAATGATCACAGGAAACACTGCCAGTGTATTGTGCAGTCACAGTCATCAGAGATCTTGTACATGGTTAAGAATTGAAACAAAGTTTATAAGAAAGTTGTAGAACTTTCCAGTTATACCAAGATCACGCTTTATTATCAGTTTTGTTTTGTATGCCTTTTATTTTATTTTATAAACTTTCATATTACAAAAAAGAAAAATAGTTTAATCACCAAAACGGTCTCTAGAACCTCAAGAACAGGAAACATCAATTTCATTATCTTCTGCTACAAAATTTATCGACATTTCTTTCTGGAAAATATGTATTTGGATCCCGATGCCTCCGATAACCTTCCCTGCAGCTCAGTCACATTTTCTGCATTTTATTAACAGAAATAATTGTGAATTGTACTTAAAATCGTCTAATAATAACTTGTCTCTAAAAATACCCGAAATATTGGCAGACATCAGAAATTTCTGCACTAAATAATATTTGTTCTAATTATTTAGCTACAGTCAAACAGAAATAAATTGGTGAAAATAAATTCCTTCACTGAGATCACTTCCTGCCCTGCAGCTATTGGCTGAGGCTGCACCTCCCAGACTTCCTGCCCTGCAGCTATTGGCTGAGGCTGCACCTCCCAGACTTCCTGCTCTGCAGCTATTGGCTGAGGCTGCACCTCCCAGACTTCCTTCCCTGCAGCTATTGGCTGAGGCTGCACCTCCCAGACTTCCTGCCCTGCAGCTATTAGCTGAGGCTGCACCTCCCAGACTTCCTGCTCTACAGCTATTGGCTGAGGCTGCACCTCCCAGACTTCCTGCCCTGCAGCTATTGGCTGAGGCTGCACCTCTCAAAATTCCGGCCCTGCAGCTATTGGCTGAGGCTGCACTTCTCAAACTTCCTGCGCTGCAGCTATTGGCTGAGGCTGCACCTCTCAAACTTCCTGCCCTGCAGCTATTGGCTGAGGCTGCACTTCTCAAACTTCCTGCTCTGCAGCTATTGGCTGAGGCTGCACCTCCCAGACTTCCTGCCCTGCAGCTATTGGCTGAGGCTGCACCTCCCAGACTTCCTGCCCTGCAGCTATTGGCTGAGGTTGCACCTTCCAGACTTCCTGCCCTGCAGCTATTGGCTGAGGCTGCACCTCTCAAACTTCCTGCTGTGCAACTATTGGCTGAGGTTCCACCTCACTGACTTCCTGCTCTGCAGTTTTATCTTTTGCAATTAAGCTTGAAAGCAAAAGATCTTCCCTAAAATGGAACAAGACTCTAAGCATAAATAGTATAATGTATAGAGTAAGGTATAGAGACATGGGTAACTATAGGAGGAAGTCATTAGAGTCCTGCTTCAGCCTAGAGCTGCAGATTGGGAATAGATGGGTTACAGCTCATCTATGGAGGTAGATTCTCTAAATCGTAGGTCTGGATGAACAACATGGATCAAAGGCAGTGATGCAACGTAGAATAGAAGAGCTACATATGCTGATTATACCTGGAGCAACGTGGAATAGTGGAGCTGGGTAGGCTGTAAGGAAGCTTGCAGCAAGGAACAGTATAGCTGAGAGTGCGGTGGCCACCTTGAAAAGCAGAACTGGATTGGTTGGACAGCACATGAGGCATGGAATAACAGCGCTGAGTATGTGGGATAGCACCCTGGTCTTGGAATGGCAGAGATGGAAAGGCTGGAAGGAACCTGAAGCATTGAACAGCAGAGCTTAGCAAATTGGATGACATCTTGATTTTGAAATGGCAGTTGGATAGCACCTAGTTCACAGAGCAGTCAGGTATGGAGAGGTACATTGGGACAGCAGACATGAGTAGGCGGACAGGAACCTTCGAACAGATGGAACTGAGTCCAGTGAAACAGTAGAGTTGAATTTGTCAAGAACCTTCTTACTTTGGGGCATAGGCAGCAGAGCTCAATGTGAAGAAGAACGGAATTTGTCATGTGACACACATTAGTCGATTAGCAGCCAACACAATCTGAGTGCATGATTTATTCCAATGACCTTACAAAGACCAGGGGGCACTCATCACGTGTGAAGGAAAGGTGATCCCAGCAGATAAATAGGGTTCTTTACAGTTAGAGCAGTCAGACAGGAGACAGATCGCTGCTAAAAGCTCTTACATGTCACCGCAGAAGTGGGTAACCTGATGTGAATGGGAGATTAGGGAATTGGTCACCAGAGAACGCGTATGCAAAACCCGGTGCTGGAGCCGGGACAGATAAGTATCATGATGGATGAGAAGTTGGCACTGTTCTTTTTCTGCACAGCCCAGTAATATGCAGGAGGGAACATGCTGAGGGAATACTGTTAATTAGGAAAAGTTACATGAAATTTTATTTTAAAATTCTTTAAAAGTATCGTAAGGTCAATGACGCTACACAAACCTCAGCACCACCTAAACCCTTGTCATGGATGCCAATCACTCGGGGATCGGCTGATCGTCAAGAGTCTGGCAGGTGACAGCAATTTTCTGGAAATGCTAGTTAAACTGTACCAGACCTTACAGATAAATGCAGCTGATATCTGACTTACGGACCTTATTAGTAAGTTTTCTTTCATTCTTGTCTTTCCAGGAAACTCCTGTTAATGGCTTCAGTAGTCAGTCGCAGGAAGCCGGGCACTCACGCATACAAAGGTCCCAGAGTACAGAGAAACAGAAGAGTGAAAACTGAATGGACTCAATACCAGATTATTGCCCCAAAGGAGAGGTGGAATCCATCAAAACAAAAAGAAAAAAGTATACGTGCAACAGGGTATATGCAAAGCATGTAGTTTAATAGATCAAATATGTCCAAAGGGAACCTAGTGGGCAAGAGGTCCCATGTGCAAAGTGAGGAAACAAACATGAAGGCCAGGAACTATGAGAATTGTAGGAGGTCGGACCAGAGTGTGTCAGTTAGTCATAGAGATGGCACCATCTACTGACACAGAATACTTTGTGGATAATAGGTGTCTTGTGTGTCCAAGGATTGAGCTCCTCAGTGAGAATTTAAGCTTTAGAGAGGTAGCGATGAACCTCTGAAGGAATGTAATCAAGTCTCCAAAGTTCTGCCGAGAGTGTCTTGTTCTTAGCTTGTCCTCTCCACCAGAAAGAATCATCAGAGGCTTTACTGTCATCCATGCTGATTGCCCAATTCTTGCAGTTTCTAGCCCTGATACCTGCTGATGAGTAGAGATGAGTGTACCTTTTAAGGTTCTGGTTCGGTTAGGATCGGTGAACTTCCCAATGTTCACTGAACGTATCTGAACCCCATTTAATTCAATGGGATGTAAAACCAAACGCACAAACAACATCTTAAGAGGAAACAAAAAGTTTCACAAACAGCTAAAATTAGTGGCAGAAATCAGGAAAAGTGGCATCAATTGACCCAGAGTACAAATAGTATACCGTATTTTTCAGACTATAAGACGCACCGGACCATAAGACGCACCTCAAATTTTCAGAAGAAAAATAGGGAAAAAAATTAATGCTTCAAATGAGGGTCCGTCTTACAGTCCGAATTATTCAGCTTACCGTAGGGTAGGGTGTGATCGGGAGCGCTGGTGGAGTGGGGTCACAGGAGGTGTTCGGTGGTCTGGCGATGATCTGACTCTTCCCATGCTGGTGCGGCAGGTTCAGTGGTGCAGGGGCTCCGCCATTTTGTGAAAGCCCCCATACATCCATTCCAGGCTGGTGTGAAGCAGTTTTAGAGATACTTGGTGGTGCGGGGGCTCCGCCGACATTTTGTGAAAGCCCGGAGCTGCCGCACTTCCAGTACGGTAATTGCGCAGCATGGATGCATGGGGCAGGGCCTGGGACAGCATTTCTAGCTTAAACATTGATCAGTAACAGGTGGATGAGTGACAGGTGTAGGCTTGGTGCTCTGAGAGCCCTGCCAAATTCAGGCAACACAAATGAACGAGACCCAATTTGGAGTCCAAACATTTCCAAAAATTAGGGGCAGACACCAGGAAAGGTGGAGGCCAGTTCCAAATTTTGCATTGGGGCTATTGGACTCAAGTTACGGCAGTGACCAGCACGATTTTTCTAATCTCTAAAAGGCACCCAATTTATTAATGACACTCTAGGCAGCAACCTAACAGAAGTTCATATGACTACTGATTCCTTATTTTTAGAAAACACCGATATATACAAGATTATTTACTTTTTAAGAACAAATGCTGAAAAAATAATTGAGATCTGCTCAAACTGTGCGGCGGACTGTTAGGAAATGATGGACTTGGTAATTGTCTTTGTCTTCACCATCCGGATAACAATAGGCATTCATTCGGATTAATGAGAATTTGCTCTGACAATATCTGCACTCGTTACGTACAACATAAAATTTGTTTTTGAGGAGAAGAAAACCCTATTTGATTCTCTTTCCTGGTAATCTAAATCTTTTATTTTAACAAGGAGTCCAGGATCCGTTCTTATGAATAGTACGTTCCTCTTGAAAATGAGGCACATTAAGTTATCACATATTTCTGCAGAACTCCCTGTCTCCTTTACGCTCTTGTAACTTCATGTCTTTTACAGAACAGAATCATCTTTTCGTCTCAGTTTATGACGTGTAATGTATCCTCACTTTCGCTCGTCGATTATTAACATTAATATAGTAGTGTACGATCTAAAACACTAAACAAATAAGTTTCAAGTTATCCATTCTTCTATCTCTTTATTCACACAAACGCTGTAGTTACTCGTGAATATTGGAATCATCAATATCAATTATTCACCAAAAAAAAATGGTTATTTAGTTCGATGATTCATAATATACTGCATAATAGTTTAGTTGTAAGTAATGAAAGTTTTTATTGCGATACTGGATTTTCTCAAATATATTGTCTTCACCCATGTGCCATATGAGAGCTTAGTTCAAAATTGTAAATCAAGTGTTTTGTAAATTTCCTTTATTTAAGCAAATAAAGAAACAAAATGCCTGAGGAAGCCACTAATACAGTGCCAAAATGTGTCCCCCCTTTAATAAAACTTTCTTCTGATGTATGTACTTACATCACTATTTCATAGAGAAAGCCTGTGAGTCCTGCATCTTCCCGCGCACTCATAGAGAAAGCCTGTGAGTCCTGCATCTTCCCGCGCACTCATAGAGAAAGCCAGAGAGTCCTGCATCTTCCCGTGCACTCATAGAGAAAGCCTGTGAGTGCTGCATCTTCCCGCGCACTCATAGATAAAGCCTGAGAGTCCTGCATCTTCCCGCGCACTCATAGAGAAAGCCTGTGAGTCCTGCATCTTCCCGCGCACTCATAGAGAAAGCCAGAGAGTCCTGCATCTTCCCGCGCACTCATAGATAAAGCCTGTGAGTCCTGCATCTTCCCGCGCACTCATAGATAAAGCCTGAGAGTCCTGCATCTTCTTGCGCATTCATAGAGAAAGCCTGTGGGTCCTGCATCTTCCCGCGCACTCATAGAGAAAGCCTGTGAGTCCTGCATCTTCCCGCGCACTCATAGAGAAAGCCAGAGAGTCCTGCATCTTCCTGCGCACTCATAGAAAAAGCCTGTGAGTCCTGCATCTTCTCGCGCACTGAAAGAGAAAGCCAGTGAGTCCTCCATCTTCCCGCGCACTCATAGAGAAAGCCAGAGAGTCCTGCATCTTCCCGCGCACTCATAGAGAAAGCCAGAGAGTTCTGCATCTTCCCGCGCACTCATAGAGAAAGCCTGTGGGTCCTGCATCTTCCCGTGCACTCATAGAGAAAGCCTGTGAGTCCTGCATCTTCTTGCGCACTCAAAGAGAAAGCCAGTGAGTCCTGCATCTTCCCGCGCACACATAGAGAAAGCCAGAGAGTCCTGCATCTTCCCGCGCACTCATAGAGAAAGCCTGTGGGTCCTGCATCTTCCCGCGCACTCATAGAGAAAGCCAAAGAGTCCTGCATCTTCCCGCGCACTCATAGAGAAAGCCTGTGAGTCCTGAATCTTCCCGCGCACTCATAGAGAAAGCCAGAGATTCCTGCATCCTCCTGCGCACTCATAGAGAAAGCCTGTGAGTCCTGCATCTTCTCGCGCACTGAAAGAGAAAGCCAGTGAGTCCTGCATCTTCCCGCGCACTCATAGAGAAAGCCAGAGAGTCCTGCATCTTCCCGCGCACTCATAGAGAAAGCCTGTGAGTCCTGCATCTTCCCGCGCACTCATAGATAAAGCCTGAGAGTCCTGCATCTTCCCGCGCACTCATAGATAAAGCCTGAGAGTCCTGCATCTTCCCGCGCACTCATAGAGAAAGCCTGTGAGTCCTGCATCTTCCCGCGCACTCATAGAGAAAGCCAGAGAGTCCTGCATCTTCTCGCGCACTCATAGATAAAGTGTCATGATTCCCAATGGCAGGGACATGGGCAAAAACGGACCAGCTCTAGGAAGATGGTATCTCAGGTAACCGCGATGCTGAACCTAACACGCAAATAAAAGTAGCCAGGGGGTGTGCCTACGTTGTATCCCTAGACACCTCGCGCCAGCCGGAGAGCTAACTACCCCTATAAGAGGAATACACAGACCTGGCTTGCCTCCAGGGAAACCCCAAAAGTTATAGTAGCCCCCCACATGTAATAACGGTTAGGTAAGAGGAAAACACAAACGCAGTATGACTATAGATTCAGCAAAGTGAGGCCCTCTGACTAGATAGATGAAAATACAAAAGAGGACTTCGCGGTTACCTCAAAACCCTAAGCAGCCATCCTGAAACCACCTTAACTCCGTTATCAACTCATGACACCGGAGTAGTAATTTCAGATCACTAGAGCTTCCAGCAGCATGAGAAATATAAATGCATGCTGGACAAAACAAACACAAAAAGCCAAAGATTTCAACTTAGCTGAATTGCAGACTTGGAGCAGGTAGCAAGCAACAGAGATGCTCTGGTAACATTGATTGCCGGCACTAGAGTGACTGAGAAGCCAGACTAAATAGGAAACTCCCAATTTCCTGATGAAAACAGGTGCACTGGAAACACAAGACCAAAGTCAACCAGTACCACCAGTAGCCACCAGAGGGAGCCAAAAACAGAATTCACAACAGTACCCCCCCCTTAAGGAGGGGGCACCGAACCCTCATGAGAACTACCAGGGCGATCTGGATGCGCCCTATGAAAGGCGCAAACCAAATCAGAGGCATGAACATCAGAGGCAGTCACCCAAGAATTATCCTCCTGACCGTATCCCTTCCATTTAACCAGATATTGAAGTCTCCGTCTGGAAATACGAGAGTCCAAAATCTTCTCCACAACATACTCCAATTCACCCTCCACCAGCACAGGAGCAGGAGGCTCAACAGAAGGAACAACCGGTACCTCGTACCAGGGCCGTTTCTTCAACAGGGCGGGCAGGGCGGCCACACGGGGCGCCGTGGGGCCGGGGGGCGCAGGAGAGGCCTCGGGCCCCGGTGGTCCCCTGCCCGCTGCTGCTGCTGTTTAAGGGCTGTCAGGGGCGCGGATGCCGCGCTCAGTGCTGAGCGCGGGCGCGCCCTGCCCGAACTCAGCTGCAAATCTGACAGCTGAGCGGTCAGATCATCGCCTCGCGTCGCCGCGCCCCCCCCCCCGCACCGCACATAATGGTTGCGGCCACCTCGGCGCCGCCACTCACCCATACCTCCCAACCGTCCCGATTTCAGCGGGACAGTCCCGCTTTGGCACCGGGGTCCCGCTGTCCCGCTTCGGGCATTTAAAATCCCGAATTTGCGGCCGCCGGTGAAGCCCCGCCCACTTCCGGGACGTAGAGAGAGCCTGTTTTTTTTTTTTTTTATATAAAAGCTGCCTCCTGACCGCCCGCGCAACACCCCCCCCCCCTCCCGCCCCCTGTGCGGCGCTGCCACGCTGAAGGAGAGAGCCTGCAGCAATCAAGAAGAAAGGTCAGCGATTCACTACCTCTGGCTGTGTGTGCACGGAGCTCCGGCTTCTGCTCTTAGCTGCTATCCCGGCAGAGAAGGAGAGACGGGGGAGGTGCCGGGATAGTGCAGAGCTGTGAGCAGGAGACTGAAGACTTCAGCAGAGAGCTGCACATGGACATCAGCCGCCCCTGCATCACAGAGGAGATTGTGTGTGTGTGATGTGTGTGATGGCTGCGTGTGTGTGTGTGTGATGGCTGGGTGTGTGTGTGTGATGGCTGTGTGTGTGTGATGGCTGCGTGTGTGTGTGTGTGTGATGGCTGCGTGTGTGTGATGGCTGCGTGTGTGTGTGTGATGGCTGTGTGTGTGTGATGGCTGCGTGTGTGTGTGTGTGATGGCTGCGTGTGTGTGATGGCTGCGTGTGTGTGTGTGATGGCTGTGTGTGTGTGATGGCTGCGTGTGTGTGTGTGTGATGGCTGCGTGTGTGTGTGTGTGATGGCTGCGTGTGTGTGTGTGATGGCTGCGTGTGTGTGTGATGGCTGCGTGTGTGTGTGTGATGGCTGCGTGTGTGTGTGTGATGGCTGCGTGTGTGTGTGATGGCTGCATGTGTGATGGCTGCGCGTGTGTGTGTGTGTGTGATGGCTGCGTGTGTGTGTGTGATGGCTGTGTGTGTGATGGCTGCGTGTGTGTGTGATGGCTGCGTGTGTGTGTGTGATGGCTGCGTGTGTGTGATGGCTGCGTGTGTGTGATGGCTGCGTGTGTGTGATGGCTGCGTGTGTGTGATGGCTGCGTGTGTGTGTGATGGCTGTGTGTGTGTGATGGCTGCGTGTGTGTGATGGCTGTGTGTGTGTGATGGCTGTGTGTGTGTGATGGCTGTGTGTGTGTGATGGCTGTGTGTGTGTGATGGCTGTGTGTGTGTGATGGCTGCGTGTGTGTGATGGCTGCGTGTGTGTGTGATGGCTGCGTGTGTGTGTGTGTGTGATGGCTGCGTGTGTGATGTCTGCGTGTGTGTGTGATGGCTGCATGTGTGTGTGATGGCTGCGTGTGTGTGTGTGTGTGATGGCTGCGTGTGTGTGTGTGATGGCTGTGTGTGTGTGATGGCTGCGTGTGTGTGTGTGTGATGGCTGCGTGTGTGTGATGGCTGCGTGTGTGTGTGTGATGGCTGTGTGTGTGTGATGGCTGCGTGTGTGTGTGTGTGATGGCTGCGTGTGTGTGTGTGTGATGGCTGCGTGTGTGTGTGTGATGGCTGCGTGTGTGTGTGATGGCTGCGTGTGTGTGTGTGATGGCTGCGTGTGTGTGTGTGATGGCTGCGTGTGTGTGTGATGGCTGCATGTGTGATGGCTGCGCGTGTGTGTGTGTGTGTGATGGCTGCGTGTGTGTGTGTGATGGCTGTGTGTGTGATGGCTGCGTGTGTGTGTGATGGCTGCGTGTGTGTGTGTGATGGCTGCGTGTGTGTGATGGCTGCGTGTGTGTGATGGCTGCGTGTGTGTGATGGCTGCGTGTGTGTGATGGCTGCGTGTGTGTGTGATGGCTGTGTGTGTGTGATGGCTGCGTGTGTGTGATGGCTGTGTGTGTGTGATGGCTGCGTGTGTGTGATGGCTGCGTGTGTGTGATGGCTGCGTGTGTGTGTGATGGCTGTGTGTGTGTGATGGCTGCGTGTGTGTGATGGCTGTGTGTGTGTGATGGCTGTGTGTGTGTGATTGCTGTGTGTGTGTGATGGCTGTGTGTGTGTGATGGCTGTGTGTGTGTGATGGCTGCGTGTGTGTGATGGCTGCGTGTGTGTGTGATGGCTGCGTGTGTGTGTGTGTGTGATGGCTGCGTGTGTGATGTCTGCGTGTGTGTGTGATGGCTGCATGTGTGTGTGATGGCTGCGTGTGTGTGTGTGTGTGATGGCTGCGTGTGTGTGTGTGATGGCTGCGTGTGTGTGTGTGTGATGGCTGCGTGTGTGTGTGTGTGATGGCTGCGTGTGTGTGTGATGGCTGCGTGTGTGATGCATTTGTGTCAAAGCTGCATGTGTTTGTGAGCTGCGTGCGTGTGAGCTGCGTGCCTGTGTGTGAGCTGCGTGCCTGTATGTCATTATACAGTATGGAGCATCATGTGTGGTCATTATACAATATGGAGCATCATGTGCGGTCATTATACAGTATGGAGCATCATGTGCGGTCATTATACAGTATGGAGCATTATGTGTGGCCATTATACAGTATGGAGCATCATGTGCGGTCATTATACAGTATGGAGCATCATGTGCGGTCATTATACAGTATGGAGCATCATGTGCGGTCATTATACAATATGGAGCATCATGTGCGGTCATTGTACAGTATGGAGCATCATGTGCGGTCATTATACAGTATGGAGCATCATGTGCGGTCATTATACAGTATGGAGCATCATGTGTGGCCATTATACAGTATGGAGCATCATGTGCGGCCATTATACAGTATGGAGCATCATGTGTGGCCATTATACAGTATGGAGCATCATGTGCGGCCATTATACAGTATGGAGCATCATGTGCGGTCATTATACAGTCTGGAGCATCATGTGCGGTCATTATACAGTCTGGAGCATCATGTGCGGTCATTATACAGTCTGGAGCATCATGTGCGGTCATTATACAGTCTGGAGCATCATGTGCGGTCATTATACAGTCTGGAGCATCATGTGCGGTCATTATACAGTCTGGAGCATCATGTGCGGTCATTATACAGTATGGAGCATCATTTGCGGTCATACAGTATGGAGCATCATGTGCGGTCATTATACAGTATGGAGCATCATGTGCGGTCATTATACAGTATGGAGCATCATGTGGGGTCATTATACAGTATGGAGCATCATGTGCGGTCATTATACAGTCTGGAGCATCATGTGCGGTCATTATACAGTATGGAGCATCATTTGCGGTCATACAGTATGGAGCATCATGTGTGTTCATTATACAGTATGGAGCATCATGTGTGGCCATTATACAGTATGGAGCGTCATGTGTGTTCATTATACAGTATGGAGCATCATGTGTGGCCATTATACAGTATGGGGCACTGTGTGGCCATATTTTTTTGTTTATAATTATTGTATATGAAACAGTGTGATCGGCAGTGCTAAATGGGTGTGGTTGGGATGTGGATATGGGTGTGACTAATTATGAATGGGTGTGGTCAGAGGCGTGGCCTAAAATTTGCCGCGGCGCGCAAAGCGCGCCGCAAACTTTGTCCCTCTTTCCCATCTTCAAAAGTTGGGAGGTATGACTCACCTCCGCTCCGCGCTGGATGAACAGCGAGAATGAACAGCCAGGATGAGGCAGCTCGGCCACTCCCACACTGATAGCAGGGGCGCCGCGCTCTCGGCTGAGCACGGGCGCTCCCTGAGACAGTGATCAAAGAGCTAAGCACACACACTATCACTGTCAGACTAGGCTGCCTGGCTGTTGCCAATTTCAATGCTGGACAGGACAGGCTGCAGTCTAGTCTGACAGTGGTAGCAGTATAGCAAAAATGCCCACCCCCTGCCTATGGATTAGTCCTTCCCTTCCCAGCAGCCCCATTTAGCAGTCTGAGCGCGCTCAGACTCAGAGGGCAGAGGGCACTGACACACTGAACAGGTGAGGGGGTCTGAGGGATGGGATGGGTTGGGCTAGCCTTTTTTTTTGGATGGGGACCCCCACACCTGCCCCCCCCCCAACCACCCTTGGGGCATGCTGATTTGGCATGCCCCACAGCATGAAACCCGGGAGGGGGCCCAGCTGACTTACCTCATCTTTGGCAGTCTGGTGGCATCCTCACCCAGGCGAGAAGTGTTGGAAAGAGTTATGGCAGTAACTGTATACCTGGCAACCAATAATTTAGCTTTTCGAGGATCGTCAAATACATTGTTTACACCAAATAATGGACATTTCCTTGGGCTTATAGAGCTTCTTGGAAAATTTGAACCAGTAATGAGAGATCATTTAAAACGAATTACTTCCCAGGAAATCCATACACATTACTGTGGAAATTTAATTCAAAATGAAATTATCTGCTTGATGGCCTCTCAGGTGAAGAAATGTATTCTAGAAAAAGCCAAAAGATCTAAGTATTTTTCAATAATGTTGGACTGCACACAAGATGCAGGTCACACTGAACAGTTGTCATACACCTTAAGATTTGTTGATATAGATGATGATCACGTAGCAATAAAGGAACATTTTATTGGCTATCGTCCTGCTACTGATACATCTGGGGAAAGTCTCGCCAATCTCCTTTTAGAAGAGATTAGTAAATGTGACCTGGAATTAGAAAATGAACTGGCAGAAAAGCTGAATTATTCGGAAGCTATTAATGCTTTTGCAGCGGCTAAATCTAGAAGAGTCAGTTTCTCATAAATCTGCAACCTACAATTTTTAGGATCTGTTTCCAAAATAATTAATAGATATTATTTACCTACAACTTTGTTCTCACCGTTAATAATTAGCATACTTGTCCCTTTTCCCCAAGTTCTATATAAGTTAAAGGCAAATTATAATTTATTAAAAAAAGGGAAGATACAAGCCTGCTCTCTATTTATTACTCAAGCCCACAAAAATAATGTTTATTATTTTCGGTGCCGGGGGGGGGGGGGGGGGGGAGAGATTTCCTACTCTCGCCCTGTGTCATTTTTGGGCTAGAAACTGCCCTGCCTCGTACCTCCGCAACAACGACCTATGGAAAACATTATGAATGGTGAAAGATGCTGGAAGGTCCAAACGAAAAGATACAGGATTAAGAATCTCCAAAATCCTATAAGGACCTATGAACCGAGGTTTGAACTTAGGAGAAGAGACCTTCATAGGGACAAAACGAGAAGACAACCACACCAAGTCTCCAACACGGAGATGATGACCCACACGACGATGACGATTAGCAAACTGCTGAGTCTTCTCCTGAGACAACTTCAAATTGTCCACCACATGACTCCAAATCCGGTGCAGTCTATCCACCACAGAATCCACTCCAGCACAATCCGAAGACTCCACCTGACCAGACGAAAAACGAGGGTGAAACCCTGAATTGCAAAAGAAAGGAGAAACCAGAGTAGCAGAACTGGCCCGATTATTGAGGGCAAACTCTGCCAACGGCAAAAAGGCGACCCAATCATCCTGATCAGCAGACACAAAACACCTCAAATACGTCTCCAAGGTCTGATTAGTTCGCTCTGTCTGGCCATTAGTCTGAGGATGGAACGCAGATGAAAAAGACAAATCAATGCCCATCCTGGCACAGAACGCTCGCCAGAACCTAGACACAAATTGAGATCCTCTGTCAGACACGATGTTTTCCGGGATACCATGTAAGCGAACCACATTCTGAAAAAATAAAGGAACCAACTCCGATGAAGAAGGCAATTTGGGCAAGGGTACCAAATGAACCATCTTAGAAAAACGGTCACACACCACCCAAATGACGGACATTTTCTGAGAAACCGGGAGATCCGAGATAAAGTCCATAGAGATGTGCGTCCACGGCCTCTTCGGAATAGGCAAGGACAACAACAATCCACTAGCCCGAGAACAGCAAGGCTTGGCCCGAGCACAAACATCACAAGACTGTACAAAGGTACGCACATCCCGAGACAGGGAAGGCCACCAGAAGGACCTGGCCACCAAATCTCTGGTACCAAAAATTCCAGGGTGGCCCGCCAACACAGAAGAATGAACCTCTGAGATGACTCTACTGGTCCACTCATCTGGAACAAACAATCTCCCAGACGGACAACGATCAGGCCTATCAGTCTGAAACTCCTGCAAAGCACGTCGCAAGTCTGGGGAGACAGCAGACAAAATCACTCCATCCTTAAGGATACCCGTAGGCTCAGAATCACCAGAGGAGTCAGGCTCAAAACTCCTAGAAAGAGCATCTGCCTTCACATTTTTCGAGCCCGGCAAGTATGAAACCACAAAATTAAACCGAGAGAAAAACAATGACCAGCGCGCCTGTCTAGGATTCAGACGCCTGGCGGACTCAAGGTAAATCAGATTCTTGTGATCAGTCAAGACCACCACCTGATGTCTAGCACCCTCAAGCCAATGACGCCACTCCTCAAATGCCCACTTCATAGCCAAGAGCTCCCGATTACCGACATCATAATTTCGCTCGGCGGGCGAAAACTTTCGAGAGAAAAATGCACATGGTCTCATCACTGAGCAATCGGGACTTTTCTGCGACAAAACCGCCCCCGCTCCAATCTCGGAAGCATCAACCTCAACCTGAAAAGGGAGCAAAACATCAGGCTGGCGCAACACAGGGGCAGAAGAAAAGCGGCGCTTAAGCTCCCGAAAGGCCTCCACAGCCGCAGAGGACCAATTGGCAACATCAGCACCCTTCTTAGTCAAATCAGTCAGAGGTTTAGCAACACTTGAAAACCCAGTTATAAATCGACGATAGAAATTAGCAAAGCCCAAGAACTTCTGAAGACTCTTCAGGGAAGTAGGCTGCGTCCAATCACAAATAGCCCGAACCTTGACAGGATCCATCTCAACAGAAGAAGGGGAAAAAATATACCCCAAAAAGGAGATCTTCTGAACCCCAAAGATACACTTTGAACCCTTTACAAACAGAGAATTGGACCGCAAAACCTGAAAAACCTTCCTAACCTGTTGAACATGCGACTCCCAGTCATCCGAAAAAATCAAAATATCATCCAAATACACAATCATAAATTTATCCAGGTATTTACGGAAAATATCGTGCATAAAGGACTGAAAGACTGAAGGAGCATTAGAAAGACCAAAAGGCATTACCAAATGCTCAAAATGGCCCTCGGGCGTATTAAATGCAGTTTTCCACTCATCTCCCTGCTTGATCCGCACCAAATTATACGCACCCCGAAGATCAACCTTAGAGAACCACTTTGCCCCTTTAATACGAGCAAATAAATCAGTCAGTAGTGGCAAAGGATACTGGTATTTGACTGTAATCTTATTCAACAGGCGATAATCAATACAGGGCCTCAGGGAGCCATCTTTTTTACCCACGAAAAAAAAACCTGCTCCTAAAGGGGATGAGGATGGACGGATATGTCCCTTTTCCAAGGACTCCTTAATATACTCTCGCATAGCAGCATGCTCAGGCACAGATAGATTGAACAAACGACCCTTGGGAAACTTGCTGCCCGGAATCAAGTCTATAGCACAATCGCAATCCCTGTGAGGGGGGAGAGAACTAAGTTTAGGCTCCTCAAAAACATCACCATAATCAGACAAAAATGCCGGAATTTCAGAGGGAGTAGATGAAGCAATGGAAACCAAAGGTACTTCCCCATGAGCCCCCTGACATCCCCAGCTTAACACAGACATTGTTTTCCAGTCAAGGACTGGATTATGAGTTTGCAACCATGGCAATCCAAGCACTAAGACATCATGCAAGTTATGCAACACAAGGAAGCGAATCACCTCCCGATGGTCAGGAGTCATACACATAGTCACTTGTGTCCAGAATTGTGGTTTATTCCTAGCCAAAGGTGTGGAGTCGATACCCTTCAGAGGGATAGGAACTTCCAAAGGCTCTAGGCTAAACCCACAGCGCCTGGCAAAGGACCAATCCATAAGACTCAAGGAAGCGCCAGAATCCACATAGGCATCCACAGTAATAGTTGATAATGAACAGATCAAAGTTACAGACAAAATAAACTTAGACTGTAAGGTGCCAATTGCAAAAGACTTATCAACCTTTTTTGTGCGTTTAGAGCATGCTGATATAACATGAGCAGAATCACCACAGTAGAAGCACAACCCATTTTTACGCCTATAATTCTGCCGTTCACTTCTGGACAGAATTCTATCACATTGCATAATCTCCGGTGCCTGCTCAGAAGACACCGCCAAATGGTGCACAGGTTTGCGCTCCCGCAAACGCCGATCAATCTGAATAGCCATAGTCATGGATTCATTCAGACCTGTGGGCGTAGGAAACCCCACCATGACATCTTTAACGGCGTCAGAGAGACCTTCTCTGAAATTCGCCGCCAGGGCGCACTCATTCCACTGAGTAAGCACAGACCATTTTCGAAATTTTTGACAATATACTTCAGCTTCATCATGCCCTTGAGAGAGGGCTAGCAAGGCCTTTTCAGCCTGAATCTCCAAATTAGGTTCCTCATAGAGCAACCCCAGTGCCAGAAAAAACGCATCCACATTGAGCAGCGCAGGATCCCCTGGTGCCAATGCAAATGCCCAATTCTGGGGGTCACCCCGCAACAAGGCAATAACAATTTTAACCTGCTGAGCGGGGTCTCCAGCGGAACGAGATCTCAGAGAAAGATACAGTTTACAATTGTGCTTAAAATTCAAAAAGCGAGATCTATCTCCAGAAAAGAACTCAGGTATAGGGATCTTGGGTTCAGACATAGGAGCATGTATCACATAGTCTTGGATATTTTGAACCTTAGAGGCAAGAGTATTAAGATTAGAAGCTAAACTCTGGATATCCATTTCTCAACAGCAGAGATCTGAGCCATTCAGGGGTTAAGAGGAGAGAAAAAAAAAAAAAACAGCAGATTGCAATTATGGCTAGACAGAACCTCTGAGTAAAAAAAAAAAAAAAAAAAAGTGTCAGAAACTTCTTTTTTTTTCTCTCCTTCTTTAGTCAATACCTTTAATACATTAAGGCCGGCAATACTGTCATGATTCCCAATGGCAGGGACATGGGCAAAAACGGACCAGCTCTAGGAAGATGGTATCTCAGGTAACCGCGATGCTGAACCTAACACGCAAATAAAAGTAGCCAGGGGGTGTGCCTACGTTGTATCCCTAGACACCTCGCGCCAGCCGGAGAGCTAACTACCCCTATAAGAGGAATACACAGACCTGGCTTGCCTCCAGGGAAACCCCAAAAGTTATAGTAGCCCCCCACATGTAATAACGGTTAGGTAAGAGGAAAACACAAACGCAGTATGAATATAGATTCAGCAAAGTGAGGCCCTCTGACTAGATAGATGAAAATACAAAAGAGGACTTCGCGGTTACCTCAAAACCCTAAGCAGCCATCCTGAAACTACCTTAACTCCGTTATCAACTCATGACACCGGAGTAGTAATTTCAGATCACTAGAGCTTCCAGCAGCACGAGAAATATAAATGCATGCTGGACAAAACAAACACAAAAAGCCAAAGATTTCAACTTAGCTGAATTGCAGACTTGGAGCAGGTAGCAAGCAACAGAGATGCTCTGGTAACATTGATTGCCGGCACTAGAGTGACTGAGAAGCCAGACTAAATAGGAAACTCCCAATTTCCTGATGAAAACAGGTGCACTGGAAACACAAGACCAAAGTCAACCAGTACCACCAGTAGCCACCAGAGGGAGCCAAAAACAGAATTCACTACAATAAAGCCTGTGAGTCCTGCATCTTCCCGCGCACTCATAGATAAAGCCTGAGAGTCCTGCATCTTCCCGCGCACTCATAGAGAAAGCCTGTGGGTCCTGCATCTTCCCGCGCACTGATAGAGAAAGCCTGTGAGTCCTGCATCTTCCCGCGCACTCATAGAGAAAGCCAGAGAGTCCTGCATCTTCCTGCGCACTCATAGAGAAAGCCTGTGAGTCCTGCATCTTCCCGCGCACTCATAGAGAAAGCCTGTGAGTCCTGCATCTTCTCGCGCACTGAAAGAGAAAGCCAGTGAGTCCTGCATCTTCCCGCGCACTCATAGAGAAAGCCAGAGAGTCCTGCATCTTCCCGCGCACTCATAGAGAAAGCCAGAGAGTCCTGCATCTTCCCGCGCACTCATAGAGAAAGCCTGTGAGTCCTGCATCTTCCCGCGCACTCATAGAGAAAGCCTGTGAGTCTTGCATTCTGTGCCCATTCATAATGAAAGCCTGTGAGTCCTGCATCTTCTCGCGCACTGAAAGAGAAAGCCAGTGAGTCCTGCATCTTCCCGCGAACTCATAGAGAAAGCCAGAGAGTCCTGCATCTTCCCGCGCACTCATAGAGAAAGCCTGTGAGTCCTGCATCTTCCCGCGCACTCATAGATAAAGCCTGAGAGTCCTGCATCTTCCCGCGCACTCATAGAGAAAGCCTGTGAGTCCTGCATCTTCCCGCGCACTCATAGAGAAAGCCAGAGAGTCCTGCATCTTCCCGCGCACTCGTAGATAAAGCCTGTGAGTCCTGCATCTTCCCGCGCACTCATAGATAAAGCCTGAGAGTCCTGCATCTTCCCGCGCACTCATAGAGAAAGCCTGTGGGTCCTGCATCTTCCCGCGCACTCATAGAGAAAGCCTGTGAGTCCTGCATCTTCCCGCGCACTCATAGAGAAAGCCAGAGAGTCCTGCATCTTCCTGCGCACTCATAGAGAAAGCCTGTGAGTCCTGCATCTTCCCGCGCACTCATAGAGAAAGCCTGTGAGTCCTGCATCTTCTCGCGCACTGAAAGAGAAAGCCAGTGAGTCCTGCATCTTCCCGCGCACTCATAGAGAAAGCCAGAGAGTCCTGCATCTTCCCGCGCACTCATAGAGAAAGCCTGTGAGTCGTGCATCTTCCCGCGCACTCATAGAGAAAGCCTGTGGGTCCTGCATCTTCCTGCGCACTCATAGAGAAAGCCTGTGAGTCCTGCATCTTCCCGCGCACTCATAGAGAAAGCCTGTGAGTCTTGCATTCTGTGCCCATTCATAATGAAAGCCTGTGAGTCCTGCATCTTCCCGCGCACTCATAGAGAAAGCCTGTGAGTCTTGCATTCTGTGCCCATTCATAATGAAAGCCTGTGAGTCCTGCTTCCTGCCGCCACTCATAGAGAAAGCCTGTGAGTCCAGTTCCCTTCCCCTCTATTATTTTTGGTATATTTGCCTCATTTAGTGTTTCTTTTACTTTTTTCTTTTGTGTAGTTTTTTTTCACCTGCAGTTTTCAATTATTTCTCCAGGTCGTTTCCTCCTGTCTATTTCCTTCCTTCTTATTGACGTTACTACAGGTCTCGGGCATTTGTCCCAGTTTTCTTTAGCTTCCGAGTTTTACTTCTCCCATTCATGCTACATGCAAATATACTAAAGGTTGTACTATTATATTTCCGGTTTTACTGGACAGCGAGGATTGTATTTTACCCACTTAGGGTAAATTATTCAGGCAATTAATATTATGCAAATCAGTATTTACCATGTCATTTGCATGAACTTCTTGGTGTTTCTATGAACATATGAAAAGCTCAATGTTTTCTATTTTTTCCTAAGGCTAGGGTCACATTGCGTTAGGGCAATCCGTTAAGCGCATAGCGCTAGCGGGTTGCGCTAACGCAATGCTTCTCTAGGGTCCGCATTCGGCGTCCCCGCTAGCGCAGATCCCCGATCTGCACTAGCGAGGAACGGACCTCGGGCGCGCCACGAACGCTGCAAGCAGCGTCCGAGGTCCGTCACTCAAATGACGCGACATCGCTAGCGCCCGCCCAATGTGGGCGGGCGCTAGCGACGTGCTCACCATTACAGGCTATGGCGGCGTTAACGGACTACGTTAACACCGCGTTATGCCGCGGTGTAACGTAGTCCGTTAAACGCGGTCACATAACGCAATGTGACCCTAGCCTAAGTGTCTAAAGCATCTGAGTCATTAAGCTGCTTCCAAAGGAACATAATAATAGCAGTCGTAATAAAGTCAAAGCAGTGCAGGAGCCATTGTTTATTGGGTCGAATTCCAGACTTCAAGGGAACCTTGTCATGTAAAAAAAACGCAATAACCTGCAGAAGGTTCATGCATCATTGGATTGTTAATCATTGGCACTTAAAAATTTGGGTCAATGGACAAAAAAAAAAAAACAACTCGTGCCTGGGGCGAGTAAAGTTACCATTTAAAGAGTTGGTCTCAATTTTTTTAAGTTACTTTCATAAGTGATAATGTTTTGATGGATAGTCTGGGATCCAACCACTAGAATCTTAACGGACCCCTTAAACGAGACTCTACAGTCCCCTATCTAAATGTAGCATAAGTCATCCATATTAATTGTTTATATGACTGACGGAAAAAGACAAGTACAGTTCTCTCCAATGCTTCACTTTAATAATAGTCAGGATCCCAGTAAGAGGACCCCCTACTAGTGATGAGCGCACGTGCTCCGATAAGGTCTTATCTGAGCATGCTCTGTGGCTAACCCAGTGTCTTCAGCATGCAGTAAAAATGTGTTTGAGTCCCCGCACCTGCTGTTCAACTGCTACAACACATGGAGGGATTGCCTAACAAACAGGTGACTGTCATCCCTAACCAATCACAAATCCCAAGGATAGGTAATAACAAATCCCAAGGATAGGTAATAACTAGCTATAGATGAACTCTGGGGGGGGGGGGCAATATCCATGGCCCCTTCCCAGTCTGAGAATAACAGCCCCCAGCTATTAGAGACAGTAGGCCTGCGCTGATAAGAGTAGTGCTTTCATCAGAAGATGCCTGTGACAGGCAGTAACCTTTTTACCGCCGGTCGCAACTGCTAACTCATATGCTGTCATCTAACAGAAGAACTGCAGCTCTCTGACCGGCGGTAATGATCTTACCGCCATTTTTGCTGCACTGCAACGCAGATGATGGAGTGGCAAACAACGGATGTTTGGGCCCCCTAGTCAGATGAATGGGGTCCGGGTCGGGTTTGAGCTCAGGTACTGTTCTGGTACCAGAGCCAAACTTTTTTAAATGATCGGCCAAACCTTCCGGACCCGAAGATCCACTAGTAATAAGTTTAAAAATTGCATAAACGCATTAAAACATAATCCAGACATACCCTTATACCCCGGAGTGCAAATTCCGCCCTTTAGGAGTTCGATTTGTTTCAAAGCAAGGCACATTCTATAAATAATAATAATATGTAAAATAAAAGTCACGTATTGTTCTCCAGATACTAAAACGTATAAGATTGAAATAATGCCTCCTAAGGGAAATATCTCAATTAAAAAAAAACATGAAAATTTCAAAATTCTTTAATATTCATAACAAAATGCAGATGAAATTGAATAATCAATTTAGTATAATGCAATATAATAAAGCCCAATAATGCAGAGTGATACGGTAACACATATTATTGGGCAAAGTAATGCAATACAATGTAATAAAACGCAGTGCAATGTTATATGGCATAATACAATACAATATCAGAGCGATGGAAAAAAATATCCATTCTGATCATCTTTACATTGTCATTTTCTAATGCAAGCTTTACATAAGACTTCTTCTTACTGTTCCCGTCTTTACAGGTGAGAGGTCAGAATAAGAAGGGAAAATACAAGTTATATTTCCTATGTAACTTATGTTCTGCTTTTTTTCACCAATTTCCCCCGCTGCGGGCTCCATCTCTAGTTTTCAGTTGTCTCTGAGCTAGTGGGTGGTGACTGTCTGCTATGATGTCTCCCATACACAGCACACTCAGACATGAGGGATTCCTCATTTCCCCTCTTTATGGAGTAAATGTTCAGAATAAGCACAGCACGAACGATATTCTATAGCAGTATTACGCATTGTAGCTGTGAATCCAGAACAGAGGTGAGAAAAGACACCTATAAGAAAACAGAGGCAGAATGAGAAATGTTATAAAGAAGTTCAATTCAGCGTAGCTGTGAATCCAGCTTTAGGGTAAGAGCAAGTACACGGAATAAGCAGCAGTAGCATGGAAGACTAAATACAACAGTACTGAGCAGCATGGGGTGAATCCAGCACTAGGGTGAAATATAACACGTCCTGGAAAGCAGCAGTATGGAGGGCATCTTCCTATGGTAATGAGCAGTTTAGATGGAAATATAGTACTGCGACAAGATAAAACAATTGCTATATAAATCTGCCATTGTCTGTACTTTCGAATGAAGAGATCCAGCTTCAGTAAGTAAAATTCCAATGCTTTATTTCGATCCAATTAAAACAATAATATGACTGCCAAGTTACTACCCAGCTGCACTCTACCTGCACTACATGTACTGTGCTAATTTCTATCTGCATGTACTGTGCTGCTCTCTACCTGTACTAAATGTGCTGTTCTACTCTCTACCTGCACTATATGTACTGTATTGCTCTCTATCTCTACCTACCCTACATGTAGTGTGCTGCTCTTTACCCATTCTATATACATTGTGCTGCTCTCTACCTGCACTACGTGTTCTGTTCTACTCTTTATTTGCACTATATATACTGTACTGCTCTCTACCTGTACTTAACATACTGTTCTACTCTATACATGCACTATATAATATCAATAATAATAATTTTATTTATATAGCACCAACATATTCCGCAGCGCTTTACAAATTATAGAGGGGATTTGTACAGACAATAGAGATTACAGCTATATGTACTGTATTGCTGTCTACCTGTACTCCATGCACTGTGCTCCTCTCTATCTGACCTATATGTACTGTATTGCTCTCTACCTGTACTACATGCACTGTTCTACTTTCTAACTACACCACATGTACTTTTTACTCTTTAGCTGCACTACATGTACTGTGCTCTCTACCTGCACTACAGTACAGACCAAAAGTTTGGACACACCTTCTCATTTAAAGATTTTTCTGTATTTTCATGACTATGAAGATTGTACATTCACACTGAAGGCATCAAAACTATGAATTAACACATATGGAATTATATACTAAACAAAAAAGTGTGAAGCAACTGAAAATATGTCTTATATTCTAGGTTCTTCAAAGTAGCCACCTTTTGCTTTGATGACTGCTTTGCACACTCTTGGCATTCTCTTGATGAGCTTCAAGAGGTAGTCACCGGGAATGGTCTTCCAACAATCTTGAAGGAGTTCCCAGAGATACTTAGCACTTGTTGGCCCTTTTTGCCTTCACTCTGCGGTCCAGCTCACCCCAAACCATCTCGATTGGGTTCAGGTCTGGTGACTGTGGAGGCCAGGTCATTTGGCGTAGCACCCCATCACTCTCCTTCTTGGTCAAATAGCCCTTACACTGCCTGGAGGTGTGTTTGGGGTCATTGTCCTGTTGAAAAATAAATGATGGTCCAACTAAACGCAAACCAGATGGAATAGCATGCCGCTGCAAGATGCTGTGGTAGCCATGCTGGTTCAGTATGCCTTCAATTTTGAATAAATCCCCAACAGTGTCACCAGCAAAGCACCCCCACACCATCACACCTCCTCCTCCATGCTTCACGGTGGGAACCAGGCATGTAGAGTCCATCCGTTCACCTTTTCTGCGTCGCACAAAGACACGATGGTTGGAACCAAAGATCTCAAATTTGGACTCATCAGACCAAAGCACAGATTTCCACTGGTCTAATGTCCATTCCTTGTGTTCTTTAGCCCAAACAAGTCTCTTCTGCTTGTTGCCTGTCCTTAGCAGTGGTTTCCTAGCTGCTATTTTATCATGAAGGCCTGCTGCACAAAGTCTACTCTTAACAGTTGTTGTAGAGATGTTTCTGCTGCTAGAACTCTGTGTGGCATTGACCTGGTCTCTAATCTGAGCTGCTGTTAACCTGCGATTTCTGAGGCTGGTGACTCGGATAAACTTATCCTCAGAAGCAGAGGTGACTCTTGGTCTTCCTTTCCTGGGGCGGTCCTCATGTGAGCCAGTTTCTTTGTAGCGCTTGATGGTTTTTGCCACTGCACTTGGGGACACTTTCAAAGTTTGCCCAATTTTTCGGACTGACCTTCATTTCTTAAAGTAATGATGGCCACTCGTTTTTCGTTACTTAGCTGCTTTTTTCTTGCCATAATACAAATTCTAACAGTCTATTCAGTAGGACTATCAGCTGTGTATCCACCAGACTTCTGCACAACACAACTGATGGTCCCAACCCCATTTATAAGGCAAGAAATCCCACTTATTAAACCTGACAGGGCACACCTGTGAAGTGAAAACCATTCCCGGTGACTACCTCTTGAAGCTCATCAAGAGAATGCCAAGAGTGTGCAAAGCAGTCATCAAAGCAAAAGGTGGCTACTTTGAAGATCCTAGAATATAAGACATATTTTCAGTTGTTTCACACTTTTTTGTTAAGTATATAATTCCACGTGTGTTAATTCATAGTTTTGATGCCTTCAGTGTGAATGTACGATTTTCATAGTCCTGAAAATACAGAAAAATCTTTAAATGAGAAGGTGTGTCCAAACTTTTGGTCTGTACTGTGCATGTACTTTTTTACTCTGTATCTGCACTACATGTTCTGTGCTGCTCTCTACCTGCACTACATGTACTTTTTTACACTTTATCTGCACTACATGTACTGTACTGCTCTCTACCTGAACTACATGTACTGTGCTGCTCTCCACCTACACATGTACTGTGCTGCTCTCTACCTGCACTACATGTACTGTGCTGCTCTCTACCTACACATGTACTGTGCTGCTCTCTACCTGCACTACATGTACTGTGCTGCTCTCTACCTACACATGTACTGTGCTGCTCTCTACCTGCACAACATGTACTGTGCTGCTGTCTATTTGTACTACATCTACTATACTATTTTATACAACATGTACTGTTCTCTCTATCTGATCCTCCATCAGTTCCCTTCACTCTCAGTGACTCAGCAATCTATCTTGCTTTGATAAAGATGAATTTTAGCTGGGTATTTTTTCAGAGTGATTGTTGAGTCATTTCAAAGAAAAAAATTAACGATATCCGACAGGAAATTTTCTCCCAATCTCCTAATGTTATGCATTCTCCTCCCTCCCCCACCGCATCTTGCTCATTTTCTGTCTTTGAACCAGTCGCTCAATAAGAAGTGATCAGGCTCCTTGCATCTTCTCACCCTACTACTTGCACCAGTGACCCTATTGCCTCACATCTCCTACAGTCCCTATCCCCAGCTGTCACCACTCACCTAACTAAAATATTTAATCTTTCCCTCCTCATTTAAACACACGTGAATACATCCGTAACTTAAAAACACATCCCCTACCAGAACTTAAATGCTAACTACAGACCTGTCTCTAATCTTCCCTTCCTGGAACGCCTGGTCCACTCCCGTCTTACCCGCTATCTCTCAGATAACTCTCTTCTCGACCCTCTTCAATCCGGTTTCTGCTCTTTACACTCTACTGAAACTGCCCTCACTAAAGTCTCCAATGATCTACTAACAGCTAAATCTAATGGTCACTACTCCATGCTAATTCTCTTGGATCTCTCCGCAGCATTCGACACTGTGGATCATCAGCTCCTCCTCACTATGCTCCGCTCCATCGGCCTCAAGGACACCGTTCTCTCCTGGTTCTCCTCCTATCTCTATGACCGCACCTTCACTGTATGCTTTGCTGGTTCCTCCTCCTCTCACCTTCCCCTTACTGTTGGGGTTCCTCAAGGATCAGTCCTAGGCCCCCTCCTCTTCTCTTTGTATACCGCCCCTATTGGACAAACAATCAGTAGATTTGGTTTCCAGTACCATCTCTATGCTGACGACACCCAATTATACACCTCTTCTCCTGATGTCACGCCTGCCTTTCTAGAAAACACCAGTGATTGTCTTACCGCTGTCTCTAACATCATGTCCTCCCTCTATCTGAAACTGAACCTGTCAAAAACTGAACTCCTCGTGTTCTCTCCCTCTAGTAACCTACCTTTGCCTGACATTGCCATCTCCGTGTGTGGTTCCACCATTACTCCCCAGCAACATGCCCGCTGCCTTGGGGTCATCCATGATTCTGAGCTTTCATTCACCCCCCACATCCGATCACTGGCTCTCTCTCTTGTCACCTACACCTCAAAAACATTTCTAGAATTTGACTTTTTCTAATCTTTCAAACCAGCAAAATCTCTCACTGTTGCTCTTATTCGTTCTCATCTGGACTATTGTAACTCTCTACTAAGCAGTCTCCCTCTTACTAAACTCTCCCTGCTCCAATCTGTCCTGAATGCTGCAGCCAGGATCATATTCCTCACCAACCGTTACACCGATGCCTCCACCCTGTACCAGTCATTACACTGGTTACCCATCCACTCCAGAATTGAATCTAAACTTATCACTCTCAATCACAAAGCTCTCAATGGCTCAGCACCACCCTACATCTCCTCCTACATCTCCTCCTCCGTTCTGCTAATGACTTAAAACTAAAATCTTCCATAATCTGAACCTCCCATTCTCGTCTCCGTGCACTTATTGGCCCTCTGTGTCTGTACCTTGCACACACTGCCTGGCGACCAGTTCATGCTGCTATGTGCAGACCCTAATTAGTATATTATGGCTGTATTGTACAATATGAGCACTTTTTACCATTTACCTTTCGTGTCTCCCCTATTTCCCCATAAATTGTAGCTTGTGATCAGGATCCTCACTCCTTTTGGTATCTTCTGAGTTCTGTGTTATTCTGCAATGTCTTTTTTGCCTGTACAAATCCCCTCTATATTGTAAGGTGCGGCGGAATATGTTGGCGCTATAAAAATAAAAACTATTATTATTGAGTTTTGGAGTAGGGGGAAAGGGGAGAAGAAGTGGCTCCAAAATGGAGAAAGAAACAGATTTATTTGATGAAATATATTATAAAGTTTCTTACGTTCACTTGTACTATTAATTTCTGAAAAGTTTGCTGAAACGCCGGTGACGATTTAGCGCTTCATTTGTCATGATATTCCTGAAGACTAGAGACAATGAGATAAACCCTACGACATGGAGTATTGGAAGCCGGCAGGGGTGCAGTGTGGCCCCATACACTTCTATGGGCGCTTGATCACAGTTTGTGTAAGTTTTCCTTTAGAATAATTCCGCATGTTACATAACAGTAATTTGATGCTGGAGATAAGAAGATGTTTATTTCTGTGATGAATTGTAGTTGGGTGAGGGAATGAACTGGTTGATGTCTGATCCCTCCTTGGCTTCTTTCAGGCCTTGTATACAAAGCCGCTCTTGTTCTCCGCTCACAATCAGCCGTATTCAGCGATGAACCTGTTTACATTTCATGCAACTATCGAATTTCACAGTTTGGCTGGTTTTTCAAAATGGTGATAAGTTAATTAGCGATAAAAAGTTTTAAAAAGCATCTGGCGCTCCATATTGGCATGTGACACCGTTCGGCAGTATCTAAGGTTATGCAATCCTTACCGCACCAAGTCCATCGAAAGGATAGACACGCTGTGAAGGATACTCCCAGGTCTAGTCTCTGGAGTAGAGCTCAAAAGCAAAGGTTGACAGCAAGAAGTTATCATCTTCAAAAAGAGGCATCAGAATCCAAGGGAAAGGAATGGGCAGGCAGGTACACAGATACAGAACAGGAAAGGCAGATACTGGACAGGACAGACAGATACATATAGGGCAGATACACAGATACAGGGCAGGACAGCAAGATACATAGATACAGGGCAGGACAGGCAGATACTGGACAGGCAGTTAGATACATGCAGGGCACAATAGGCAGAAAAATACATATAGGGCAGGACAGGAAGATACACAGATACAGAGCAAGACATACAGATAGATGCATACATGGCAGAATAGGTAGATAAGTACATAAAAGGAAGGACAGACAGATAGATACATACAGAGCAGGACAGACAGACACACATATATATGTCAGGACAGGCAGGTACACAGATACTGGTCAGGACAGGCAGGTAAACAGATACAGGTCAGGACAGGCAGATAGATACATACAGAGCAGGACAGACAGACACACATATACATGTCAGGACAGGCAGGTAAACAGATATAGGGCAGGACAGGCAGATAGATACTTTCTGGGCAGCACAGGCAGATAAATATATGCAGGGCAGGCAGATATATAGATACAGGGCAGAAGGTGTAGACAATTGACGGGAGAGGCAGATACATATAGGGCACATTGATAGCTACATGGTAGGAAAAGGAAGATAGCCAGATATAGGTAAGGCAAATATGAAGATAAATTACAGAGCAGGCAGACAGTTACAGGGCAGGCAGTAGTGGCTAAAAGCAAGTGGGGACATCACAAAGTTAATATCTCCTAAAAGAGACATTAAAATCCCAGTGTAGTGATACAAATCTGCAGTTAGGGCAGGCAGATATAGAGAAGGCAGATCCGGCATTTACACAAATACAGGACAGGACAGATACACAGATAAAGGACATGGCAGTCAGATACACAGATACAGGGGAGGACAAGCACGTAGCTACAGAACAGGCACATAGTTACATACAGGGAAGGATAGTCAGATAGATACATACAAGGCAAGACAGGCTGATAGATATATAAAGAGCAGGACAGGCAGATACAAACATACAGGGCAGAACTGGTAGAAATAGACATACAGGGCAGGACAGGTAGCTAGATATATACAAAGCAGTATAGGCATATATACAGCTATTGCGGGCTGCAATCCTCAGCTGTCAGCTTTATGATGGCGGGTTAACAAGAAGAAAGGGGTCACCATGGCGTTTTTTTATTATTTAAATAAATATTTGAAAAAAACAACGTTGGGTCCCCCATTTTTGACAACCTGCCAATCTAAAGCAGACAGCTGGCGGCTGGTATTCTCAGGCTGGTAAGGGACCATGGATATTCCCCCAGCCTAAAAACTGCAGCTCACAGTCCATTCATCTATTAGATGCGCCAATTCTGCCACTTTGCAAGGCTCTTCCCACTCGCCATGTTGCGGTGGTAAGTGGGATAATATGTGTGGGGTTGATGTAAGTTGTTTTAAGGCCACTGACATCAAGCTCACAGGTTAATAATGGAGAGGCATAATTTAACCAGCCATGATAAAGCTGATAGCTGAGGGTTGCAGCCGGCAGCTGTGAGTTTTGCCTGCACTGGTTATCAAAAATAGAAGAAACCCCACATTTTTTAAATTTATTTATGTATTTATTTTATAGCACAGGTGCTGGCTGATGGATACTCCCAGCACCGGCGCCTGTTGTTGCTGTTATCAGTGACAGCAGGAGTAGGCTGATGGGAGTAGTACTCTCTCATCAACCGGTGCTTGTGACTGGCTGTAAACTTTTTACCGCCGTTAACAGCTGCTGGCTCACACTGTCATCTGACAGCATGGGAAGTGCAGCTCTCTCACCAGTGGTAATAATCTTACTGCTGACCAGAGACTGTGTGTTTGCCACGCTTTCATGGAGATGACAGTGTGGCAAACAACGGATGTTCGTCCTCGTCCCCCCATTCATCTGAATGGGGTCCAGTTTCGGGTTCGGGTACCGTTTGGATACCCGAATACCGGAACTGAACTTTTTTTTTAGATGTTTGGCCGAACCCACCTGACCCAACATTCACGAGTTCGCCCATCACTAATTATTAGAATTAATTGAGAATCTTCTGACCTCCTCCTCTCCTCCCATTTATAAGATGATAATGCATCTGTGTGGTTTCTTTATTTAAAAGGAATGGATGAAAAACAATTTCAAGTACACATATTTCTATAGTGCAGAGGCGGCCATAATTTGCAGTCCACATTAAGAAAAATACACAAATCAATGCCCGAACCCATAAAATAGGGACAAAGTAGTTTAATGGACCAGACTTTATTGAGGATGCAGAGTAACATATGGTGGGAATGGTGACATTAATAATGGAACAAACCTGACTGCCATGTGCCCATATCATCCTATCGCACTGCCATGTCTATATTTAATCACTGTTTTATGGACCTAAATTAATCAATAATAAAACACGGCTTTCTAAGGAAATGAGGACTGATATAGTGACTTGTTTTATTACTGGGTTATTGGGTTAAACAGAATCAATATTAAGATGATAGGTAATAACAAAGGTCTTTATTTTTGTGTCATGTGGAAATTATTAATGTCTCTGCTTTCTGCACTAAATACAGGAGAAAAATTAGAAATTGCAGCAGAGAGCTCTGTGGATGTTCAGTATTATTTCTGGAGAGCAGTAAGTCTGAGAGGTGCAACCTCAGCCAATAGCTGTAGACCAGGAAGTCAAGTCTGGGAGGTGCCACCTCGGCCAATAGCTGCAGAGCAGGAAGTCTAGGAGGTGCAATCTCAGCCAATAGCTGCAAAGCAGGAAGTCTGGCAGGTGTAGTTTCAGAACAGGAAGTGATGTCAGAAAAGGAAGAATTTTTCCGGCAACTTCTGCTGCACAGCCCTGTAACTTGCAGCAGTAGTTATGTTTTGGTGATTGTAAATGCCTATAGTGCCCAGATTCCTTTACAATCTTACATTTGGACACTAGAGTGAAAATGAATGTGTCATATGACTCCACCAGACTCATTCTATAACTCCTGGCAACATGTGCACACAGCTGTTCTATTTGGAAGTAAATCACAGAATTTCTGACTTTGGGAAACAAACTTCAAACACAAGAAAGTAAATTCCCTTGAGGACGCTGCACTTTTTGCTCCAGCTGTGCTGCCTTTTTACTTATGAAGGGTGGTGCTGGGCTGTGTAGCTTTTTCGTTATATTATTGAAGTCTTTTAGTCCCTGGATCCCACATTATACACTCTGCTGAGAGTAACAGCCTGGTTTTTAGTGAAGCATAGACATATTAATTTCAATTAATTTATCTAATTTTCTCAACACTTAGATGAAGAAATTGATTATAAATAAATCAAATCTGCTACACATTTTTACCTAAAACTTGGATTCTAACAAATTGGAATTTTGGGGGATTTGAATTGCAGGAATTCAGCAATTGTGCTAGATTCTGAGGACTAGGAATGTTCTTAAAACTTTGGTTTAGCTGTAGTTTCTTGTACTCTGTACAAACAGGGGCATGGACCCCCTTTTTGAACTAGGCATTTCATCTTCATAGCTCCTTATGGGCAGGTGTCTGTGTAAGGAGGTGGACAAAGGAGAAGACATGTACAGTCAATGATTAACTGAATAACCACAAGCGAACACCGCCATCTACTGGTCAGAAGACACCTGTGTCACAGTTGCAAAATATAAAAGGCCTGGCCAAGTGGTTAAGGGAGGAGTTGGCTCCAAACCTGTTCCAGGCATGGAGTGTGGCTGTGAGGTAGGCTTAGATCCACCGTCGCCACAGAAGGGTCCGAGAGCGTTCAGATGTCGGAGAAGGACTGAGCTGTGATGAAGATCCGTGACCAAGGCCAGTAGCAGAACTGTGACCAGTGCCAGTAGAAGACCGTAAGCAGGACCAGCACAAGACTGTAATCAGCACCACTAAAAGACTGTAAGTAGTGCCAGTAGAAGACCATATGCAGTGCCAATAGAAGACCATAAGCAGCACCAGTAAAAGACTGTAAGTAGCACCAGTAAAAGACTATAAGTAGTGCCAGTAGAACACCATAAGCAGTGCCAGTAGAAGACCATAAGCAGCACCAGTAGAAGTCCAAAAGCAGCACCAGTAAAAGACTGTAAGTAGCACCAGTAGAAGATCGTAAGCAGCACCAGTAGAAGACTGTAATCTGCACCAGTAAAAGACTTCAAGTAGTGCCAGTAGAAGACCATAAGCAGTGCCAGTAGAAGACCATAAGCAGCACCAGTAGAAGATCGTAAGCAGCACCAGTAAAAGACTGTAAGTAGCACCAGTAGAAGACCATAAGCAGCACCAGTAGAAGACCATAAGCAGCACCAGTAGAAGACCGTAAGCAGCAGCAGTAGAAGACCGTAAGTAGCACCAGTAGAAGACCGTAAGCAGCGACAGTAGAAGACCGTAAGCAGCACCAGTAGAAGACCGTAAGCAGCACCAGTAGAAGACCGTAAGTAGCACCAGTAGAATACCGTAAGTAGCGACAGTAGAAGACCGTAAGCAGCACCAGTAGAAGACCATAAGCAGCACCAGTAGAAGACCGTAAGCAGCACCAGTAGAAGACCGTAAGTAGCACCAATAGAAGACCGTAAGTAGCACCACTAGAAGACCGTAAGTAGCACCAGTAGAAGACAGTAAGTAGCGCCAGTAGAAGACCGTAAGCAGCGCCAGTAGAAGACCGTAAGCAGCGCCAGTAGAAGACCGTAATCAGCACCAGTAGAAGACCGTAAGTAGCGCCAGTAGAAGACAATAAGCAGCATTTGTAGAAGACTTCAAGCAGCACCAGTAGAAGACCATGACAAGATCCTATGCAGGCTCAGGAGATGATCCGGCTGTAGCAGAGGACCATTCCTGTGGGCCGTTACTTCCAGCATAGCCGTATGGTACAGGGTCTAGGCTGGGGCAGTACTTTGGGGAACGGATACGGCCAGTGTGACGAGAAAACTGTATACCCAGTGACTCGCATATCTAGGACTTGTGGCCTAGCGGGAAATACTGGTCACCCCGACTAGGGCCAGTGTACCAATGAGAGGAGCTTGCAGAGACTACGATGGGGATGGGCCTATGACTGGGAGTTACGCCCGCTAAGTAGAGACATAGAGGTGTTAATAATCATTTAACTGTTAGAAAATAAGAGCAGTGTATATAGACCGTTGAATAGATATTATATGTAGCCGCATCGTAGGGTTCTGATGTGTCATAACATACTGTATGAACCTTGCTCCTGTTACCCATAATATTGTACTTACTTGTATATACTGTGTATATATACTCATAGATTTTCTTTCTGTCAAATAAATAGTGTTGGTTAAGTACCACTGTCTCCACACTCCATTCCTAGGAGTCCGACCACCACACATTTGTTGTAAAGGTGGCCAGTAACCTAGACAACGATTTAGAACTATGTAATTACTGTATATTTCTTCCATTCTTGGTAACGGAGATTACGTGTAATAAGAAGTAAATTGCAAAATTACATGTTTTAACAAACAATTTGCAATTTTACCCATTGAGGCAACCCTGTTAAATCTATGTGAATCCACGGGATTATAGGGACGTCTATGCCAATGTTTCATCCATCTGTTCCTGACTTATTAGCTCTCATCAGTGCAAGACTTTAAGACCAGAATTACAGAGTGGAGCTCGGAGGGGCAGACAGAATAAACAATGAGGTTAGGCCGACCTTTCATCTTGGGTTTTCGGGTTGTCCCATGAGTAAGGCTGGGTGGAACGGAGAGACTTACATATATTTACATGTAACGGGGCATTTCTAGACAATTTTCGGAGTGCTCATGTGAGGACCGGAGTCAAATATTACAATGTTCCTTGATTTGGGTTTGTAGGAACAGAACCTTCGTCTCAGAGATTTCAGAAGACATTTACTATTAGAAGGAAATGCCACCAGTTATTGTGTAACTTTCCTGGTCTTGCTTCACTCCAGGAAGGAACGTGCAGGTATTGATGGAAGGACCGTGTCAGATCTCCACCAGTGATGTCCTCACCTCCGCGCCAATATTACTCATTCGTGTCACTGTCTTCCCACCAGATGTTTCCACTTCTCCATTTCCCCTTGTTTCACAACACCCTGGCACGGTTGGCATTTACACAAGGACACATGGCTTATTGGCCGACCGTATACCTGCACGTGTAGTAGAAGGTGGCAGCGGTCGGTGCTTTCCCACAGTGTTAACAAAGCTGTAAATCCGCCTGTTACAATTGTGTTCCTTATACAAGTTCATGAGCCACATGCCCGGGAATGTCATAAATCCTCCCTGACCCCTATACACCTGCAGCTCCATAAAAAAATATGTCCGCTGCAAACATTAGGAGCGAGTGCTGAGTCCTAGTCGCCATGTTACTTGCCTTACCCCTCCTGGATCCAGCGCCAGGTGCCCCACCCTCCATCTGCTGCAATTACTCCCTCTGTGCATCAGGATGACATGGCAACCTGCAGCACATCAGTGGTGTCACTCTAAGGCCATATAGCCTAGCTCAGGCACCAGCATGCCACCTAAGTATTGTGAGACTTGGCGATCATGCCACCATCATGGACTGATCGCTGAGTACAGTAACTCTGCTCCATCAGTGGAGCAGTTCGGTGACATTGGACTCTGCTCTGCTGCATCGCTGGGTTAATCTGCAATATCGCTGGACCATTCTGGGAAATTGGACTCTGCTATATACTCTGCTCTGCTACATCATTTGGTAAATCTGCTAGATCTCTGGACCAGTTCGGTGACATAGGACTCTACCACATACTCAGTTTTGCTGCATCACTAGGTAGCTCTGCTACAATGATGGTCTAGTTCTGTGACATTGGACTCTGCTGTATACTTTGCTCTGGGGTAAATCTGCTACATTCCTGGACCTGTTCTGTGACATTAGACTTTACTGCATGGTCAGCTCTGCTGCATCACTGGGTAGCTCCGCTATATTGACGGTCTAGTTCTGTGACATTGGACTCTGCTACATAATTAGCTTTGCTCCATCACTTGGTATATTTGCTACATCGCTGCACCAGTTCTTGGATTCTGCTACATACTCTGCTTCATCGCTGGGTAAATCTGCTATATTGATGTTCCAGGTTCCGTTTTCAGTTTGTACAACCCATCTCTGGCAACAGCATGCTACCTTATTATTCTGGGAGTTGGCATTCATGTCACTACCATGGACTAATCTCTGAGTACGGTAACTCTGCTATATCGGTGGAGCAGTTGCGTAACATTGGACTTTACTACATACTCAGCTCTGCTGCATCGCTGAGTAGCTCTTCTATCTTGATGGTCCAGTTCTGTGTATTGATGCAAACTCTGTTTTGCTTAACCACAGAACCAAAGTCGCCATACTGCTGTGCCAGTTCTGCATTGGCTCTGCCACATCGATGAGTCAACTGTACTATTCTACTTCCACGTCTGATCAGGTCTTATCCAAAGCTCCACTACCATTGCACGTAGATTCTGCTACAATATAACATACAACCTGTCTGAAGTCACCACTAGAGGGAGCTCAATGCACACGGATTGCACTTTGAATTGATGAGTAAGCTGTCTGCAGTCAGCGCCCTCTGGTGGTGACTACAACTTCTAATCTTTCTAAATTATGTCAAAACCGGATGTGAAGTTGTTCTACATCAGAAACAAATAATCTCCGATAGCTAAAAAGATATAAAAATAAATAAAACAGATTGGAATTTTGGTCCAGCGGGCATGATGGTAGTTCTTGGTAGCCAGATTGCTCATCTCCGCCTTGTTATTTTCTCTTGTAATTCTGACTCATGTATACAATACAGGCACAATGATGTTCCCTCCAAAGGACGTGATCCAAATACTCAGGCAGATCCCCCTCCTTTGCGTCAGGTCCTTTCGGTCATCAACACCTTCTGCATTATTTCCTATGAAGCCGCTTATTCCTCTGATACCAGTAATGAAATGTGACGCACACGATACAAGTAGATCTGGAAAAGTTCCGGGCAAAAGGGAAACGCTGTTTGATTAAAAGTGAAAAAAAAAGTCGATAATGAAATTCTGCATTCGGTACCTGGAAGAGTGAGATGTAAAGGGGAAATACAGAATTCTTAAAAATATGTCTGCTGTATATCCAGGGATATATGAAGGTGCAAAGATGCAGAGATACATCTAATTTTACACCTAGGATTATACTGTAACATCGTCTACATCTAGAGGAAGGGAGGTTTGATCATCACAAACAGAGATTCTTTGTTGTGCAATCAGTTTGGTTTATATTCTGTATGATTGGTGAGACTATGGATTCTTTACTGTACAAGCAGTGAGACTATGCACTCTTTACTGTATGAGCAGTGAGACTATGGATTCTTTACTGTATGAGCAGTGAGACTATGGATTCTTTACAGTACGAGCAGTGAGACAATGGATTCTTTACTGTACGAGCAGTGAGACTATGGATTCTTTACTGTACAAGCAGTGAGACTATGGATTATTTACTGTACAAGCAGTGAGACTATGGATTCTTTACAGTACAAGCAGTGAGACTATGAATTCTTTACTGTACGAGCAGTGAGGCTATGGATTCTTTACTGTACGAGCAGTGAGGCTATGGATTCTTTACAGTACAAGCAGTGAGACTATGAATTCTTTACTGTATGAACAGTGAGACTATGAATTCTTTACTGTACAAGCAGGGAGACTATGAATTCTTTACTGTACAAGCAGTGAGACTATGGATTCTTTACTGTACAAGCAGTGAGACTATGGACTCTACTGTGCAAGCAGTGAGACTATGGATTCTTTACAGTATGAGCAGTGAGACTATGCACTCTTTACTGTGTGAGCAGTGAGACTATGGACTCTTTACTGTACGAGCAGTGAGACTATGAATTTTTTACTGTATGAGTAGTGAGACTATGAATTCTTTACTGTACAAGCAGGGAGACTATGAATTCTTTACTGTACAAGCAGTGAGACTATGGATTCTTTACTGTACAAGCAGTGAGACTATGGACTCTACTGTGCAAGCAGTGAGACTATGGATTCTTTACAGTACGAGCAGTGAGACTATGGACTCTTTACTGTGTGAGCAGTGAGACTATTGACTCTTTACTGTACAAGCAGTGAGACTATGGACTCTACTGTGCAAGCAGTGAGACTATGGATTCTTTACAGTACGAGCAGTGAGACTATGGATTCTTTACTGTGTGAGCAGTGAGACTATGGATTCCTTACTGTGTGAGCAGTGACACTATGGATTCTTTACTGTACAAGCAGTGAGACTATGAATTCTTTACTGTACAAGCAGTGAGACTATGGATTCTTTACTGTACAAGCAGTGAGACTATGGATTCTTTACTGTGTGAGCAGTGAGACTATGAATTCTTTACTGTACAAGCAGTGAGACTATGGATTCTTTACTGTACAAGCAGTGAGACTATGGATTCTTTACAGTACGAGCAGTGAGACTATGGATTCTTTACTGTACAAGCAGTGAGACTATGGATTCTTTTCTCCATGAGAAGTGAAGCTATGGATTCAATCACTTGTTCTGGAGATAAGCTAATGTAATTTCTTTCTTCTGAGATCCCCACATCATGGGTGACTTCAACATCCCCATTGACACCTGCCAGTCAGCAGCTTCCAAACTCCTGTCTCTTGCTTCATCCTTTGGTCTTACCCAGTGGTCTTCCTCAGCCACCCACACAGACGGACATACATAAGACCATATCTTCACCCATCTCTGCTCCCTATCCAGCCTCACATCCTCTCCTCTCCCCCTATCTGACCACCATCTACTCACTTCCTCACCCCGATCCTCCTCACTTGTCCCCATGTCCAGCTACTATCGCACGACTTCAGAAACCTCACACACCTAGACACCCACACACTCTCTGACTATTCTACCATTGTCCTCCATGTCTTCACTCCATGGCACAGACATCACCACACTGGCTTCAACTATTCACGCGGTCGCCCCTCTCTTGCATGGCAGAGTGCAACAAAACAATAGACAACCCTGGCACAATAGCATCACTAAGAAGCTTCAGCAAGTGTCTAGCGGCGGTGGAAGAAAACGCACTCGATAGACGACTTCACCACATTCCAACAAACAACTTTGACATTCAAGTCGGCCTTCACCTCTGCTATACGGGAAGACTTCACAACCCTCGTATCCTCTTTATCTCACAACCCCAAACAGTTATTCAACACTTTTAACTCCCTCCTCCGCCCACCACTGCCATCTCCGATCTCCCTCATCCCTGCTGAGGACTTTGCCACATACTTCAAATATAAAATAGACTAAACAAGACAAGTCTTTATTGACCATCCTCCACAACCCCTATGTATAACAGACCACTGCCCTTTCTCCATATCCTTCCTCCCCACCATCACTGAAGGAGAGCATGCACATCTTTTTTCCATATCGCACTTCACCACTTGTGCACTTGACCCTATCCTATCCCACCTCCTCCCCAACCTCATCCCAACGCTTTTTCCGGCCCTAACCCATCTCTTCAACCTATCATTAACTTCTGGTACTTTCCCTTCTGCTTTGATACATGCCACAATTGCACTTTTCCAGAAGAAACCATTCCTTGACCCGACCTCTACGTCCAGCTATTGTCCCATATCTCTGCTCACATTCGCCTCCACACTCATCGAACAGCATGTCCATCCAGAACTTTTCTCCCATCTCTCATCTAACTCACCCTTTGACAACCTACTCATCATTCCATCGAAACTGCCCTGACCAAAATTACTATTGACTTACCATCAAAGCTAACAGACAGTTCTCCAAACTCCTCGTAGACCTGTCCTCTGCCTTCCATACAGTTGACCACTGCCTCCTAATACATATCCTCTCTTCCACTGGCAAAGACCCAGGCCCTCTCCTGGATCTCCTCATACCTCTCCATCTGCACATTTAGCATCTCCCACTCCCACACTACCTCCTCATCCCACCCTCTCTCTGTCAGTGTTCCTCATGGTTCTGTCACTCAGATCTTTCTCTCTGGCCCAGACGTCTGCTCTCTGCTGTCCAGAATCTAAGAGTGTCCATTAGGCTACGTTCACATTTGCGTTGTTGGGCACAGCGTCGTCGACGCAACGCACAACGCATGTCAAGCGCATACACAACGCAGCGTTTTTTGACGCATGCGTTGTCCTATACAATTGAAGATCCAAAACGCCCCCCAAAAAAAACATTTAGTCAAAAGGCGCATGCGTCAAAAAATGCAGCTCAACGCAGGCAACTGCGCCCTATGCGTTTTTCATAGACACATGTGTTTTTTTGGCGCATTTACGACGCAGGTGTGTTGCATGTTTTTTTCTTCGGAAATGTGACGCATCAAAACTGCAACCTGTAGCGTCGTCCGTGCTATTTTTTTTTAAATTCTGACCACTATCCCTTTATGAGGTTATAACTCGGGAACACTTCAACGGATCCCGGTGATTCTGACATTGTTTTCTCAAGACATATTGTACTTCATGATAGTGGTAAAATTTCTTTGATATTACCTGCGTTTATTTGTGAAAAAAATGGAAATTTGGCGAAAATTTAGAAAATTTCACAATTTTCCAACTTTGAATTTTTAAACAATTAAATCACAGAGATATGTGCAGCACCCCAGAGACCTGGTCGTTGCAGTAACGTCGCTCTGCCGCTAAGGGGAGTGATGGTACGTCTGATTGCACTAAAAGAGTTCACCTGACCAGGTATCACAGTCACACACTACACTTCACACTCCGGCCACCAGGAGGTAAAACTGGGGGTTGGATAGGAAGTTAGGGAGAAGCTGACTGGGTTTTGCCCAGGTAACATCTAGTGAGAGGAGAGCGTTACTTGGGAAGACTCAGGGGGGTCCCTGTCAGGGGTGGGATCCTGACAGAGGCCTAGCAAAGGACAGAACGTTACGGAGCCACGCCTGCACCTCATTGCGGCGGCATCTTAAGAAAGGACACGAAGCGAAGGATATTGTGGAGAAGTGAGAAACGAGATCACAGCACAAAGGAGATAGAACCAGGAGGAATCGTGCCCCAAGATCGGCAACATCCTACATCCGGAACGCCGAGGAAGTAACAGACTCTACGCATTACTTTGAACCAACGGCAGGACAGTTAATTTTAGGTTGGCTGTCTCACCTAAATCACCTAATGAAGACAACGGAGGCAATTGTGGGAGAGGGGCGACTCTAGGGTCCCTATAAAATAACTCCAGGCCTACCCCGTCATACGTGTGCGTCCTATCCATATCATCTGGGGGACGGAGAGAAAGAACAGAAACATACACAATAGTTGTGAGGACTATCCCGTGGTGCTCAGCAGGGAGGTACTACAACAACCAGGCGCTAGTAGGTAGGCACTGATTTCCACCTGCAAAGTGAACTCTGGATGTGCCTTCGGACCGGCCGGTCTCAGCCAGCCCTGTTAGCAGTGCTCTGGATTGCGGATCCCAAAGCCTTCAGTAAAGAGGTAAAGAGACTGCAACCCTGTGTCCTCGTTATTTAGCTACACCATCACCTACACCTTTAATTGGACGCCCCTTAGCAGGGCCACTGACCGGGTCAGGCCACCGTGACATCCCCAGAACCGAGAGAGACCCGGTACCGAGTACTCCGCTGCCCTGCGTCTGGGGGCCGCTCCATATGTCACACAAAATACTTAATAAGTAACATTTCCCACATGTCTACTTTACATCAGCACAATTTTGGAACCAAAATTTTTTTTTGTTAGGAAGTTATAAGGGTTAAAAGTTGACCAGCGATTTCTCATTTTTACAACACCATTTTTTTTAGGGACCACATCTCATTTGAAGTCATTTTGAGGGGTCTATATAACGGAAAATACCCAAGTGTAACACCACTCTAAAAACTGCACCCCTCAAGGTGCTCAAAACCACATTCAAGAAGTTTATTAACCCTTCAAGTGTTTCACAGGAATTTTTGGAATGTTTAAATAAAAATGAACATTTAACTTTTTTACACAAAAAATTTACTTCAGCTCCAATTTGTTTTATTTTACCAAGGGTAACAGGAGAAAATGGACCCCAAAAGTTGTTGTACAATTTGTACTGAGTATGCCGATACCCCATATGTGAGGGTAAACCACTGTTTGGGCGCATGGCAGAGCTCGGAAGGAAAGGAGCGCCATTTGACTTTTCAATGCAAAATTGACTGGAATTGAGATGGGACGCCATGTTGCATTTGGAGAGCCCCTGATGTGCCTAAACATTGAAACCCCCCACAAGTGACACAATTTTGGAAAGGAGACCCCCTAAGGAACTTATGTAGATGTGTGGTGAGCACTTTGACTCATTAAGTGATTCACAGAAGTGTACAATGCAGAGCCGTAAAAATAAAAAATAATATTTTTTCACAAAAATGACCTTTTCACCCCCAATTTTTTATTTTACCAAGGGTAACAGAAGAAATTGGACTCCAAAAGTTGTTGTACAATTTGTCCTGAGTACGCTGATACCCCATATGTGGGGATAAACCACTGTTTGGGCGCATGGCAGAGATCGGAAGGGAAGGAGCGCCATTTGACTTTTCAATGCAAAATTGACTGGAATTGAGATGGGACGCCATGTTGCATTTGGAGAGTCCCTGATGTGCCCAAACATTGAAACCCCCCACAAGTGACACCAATTTGGAAAGTGGACCCCCTAAGGAACTTATCTAGATGTGTGGTGAGCACTTTGACTCATTAAGTGATTCACAGAAGTTTACAATGCAGAGCCGTAAAAATAAAAAATAATATTTTTTCACAAAAATGACCTTTTTGCCCCCAATGTTTTATTTTCCCAAGGGTAACAGAAGAAATTGGATGCCAAAAGTTGTTGTACAATTTGTCCTGAGTACGCTGATACCCCATATGTGGGGGTAAACCACTGTTTGGGCGCAAGGGAGAGCTCGGAAGGGAAGGAGCGCCGTTTGACTTTTCAATGCAAAATTGACTGGAATTGAGATGGGACGCCATGTTGTGTTTGGAGAGCCCCTGATGTGCCTAAATATTGAAACCCCCCACAAGTGACACCATTTTGGAAAGTAGACCCCCTAAGGAACTTATCTAGATGTGTGGTGAGCACTTTGACCCACCAAGTGCTTCACAGAAGTTAATAATGCAGAGCCGTAAAAATAAAAAATCATATTTTTTCACAAAAATGATATTTTCGCCCCCAATTTTTTATTTTCCCAAGGGTAAGAGAAGAAATTGGACCCCAAAAGTTGTTGTCCGATTTATCCTGAGTACGCTGATACCTCATATGTGGGGGTAAACCACTGTTTGGGAGCATGGCAGAGCTCGGAAGGGAAGGAGCGCCATTTGACTTTTCAATGCAAAATTGACTGGAATTGAGATGGGACGCCATGTTGCGTTTGGAGACCCACTGATGTGCCTAAACATTGAAACCCCCCCACAAGTGACACCATTTTGGAAAGTAGACCCCCTAAGGAACTCATCTAGATGTGTTGTGAGAGCTACACTACAGTTTATAACGCAGAGCCGTGAAAATAAAAATTATTTTTTTCCCCACAAAAATTATTTTTAGCCCCCAGTTTTGTATTTTCCCAAGGGTAACAGGAGAAATTGGACCCCAAACGTTGTTGTCCAATTTGTCTTGAGTACGCTGATACCCCATATGTGGGGGGGAACCACCGTTTGGGCGCATGAGAGAGCTCGGAAGGGAAGGAGCTCCATTTGGAATGCAGACTTAGATGGAATGGTCTGCAGGCGTCACGTTGCATTTGCAGAGCCCCTAATGTACCTAAACCGTAGAACCCCCCCCACAAGTGACCCCATATTGGAAACTAGACCCCCCAAGGAACGTATCTAGATGTATTGTGAGAACTTTGAACCCCCAAGTGTTTCACTACAGTTTATAATGCAGAGCTGTGAAAATAAAAAATATTTTTTTTACACAAAAATTATTTTTTAGCCCCCAGTTTTGTATTTTCCCAAGGGTAACAGGAGAAATTGGACCCCAAATGTTGTTGTCTAATGTGTCCTGAGTACGCTGATACCCCATATGTTGGGGTAAACCCCTGTTTGTGCGCACGGGAGAGCTCGGAAGGGAAGGAACACTGTTTTACTTTGTCAACGCAGAATTGGCTGGAATTGAGATTGTAAATAGATCAACTGACTGAACAATATATATATATATATATATATGTATATAAATAATTTGTAACCAAAAAAATTCAAATACAAAAATAGATCAATGGTTACATTAGTCTGTGCTAAAAACTAAGGAAAATGTGAAATATGTGAAATAGGAAATAGCATACTGGCTTATGAACTTTATGAACAAACACATGAGATTTTTAGCACAAGATTTGCAAATATTGTGAGCCCATTCACCAAAACGTCAAGGTAATCTCAGATCGAATGGGTAACTACACTGACTGGTGTGAACACTTACTTGTGGTATCTGAGCTGACTGCCTAATGTGAACACTTACCTATGGCTAATAACAGGATAAAGCCTACTTATATAGGAGGCTCAGAACCAACTGTGTTGAGATGTAATTAAAACCTGGAGAAGGGCGGGACGTTCAAGTCAGAAAATAGTATATAGTAAATAGATCAACTGACTGAACAATATATATATATATGTATATAAATAATTTGTAACCAAAAAAATTCAAATACAAAAATAGATCAATGGTTACATTAGTCTGTGCTAAAAACTAAGGAAAGTTTTTAGCACAGACTAATGTAACCATTGATCTATTTTTGGAATTGAGATTGGACGCAATGTCGCATTTGGAGAGCCCCTGATGTGCCTAAACAGTGGAAACTCCCCAATTCTAACTGAAACCCTAATCCAAACACACCCCTAACCCTAATCTCAACTGTAACCCTAACCACACCCCTAACCCTAATCCCAACCCTATTCCCAACCGTAAATGTAATCCAAACCCTAACCCTAACTTTAGCCCCAACCCTAACCCTAACCCTAGCCCTAACCCTAACCCTAACCCTAGCCCTAACCCTAACCGTAACCCTAACCCTAATGGGAAAATGGAAATAAATACATTTTTTTTAATTTTTCATAACTAAGGGGGTGATGAAGGGGGGTTTGATTTACTATTTATAGCTCATTTTCTAGCGGATTTTTGATTGGCAGCCGTCACACACTAAAAGACGCTTTTTATTGCAAAAATGTTTTTTGCGTTACCACGTTTTGAGAGCTATAATTTTTCCATATTTTGGTCCACAGAGTCATGTGAGGTCTTGTTTTTTGTGGGACGAGTTGATGTTTTTATTGGTAACATTGTCGGGCATGTGACATTTTTTGATCGCTTTTTATTCCGATTTTTGTGAGGCAGAATGACCAAAAATCAGCTATTCATGAATTTCTTTTTGGGGGGGTGTTTATAACCGTTCCGCGTTTGGTAAAATGGATAAAGCAGTTTTATTCTTCGGGTCAGTAGGATTACAGCGATACCTCATTTATTTCATTTTTTTATGTTTTGGCGCTTTTATACGATAAAAACTATTTTATAGAAAAAATAATTATTTTTGCATCGCTTTATTCTGAGGACTATAACTTTTTTATTTTTTGCTGATGATGCTGTATGGCAGCTCGTTTTTTGCGGGACAAGATGACGTTTTCAGCGGTACCATGGTTATTTATTTCCGTCTTTTTGATCGCATGTTATTCCACTTTTTGTTTGGCGGTATGATAATAAAGTGTTGTTTTTTGCCTCGTTTTTTTTTTCCGGTGTTCACTGAAGGGGTTAACTAGTGGGACAGTTTTATAGGGCAGGTCGTTACGGACGCGGCGATACTAAATATGTGTACTTTTATTTATTTATTTTTTTATTTAGCTAAAGGAATGTATTTATTGGAACAATAAAAAATTTTTTTATTACTATTCATTTAGGATTTTTTTTTTTTTTTTTACATTTTTACTTTGCCCCGGGGGGTGGGGGTGGGGGGGCATCACAGTAAAGTGACAGATCGCCAATCTGACACTTTGCTATGCATTGTGTCAGATCGGCGATCTGACGTGCACAGCAGGGAGGCTTCCCGGCGCCTGCTCTGAGCAGGCGCTGTGACGCCACCTCCCTGCAGGACCCGGATGCAGCCCCGCGGCCATTTTGGATCCGGGGACTGCAGGGAGGAGATGCTTGGTACAAGGTGAGCACATCGCCTTGTACCGATCGTCTCAGGGAAGCCCGCAGAGAGCCCTTTCCCTGCGCGATGCTTCCCTGTACCGCCGGTACACTGCAATCATGTTTGATCGCAGTGTGCCGAGGGTTAATGTGCCGGGGGGCGGTTCGTGACCGCTCCTGGCACATAGTGCCGGATGTCAGCAACGATAGTCAGCTGACACCCAGCCGCGATCGGCCGCGCTCCCCCCGTGAGCACGGTTGATCGCGCTGGACGTACTATTCCGTCCTTGAGAATTAGGGCCCACCCCACATGGACGGAATAGTATGTCCAATGACAGAAAGGGGTTAATTCTGCTGTCCGACTAATCCATCTTTCTCCTCCCTACTCCTCCACTTCTCCCCTCTACAAATCCCTTCATTTGCTCCCAATTTCCCAGCACATTCAGTTCAAACTATTAACATTGACCTACAAAGCCGTCCATAATTTTTCTCCTCATTATATTTCCAAACTAATCTCCCGATATCTTCCAAGAAGAAGACCTTATTCTCTCCTCCACAGTCATATGTTCTTCACCAAATCGCCTCCAAGACTTCTCATGAATATCTTCCATTCTCTGGAATTCTGCGCCCCAACACATCCAATTATCCGCAACATTCAGAATCTTCAGTCGGAACATGAAAACCCACCTCTTCCAGTCAACTAAAACCTGCAATGACCCCTCTGCCTCCACACCAGCACCGGAGCTGCTTCAACCCCCAACCTACTGTGACCTTCCCCGTTACACTGTAGACTGTAAGCCCACAAGGTTATGGTTCTCTCATTTTCTGTTCCATTCTCTCATTGATATTGACGGTAATTTATATTTTTATCTTTTATGTTACCCCTTCTTATGTACGGCACCATGGAATCGATGGTGCTCTAAAAATAAAAAATAATAATAATGTACTGATGGTATTTCAGGTGATGTAGTCATGTACTGATGATGGTTCTGTATTTATGTACAGATGATATATTGATGAGACAAGAAAGGGCGGTGATCAGTCAGGATCTGCCCAGAAGCTCATATACAACTGCCAGTGAGAAGGGCAGAAGTCTGGGAGAATAAGGGGCAGCGCTGGAAATGTTGAGGCATCACAGGAACTTCATGGATTTTTCAACAAAAGTGTAAAAACCTATGAAATATTTATAATTGTACTTCAATAACCAGAGAAATGTCCAACTAAAAGAGCAGCAAAATGTGAAAACCAAAATTTCCGTCAGTCTCAAAACTTTTGGCCACATCTGTACTGATCTCGGAGGCACCTCTATTATATGAAGAGAGACTCAGCAGATGGAATGCAAATTAACCCTCTGTAGACTGTAATAAAAATACATCTTATCCTACAAAGAAGGTCACACGCACCTACTGTATGCCTAACTAAAAAGAAAGTCATGGTCTTTAAGGGGTTCATATGTTCACTATGTTGTGGCAGGAGTTTCTGTAAGCGAAACACAAGGTAACTCCCATCAGGTACAGGTATTAGACCAAACTTAATTATTTTTGCAGCTCAGCATTCGATAATGAAGATTAAATCAATTTTTTTCACTTTTCATTGTGGCCAAAAAGAGCAGAAAGTTAATGACTGATGGAGCAGAGCAAATAATCAACAGTGAAAGTGTCTGATACAAAGTGTCATATGTGTAACCAGGAGTGCACAGAGACTGGCGAGCTACGAGCGCCCCTACGCAGTGACACTGCACTTCCTCCAGCATCTACAGATTACATCTCATATCTAAAATAATAATAACTGTGAAAAATTATTCATCACTGTTTTGTCTGGGGGAGAAAGTGATGCTGCAGAAGAAAAGAAGCTTTAGATAGTAAATCAATGGGGAGGTGAGCCTGACCCTCAAGAGCAGCGCTCGTCTAGCTGAGGAACAGTGAGTCCTGGGTAAAAGCAAACTAGCTCTAGAACATCTCCTCCATATTGATTCTTGTCACAACTGACAGACATGATGACATCCGAGGACTGTTTTTTTCACAGACCCGTAGACTTAGATGGCCAATTTTTATTCGATCCTCGGACGTGTGAAAATCACAGGTGCAAAACACAGATGCTAGAACGAGCCCCCACTCTTTAAGGTGTTAATGACTAGAGGTGAACAAATCAGCTGCAAGACAAAGTCAGGCAAAGTCGAATTATTGGGGATTCGATTAGAACACATCCAGAAACAGGGCGAGAGGCCACCATTCTGATGGAGTCTATTAATGGACAATGGATATAATTAAGTGATAAGATACATTGTACTCAATGGCGTAACTAGAGTCCGATGGGCCCTGGTGCAAGATTTGGACCTGAGCCCCTCCATCCTGGTATATATATATACTCAGTGTCTAACTGGGGTGCTAAGAGGCCGCCAGTAACATTGACTTTGAGGGCCCCATTTTCACCTACATACAAATATTCCACTACCCTTGTTCACAAATTTACCTATATCCAGATATATTAATAAACTGGGTAGTTTTTTCTGTACAGAGTGAATCAAGTGAACTATGCCAAGTACTGCCCATACAGTGAGGTTGGGGGCCCAGATCTGTACAAGGGGCCCACTGGGGCATTCCCCTGTTACCCTATGAGCTAGTCCGAGCCTGTATATACTGTACGTTCCCATTCCTGGCCCCATCCTGGTATATATGTCCCTTATAATGTGCCCTATCCTGGTATATATCCCCCGTCCTGGTATATGTCACTCATCCTGATATGTGTCCCCTATCTTGAGCCCCATCTTGGTATATATCACCCCCTTCATTTTGCTCCTCACAGAGTACGGCGCTGTCCTGTTTTGCCCTGTGCACTTTTTAGTGGCCGTCCTTGGCACTGCAGCTCAGCTCCTATTGATGTGATCTCAGCTGCAGTACTGAGAACAACCACTACACAGAGAATGGCACTGTCCTATCCTGCTCTGTACACCACATAGTGACCGTTTTCGGGACTGCACCTTTAATGTGACTGTGATCTGAGCTGCAGTACTGAGGCCGGCCACCACACACTGTACTGGCTCCAGAGTATAAGAGTACCTCTAATACATTTATATGCAGCCCATAATGTAACTTGCAAAGTTGGAATCTGTAGACTGTAAACTTTTGATTCTCCAGAAATACACTTTGCCTCCATTAATTCAGTAGCTCGTATTTTAGATGGACTTTTGGTGCCGCTGCCTGCATTTAGTGTTTGTACACAAAAACAACAACATTTTTTTCTCCAACAACAGCGCCACCCCTGTCTGTTGGTTGGGTTAGGTATTGCAGATCAGAACACAATAAGCAGTTAACTTCCACCTAATGATCCAATAGTCCTTTGTTTGGTCTTTAATGTTCACTTTGTTAATCTGACACTGCATTGCTGCATAAGTTTTGCATATTAATGCTTTATTATTTTTTGCATTAGTTTTACATAATAATGAGGAATAAATCTTTAATTGGCCCCATCGTGATATAAAGAGCACAAAGGTAACGAATTAAGTCACATGAAATGTCGCATTTCTCCCGAGAATCACAACAAAAGTGACAGAAAGTTTCATACATAAACCAGGAGTCTCCATAACCAGACGAGGACCCCAGAACAGGATATTGAGTGGGGGGCTTCTTCCAGGAATGACTACCACTTATTTGCATATGTGAAATGAGTAAAGACTGTATATAATAATAATGATAATATAAAAAACAACAACAATAATAATAATAATAATAATAATAATAAAATTTTAATAATAATTTAAATAAAATAATGGTAGTGATAATAATAATAATAATAACAACAAATAATAATAATAATAATGGACATAATACTATACATAACAATAATACTATACATAATAAAAATATAAATAATAATAAAATATAAATAATAATATTATAAATAATAATAATATACACAATATCAATATAAATATTATTAATAATAATACTAATAATAATAATAATGGTAATAAAAATATAAATAATAATAAACTATAAATAATAATAACAATAAACATAATAATCTAAATAATAAACATAACATAAAAAATATAATTCTATAAATAATAATAATAATAGTTATAATTAGCGCTGAGGGTTCTGTGGAATAATACGACTATGAAATATTATATTATATATATATATGGGAGCTAATGAGCAGCGATTCTCTGCCCTGGCTGATAGAAGAGGGACCCAGTTCTATGACATCCATAAAGCAGCCTGATATGTAAACAGATATGAAAACCTTTGGGTTTATTTTTCTCTCTTAAATACATGTATTTTGGGCTAAAAAATAATTCTTGCAATTGTATTCATTACTGATTTTCTCCTGTTTCGCTTTTTTCCCTGCACATTGTTGGCTGCAGAACGAGTTAACTTAGAACCTGTCAGTCAGCTCTTTTGTGATGTGGAGATTGTAGGTCATTTATCTGTGTTTTCTGAGCTCCTCTCAGCTGGTTTTTGACCACATCAAAGTTCATCGTACGTTTGATGTGGTCTCTGGTAATAAATCAGCACAGATGAGCTCAGAAAAAGAAAGATAAAAGAGCTGGGCTGGGGATCTGTGTAATGTATTAGTCCGGTGGGTTTGGTCTGGGGTGTGAATATATATATTTGAGGTCTTACTTTAATGTTGGTTCTGATTTGGGGTGAGTTCATGTGCGGCCCTGCTGGCCGGTGGTCTACGTGAACATTTACGGCACAAGGCTCCCAGGAGTCGTGTCGTAGGCAGGGAGCTACAGACGATGGAGACTCTGGTCCTCAGCCCCCGTCCAGCTTGTCGCCCGCTCTGGATGTCTGAGGGTCTTACAGTAATATTATCACATTGTGGAGACACAGCAGGACCCTGGACAGCACCAAAAAGTCACCGGATGAAATTTCTGCCCAAATACTGGATCCCCCGATACATCTGAATGTGTCTATTGCTGACTTTAATACATCGGCAAATAAATTGTTATTTTTACACTATAAAATTATTTCTTCATTTCCTTTTTTTCAGGTCCTTAATTAGAGGCGTCCCTCCATAAAGTCGATTAGAGACACCACCAATGTTTGATTGACTGCTAGAAGGTCCTAGGATAGCAGGAGTCCATCAGCAGGTCCACATGGGGGGTGAGCAGTATAGAGAGGTGATGCTCCAGGATACACGGGTCTTGAGAACAGATGAGCGGATTAGGCAAAATTCAATTTCGCACATTCGTGCAGATTTTCCCGGGGAATTCGATTTGCAGAGAATTTATTTTTTGTGAATGTAATGTTATTATGTGTTGAGTTCTTTCCAGACCATGGAGCATAATAAACAGAAGATGTGAAAAATAAGAAAAATCCGTACACTCACCCCGTTCACCTCTCCGGCTCCTCCGCTCCTCACCCGTCTGGTCAGTTCTTCACCGCTCGTGCTGAAATCCTCACACTGGGCTGATATTTCCGGCTTTATTGTGGTTGGGATGGTTCTGCGTCATGACGCTGTGATCCTCCGGGGTCTCAGTCCAACGTGAGCATTTCAGCAGCAATCTGAAAATGTGGCAAAAACCAGATGGGTTACGGTGAGGAGCGGAACGGTGATGCAGAGGAGCCGGAGAGGTGAGCGGCAAAAATTAAAAATTTTTTTTGTAGAATTCACTTCCACCCGAATTTATGTGCTTGTCTCTAGAGTTGTGTTCTCTGGATCTCTTGAGATCCCAACAGTCAGATCTCTGGATATGTGCAGATAAGAGATATATATATATATATATATATATATATATATATATATATATATATATATATATATATATACTAGCTGTACTACCCGGCTTCGCCCGGGTTAATGACTGCTGTTAGCAAAATAGAATGTGTTAACAAAAATTTATTCTGCACACAAAAACCACAAAACAAATAGATAGAAATGTAATTATTAAAAGGCAAAAACTAAGCTAATAGAAGAATTTCACAACATATATTAGCTTTGTTATACTGAGAATGTCTTTGTTGCCTATATTAACCAATCAGAGCTCAGGTTAATTAACTGTAGCAAAATAGAAGCTGAGCTGTGATTGGTTGCTATTGTCAGCCTGATAAATCCCCAGCCAACAGTAAGCCCACCCCCTGGCAGTATATATTAGCTCACACATACACATAATAGACTGGTCATGTGACTGACAGCTGCCGTATTTCCTATATGGTACATTTGTTGCTCTTGTAGTTTGTCTGCTTATTAATCAGATTTTTATTTTTGAAGGATAATACCAGACTTGTGTGTGTTTTAGGGCGAGTTTCGTGTGTCAAGTTGTGTGTGTTGAGTTGCGTGTGGCGACATGCATGTAGCGACTTTTGTGAGATGAGTTTTGTGTGGCGACATGCGTGTAGCAACTTTTTGTGTGTCGAGTTGCATGTGACAGGTTAGTGTAGCAAGTTGTGTGCAGCAAGTTTTGCGCATGGCGAGTTTTGCGCGTGGCGAGTTTTATGTGTGGTGCCTTTTGAGTATGTGCAAGTTTTGTGTGAGGCAACTTTTGCATGTGTTGCAACTTTTGTGCATGTGGCAATTTTTCCGCGTGTGCAAGTTTTGCGTGTGGCGAGTTTTCCATGAGGTGAGTTTTGCACGTGTGGCGAGTTTTGCATGTGGAGAGTTTTGCGCGTGGCGAGTTTTGAGCGGCGACTTTTGTGTTTCGACTTTTATGTGGCGAGGTTGGTGTATGTGTGGTGAAATGTGCGCTGAGGGTGATATATGTGTTCGAGCACGTGGTAGTGTGTGGCGCATTTTGTGTGTGTGTTCATATCCCCGTGGTGGTGTGGTGATTATCCCATGTCGGGGCCCCACCTTAGCAACTGTACAGTATATACTCTTTGGCACCATCGTTCTCATTCTTTAAGTCCCCCTTGTTCACATCTGGCAGCTGTTAATTTGCCTCCAACACTTTTCCTTTCACTTTTTCCCCATTATGTAGATAGGGGCAAAATTGTTTGGTGAATTGGAAAGCGCGGGGTTAAAATTTCACCTCACAACATAGCCTATGACGCTCTCGGGGTCCAGACGTGTGACTGTGCAAAATTTTGTGCCTGTAGCTGCGACGGTTCAGATGCCAATCCCGGACATACACACACACATACATACATACACACATTCAGCTTTATATATTAGATATACACTCACTGGCCACTTTATTAGGTACACTTGTCCAACTTCTTGTTAACACTTAATTTCTAATCAGCCAATCACATGGCGGCAACTCAGTGCATTTAGGCATGTAGACATGGTCAAGACAATCTCCTGCAGTTCAAACCGAGCATCAGTATGGGGAAGAAAGGTGATTTGAGTGCCTTTGAACGTGGCATGGTTGTTGGTGCCAGAAGGGCTGGTCTGAGTATTTCAGAAACTGCTGATCTACTGGGATTTTCACGCACAACCATCTCTAGGGTTTACAGAGAATGGTCCGAAAAAGAAAAAAAATCCAGTGAGCGGCAGTTCTGTGGGCGGAAATGCCTTGTTGATGCCAGAGGTCAGAGGAGAATGGGCAGACTGGTTCGAGCTGATAGAAAGGCAACAGTGACTCAAATCGCCACCCGTTACAACCAAGGTAGGCCTAAGAGCATCTCTGAACGCACAGTGCATCGAACTTTGAGGCAGATGGGCTACAGCAGCAGAAGACCACACCGGGTACCACTCCTTTCAGCTAAGAACAGGAAACTGAGGCTACAATTTGTACAAGCTCATCGAAATTGGACAGTAGAAGATTGGAAAAACGTTGCTTGGTCTGATGAGTCTCGATTTCTGCTGCGACATTCGGATGGTAGGGTCAGAATTTGGAGTAAACAACATGAAAGCATGGATCCATCCTGCCTTGTATGGAGCATCTTTGGGATGTGCAGCCGACAAATCTGCGGCAACTGTGTGATGCCATCATGTCAATATGGACCAAAATCTCTGAGGAATGCTTCCAGCACCTTGTTGAATCTATGCCACGAAGAATTGAGGCAGGTCTGAAGGCAAAAGGGGGTCCAACCCGTTACTAGCATGGTGTACCTAATAAAGTGGCCGGTGAGTGTATATACTGCTCAAAAAAATAAAATGAGCACTAAAATCCCACATCCTGGATATCACTGAATGACATATTCCAGTTGTAAATCTTTATTCATTACATAGTGGAATGTGTTGAGGACAATAAAACCTAAAAATGATCAATGTAAATCACAACTAATATCCCACGGAGGTCTGGAGTTGGAATGATGCTCAAAATCAAAGTGGAAAATGAAGTTACAGGCTGATCCAACTTCAGTGGAAATGCCTCAAGACAAGGAAACGATGCTCAGTAGTGTGTGTGGCCTCCACGTGCCTGTATGACCTCCCTACAATGCCTGGGCATGCTGCTGATGAGGCAGCGGATGGTCTCCTGAGGGATCTCCTCCCAGACCTGGACTAAAGCATCCGCCAACTCCTGGACAGTCTGTGGTGCAACGTGACGTTGGTGGATGGTGCGAGACATGATGTCCCAGATGTATTCAATCGGATTCAGGTCTGGAAAACGGGCGGGCCAGTCCATAGCTTCAATGCCTTCATCTTGCAGGAACTGCTGACACAATCCAGCCACATGAGGTCTGGCATTGTCCTGCATTAGGAGGAACCCAGGGTCAACCGCACCAGCATATGGTCTCACAAGGGGTCTGAGGATCTCATCTTGGTACCTAATGGCAGTCAGGGTACCTCTGGCGAGCACATGGAGGGCTGTGCGGCCCTCCAAAGAAATGCCACCCCACACCATTACTGACCCACTGCCAAACCGGTCATGCTGAAGGATGTTGCAGGCAGCAGATGACTCTTCACGGCATCTCCAGACTCTGTCATGTCTGTGACATGTGCTCAATGTGAACCTGCTTTCATCTGTGAAGAGCACAGGGCGCCAGTGGCAAATTTGCCAATCCTGGTGTTCTGTGGCAAATGCCAAGCATCCTGCACGGTGTTGGGCTGTGAGCACAACCCCCTTCTGTGGACGTCGGGCACTCAGACCATCCTCATGGAGTCGGTTTCTTATAGTTTGTGCAGACACATGCACATCTGTGGCGTGCTGGAGGTCATTTTGCAGGGCTCTGGCAGTGCTCCTCCTGTTCCTCCTTGCACAAAGACTGAGGTAGCGGTCCTGCTGCTGGGTTGTTGCCCTCTTATGGCCCCTCCACGTCTCCTGGTGTACTGGCCTGTCTCCTGGTAGCGCCTCCAGCCTCTGGACACTACGCTGACAGACACAGCAAACCTTCCTGCCAAAGCTCGCATTGATGTGCCATCCTGGATGAGCTGTACTACCTGAGCCACTTGTGTGTGTGCTACCACGAGTGTGAAAGCACAACCAACATTCAAAAGTGACCAAAACATCAGCCAGAAAGCATTGGTACTGAGATGTGGTCTGTGGTCCCCACCTGCAGAACCGCTCCTTTATTGAGTGTATCTTGATAATTGCCAATAATTTCCATCTGTTGTCTATTCCATGTGCACAACGGGATGTGAAATTGATTGTCAAACAGTGTTGCTTCCTAAGTGGACAGTTTGATTTCACAGAAGTTTGATTTACTTGGAGTTATATTCTGTTGTTTAAGTGTTCCCTTTATTTTTTTGAGCAGTGTATATGTAGTGTCTTACCACATCACAGGCCTTTCTAGATTTCGCTTTCTCATGCCTTCTACCTCGCGATCCCTTCATTCTTTTGTAAAAACCAAGGAAACAATGTAACGTCGACGATTTGGGAGAAATGAAAACATTAACCTCATTCATTCTGGAAATGAATAATTCATGGCCGGCTGCATTATTTAGAGGCACCTGCTCCATTCATTCCGTGTACAGATCTGTCTGCTGGACGCACAGTGGGAGAAACGGACACACTCTGATGATCTGTCTCCCTGGAAGATCGACATCAAACTTTAATGCAAAGGTTCTAAGAATCTGGATACAGAATAGATTTTGGTGCAAATCCGGTGCCAGTCCGCAGCTCACGTCAATGGGGTTTTCACGTTCACGTTCACACGACTCGGAAAATTTCTGCAGGATTTTTGTCCACATGTGTTGGAAAAAAGAAGTTCTCCAGAAATAGACGTTACTAATTATTTACATGGAACCTACGTAATGGAGCTGATCCTCATGCGTCAACCACTCGTGACGTCGGATTTAATGGAAAGGTGTGAACAGACCCTTAATGATGTAATCGATCTGGAAATTCAGTAGAACAGAGTCTGTTTATGTCGGTAGGATTTCGATCGTGGCAAGTCCTGCTGGTGGATATCCCATCAATCAGCTGTAATAGATGGAGGAATCCGGGAATAAGAGGCCGATCCATCAAGACCGGCATTTTGTAAGATGCGTTAAATTCAGGAAGAGACGTGTGCTTCTTAATTAATTTGTCAGATCCTTTCTCTGCCAGAGTAAGAAATGTCCTACAGTCACTCCCGGCTAAGCTTTGACCTATTTTCGAATCGGAAAAAAAAAAAAAAAAAACACATTTGGTAATGGCAGAATTGCTGTTTTTTCCGCCATTGCACATTCTACAAGAAATTCTATGAAAAACAATCAAAACTCCAAGATAGTATAAAACAAACAAGTTGAAAAATAATAAAGTTAGGGGTCTAAGAACATGAAGGTACAAACCATTTTTTTTGTTGTTTTGTTGCAAAGTTCTGAAGTTTTTAGAACCTGTAAAATATTTTAAAAAAACTTTATAAGTTTGGTCTGGTCGCAATTGTTCTGACATGAAGAATAATGTTACCAGGCCGTTTGTGGCGTACATTAAAATCCAAAACACAACGACGGAAATGCATTTTATTTTTCACCATTTTATTGCACTTTTTTTTTTTTTTACCCATTTTCGTGAATGGTGTCATTAAAAATGCAGCTAGTATTGCAAGAAACTAGATGGAAAAATAAAAAAGTTAGAGCTCTGGAAAGAAAGGGAGAGAAAAAAACCCAAAAAATGAGTGCAAAGACAAGAAGAAATATAATGTAAAAAATAAAATATAATATCTTTTACTGCACATCGAAAGTCATAAAAAAAGAAAACTAAATCATGGTGGTGGATTGAGTTTTTTTTAGCTTTTGGAAGAAGAAAAAGTTGAAAAAAATAAAAGCCTCGAAATGATAAAAAAAAATTGTATCTGACCGATGACCTTGAGCTCAATGCCCTTTAGTTATATATTTAGAATAGAAAGATGCTGATGAGGCGGCCGAGGGCAGGAATATAAGAAGTAACCAATGTGGAGAGTATCAGCACTATTGAATGTCCAGAGATAGCAGAAAGTGGCGATTTAGTGATACATTATTCAATACACGATCTAAAGATGGAAAGCAAAGGTCTCTGAGCTCATCGTGAGATCAATAATGCATGGACCGTACGTCCTGGTCAATAACAATGTATCAAATGCTGATTATTGGAAGACAGGTTTCTCATTGCTCTTATTATATTTATATCATAAATTGGGCTCGTATTGTTTGGTATCAGCAGGGGAGAAACTATAGGGGGTGCAGGGGTTGCAGATGCCCAAGGATTCATTTCCAGCGCCTAGTTATATAGGAAATTATGAGAATCAGTGCTGCACCATATATTTCTAGAACTCGGCAAGGCAAGTATTTTCTGCCCCCAACCCATGGACCACTAGCACTCTCCAAGACCCTTCCACCAGACCGGAAATGAAAGTTTAAGAAAATATTGATATAATTATATTTATAGGCTGAAATACAACATAAAATTTTAAATATAAAATGTAGATATTATTATACTTTTTACTTTTATTAACTTTAGATTATTAAACTATTTTAGAGCCCTAACACTGGCTTTACCCCTTGTCCCAACTCTGGAAAGATATACAGTTATATAATTCTTATACTATAAGATGCATGTCTTAGCAATAAAAACTCTCGCTAAAAAATGTGTGTTTAATGGTCCAGAGTCAGCTTAATGTGATGGAAGAAATGCTGACACTGCGTCCCTCCCGATCACTGAGAGCTGCTCTTTCTCCTCCTGCCCCATTCTGATCTATGTGATAGTTGCAGGGCAGGAGAGGAAGCTCCCTGGACCTGCATGGAGGCTGTACGATCTGGGCACCTGAAGGACCTCTTCCACCAAACTAACTACATGACCTTTCAGGTCATGTGACTTGAAAGTACTGCAAGGTGCATGTGTGTGTGTGTAACAGAGCTGTGTGTGTATATAAATGTGCATGTATCAAAACTGTTTGTATATAAATGTGCATGTACCAGAGTAGCAGAGCTTTACATAGTTTACAAAGCTGTTGTCAGGTAATAGTCCTAGGTCAAAATACTAGGAGGATAGCAGATCAAAGCAAAGGAGTTAAAAAGACGGAAGGGTTAGAACAAGGTCCAATGTCAGGCAGCGACAGATCAATGAGCAAAGCACAAGGCACAGAGTAAACCAACCACACTTAGCGGAGGATACGGCTGACACCTATCTGGGTGAGCAACAATGAGGACTCAGAGCACCTGCCGAGAGCTCTGCACCTCCTGGTCTCAGATTGGACGGCTGAGCTGTCAAAAAAAAGACAGACAGCTCTGCACGCCCCTCCACAAGACTGGGCAACTGAGCTATCAACCACGCTACTGACAGCTCAGCACTGAGGGGTGGAATCATTACAGTACCTCATCTTCTAGTGGGAGCCACCGAACCCTAAGTTTGCCAGGAAACTTCAGATGGAAGGCCCTGACTAACCGCTCTGGCTTAACATCTCTATCTGGGGCCCAGGATCTCTCCTATGGTCCGTATCCCCTCCAGTGGAGTGGAATCATTGCAGTGACAAAAATGTGCATGTAGCAGAGCTGTGTGTTTATGTAACTGTACATGTAGCGGAACTATGTCTGTCTATATGTGCATGTATCAGAGGTGTATATAAATGTGCATGTATCAGAGGTGTATATAAATGTGCATGTATCAGAGGTGTATATAAATGTGCATGTATCAGAGCTGTGTGTGCATATAGATGTGTATGTGGCAGAGCTGTGCGTGTATATAAATGTGCATGTAGCAGACCTGTCTGTGTAATGTGCATTTAGCAGAGCTTTACATAAATGTGCATGTAGTAGAGATGTGTGTGTATATAAATGTGCACTTAGCAGATCACTATATAAATGTGCATGTAGCAGAGCTGTGTGTGTATATATAAACTTGCATGTAGCAGACATGTATATTAATGTGCATGTGGCAGAGCTGTATGCGTATGTAATTGTGCATGTAGCAAAGCTGTATATAAATATGCATGTAGCAGAGCTGTGTGTGTATGTAAACGTATATGTAGAAGAGCTGTTGTGAAGACATGGGGTCAGCAGGTGCTCTAGTCCCCTAGCCGAAACTGCATTAAACAGGTCACATACCACTGAACACCCACGCTCTTTTCCAGTGGGCAGAAAACTGCTCAGACAACACAGGGTAACCACGTAGCAATAATTTATTGAACCACCAACAAACAATACTATATAGAACAGTACCAGCAAAATACCTAAGATGGTGCAAATTACAGAGTCTCACCCTTCCGCTGACTCGCTGGGATTAGAGCTGCTTTCAGAGAGGAGATAACAACAAGCTTAGGAAGCTAACCAAGAGTAGTGATGTATGTAGCCAGGTGACCTGATTGTCCCAACCTGGATTATTCAAGACGTCTCTGAGGGTTCAGTGATGGTCAATGAAGCAGATCTGTGTTCTTCCAGCTGGGGCCGAGGTCCCTTAAGTTGACATCCTGTAGACTCTCTTGGAACACAGGCAAAGTCTCCGTATATAGTTCACGACTGTTTGATTATTTATAGTTTATCCTTCAATGTTTGTAAGTCAACAAACTGCATGGCCAAGCACAATGTGTAATCAACATATCATCAAACTTCATTGTTCCATGACCCTGCATTCCTGTTTTGCAAAGATAACAGTACAAAAAACTGTAGGAGCTAATATAAGAGGTAAATAACAACCATTCATCCATTTACAAATATCAATTTAACCTACAAGAAGAGTCAATACTTCAGACAACAGTTTATGATTCTGGGCATAATTAAGAAGAAATGCTGTGTGGTCACAGCTGTATATAAATATGCATGTAGCAGAGCTGTGTGTGTACGTGGCAGAGCTAAGTATATGTGGGTATTGTCCCCTCTGCTTTTCACCTGCAGGGAAGTTTTAATTAGTAGGAAAAAAAAATTCAGATTTTCTGCTGTTTAAACCTGTGGTGCATCTTGTTGTGAAATGCGTCCTATACTCTGCTTAGCAAGGGATACATTTTAACATTAATTTGTTAGAACTGTCCCAGCTGGTTTCTATCGCTCTTCACAACTTAATACTATTGCTGTCTATGCAGAGCGCAGCAGATAAGATAAGCTCTGCATAGGCAGAGAACAAAGATGACGATGTTCAATTCATTAGATTGAAAGCTTTGCTATTGCACTGGCCGCCAGGCAGTCACAAACGGTACATGGATGCCACTACTATTGAAGAGGAAGCAGGGAAAATGTTGTGCTCCCATAGAATTTAGCACCCAGGACAACTGCCCCTGTGCCCCACCACACTACTCCATTGATGGGAATATTTGCATAATTAGTATTTAGTAAACACAGCTATTGACAATGGTGACAGCCGCTATCATCGCTTTCTCAATAACCATATTTTCAATGTGTATAGATAATAATTATGTGCAAATATCCCGACCGCACATGATCCCTGCAATCAGGGAGCATTCGTGTCCGTCCTGGGAGAGGACAGGTCGTCTTGAGATGTTTCTCCAAGCTTTATATTTGCAGGTAAATATTAGAACAATTGTGTTTATTCAGATAAATTCTGACATGTTCAGTACTAACAGTGCAGGAGCGGATTGTGAGCGGGGCGCCCGGCCATTGTGTTATTAGGACAAGCGCCACCGCTACAAGAAATCTTGGGTTTTCCTCCACGTGATACAGGGAAGTGCCAAGACCTCGGAACAAGGAAGGGGCCCGGAGGCAGAACCCAAAATGTCTCTGTGCCTCAGATTGCTTCACATTTCTACCTTCGAGAATATTTCTGACCAATTGTCATAATCCCCGTCAGAGGAAAAGAATGTCTTATTGGGTTTTAAACTCTTTAGGTTAGGAGAACATTCTAATCTGAGCTAATCTGCAGTCCTATGTAAAAGGAGCAGCCTTCGTATTAAAACCTGGGGCTGTACTGACCTTTATATGCCTCATACGTCACACATGGACATGCAGAGTTTTGCAGCATGCGCCATTCCATGAAGTATTATGGTATAAGCTTCACTCCACAGGCACAACATTGAGCTTTGGGCAGCAATGACCCTTTAACAGGTTCACTACTCTCCTTCCTTGGACAGGAGTATACATATACTCAGGGCTGGGACACGGTATTTTGGATCAGATGAGACCAATGATGCTCTCAAGCAAAGGAGTGGGTCAGAAATTAAGGTAACAGGACCTCTAACACCCCCTCCCCTCCGAGGGATCAGGTATAAAGCTCTGATGACCACTTCCTTTATTCCAATAGAATTGTTACCTTTTCATCAAAAGTACCAGCAAAAGTAAAAAAATGTGGTGTACTTTAGAGGTGAGACTTAATAGGGGGTGCAATCTCACAGTTAGATGTGATTAATCATTGCTTGAGGGCTATTTACATGATACCACACATAAATAGCGATATTTTAAACATCAGACCCAAGGACAGTCATGGAAACTAATATAGCAAAACTATAATGGGGACCCTTAAGTTTCAATTAAGGTGTCCAGCATTTGGCGGATACTCTAATAGAAACTAAACAGACCCCATTATAGGTAAAGAGATGTGTCTAATGGTGTTTACAGCTGTCATGCGGCAGATACAGCTTGCAACAAAACTGATGGTGGTTCTGGTGTCATATTCATGTATTGATAGTGGTTCTGGGTATGTATTCATGTAGTGATGGTTTTTCTGGTGCCGTATTCCTGTACTGATTGTGATTCTGATGACATATTTATGTAGTGATGGTTGTTCTGGTGCTATATTCATGCACTGCTGATGGCTCTGGTGATGTATTCCTGTAGTTATGATCATCAGAAACATCATGAGTACATGAATACAGCACCATCAGTAAATAAATAGGTCACCAGAACCATCATCAGTGCATAAATGCATCACCAGAACCACCATTAGTACATGAATATGTCACCAGGACCATCATCAATACCTTGAACACCCCATAAGACCTCCCATATACCAGGAACACCCAACAAGACCGGTCATATACCACTATCATACTGCAAGACCTGCTGTATACAGGGAAACCCCCAAAAGTTGCGTATACAAGGAAAACCCTACATGTCCTGCTGTATACCTAGAACACACCACAAGACCCACTATGTACCGAGAACAACCCAAAAGACCTGCTATATACTGGGAACATGTCACAAGACGTGCCGTATCCCGGGAACAGCCCACAATACCTGCCTTATATTGGGAACACCCCACAATACCTTTGTATATTGGGAACACCCCACAATACCTGCTGTAAATTGGGAACATCCAACAAGACCTGCCGTATAATAGGAACACCTCACAAGACCTGCCATATACCTGGAACACCCCAGAAGACCCACTGTATACCGGGAAAATCCCACAAGACTTGCCGTATACCGGGAACACCCTACAAGACCTGCCGTATACCGGGAACACCCCACAAGACCTGCCGTATACCGGGAACACCCTACAAGACCTGCCGCTATATACTGGGAACACCCCACAAGACCTGCTGTATATTGGGAACACCCCACAAGACCTGCTGTATACTGGGAACACCCCACAAGACCTGTTGTATACTGGGAACACCCCACAAGACCTTCTGTATACCGGGAACACCCCATTATACCTGCCGTATATTGGGAACACCCTACAATACCTTCCATATACTGGAAAAACCCCACAAGACTTGCCGTATACCAGGAACACCCCACAAGACCTGCCGTATACCGGGAACACCCCAAAAGATCTTCTGTAAATTGGGAACATCCCACAAGACCTGCCATATACCGTGAACACCCCACAAGACCTGCCATATACCGTGAACACCCCACAAGACCTGCTGTATACCGTGAACACCCCACCAGATCTTCTGTAAATTGGGAACATCCCACAGACCTGCCGCATACCGTGAACACCCCACAAGACCTGCCGCATAATGGGAATATCCCATAAGACCTGCCGCATACTGTGAACACCCCACAAGACCTGCCGTATACTGTGAACACCCCACAAGACCTGCCGTATACCGTGAACACCCCACAAGATCTTCTGTAAATTGGGAACATCCCACAAGACCTGCCGTATACCAGGAACATCCCACAAGACCTGCCGCATACCATGAACACCCCACAAGACCTGCCGCATAATGGGAATATCCCATAAGACCTGCCGTATACTGTGAACACCCCACAAGACCTGCCGTTTACCGTGAACACCCCACAAGATCTTCTGTAAATTGGGAACATCCCACAAGACCTGCCGTATACCAGGAACATCCCACAAGAACTGCCGTATACCAGGAACATCCCACAAGACCTGCCGCATACCATGAACACCCCACAAGACCTGCTGTATAATGGGAATATCCCATAAGACCTGCCGTATACTAGAACACCCCACAAAACCTGCCATGTACCGAGAACACCAGGGGCAGACAGTGCCAGAAGAGGGTTCCTGTACAAGATCAGAATATGGGCCCTGATTTGGAGGTGGTAGTCGCCTCCTTACCTTGTTCACCTCTGCCTCTGGTTAATACCCCACAAGTCCTCCACAGAGTCTCTCTGTCTTAATGGTGCGGGATCTTCGGGACCCTACGGACCTATGCACAGTCTCCCGATGCAACGCTGAGATCTAAAAAGCAAGTGAATTGACTTTCTACAGTAGATGGGGTTGGGTCCACGTTTGGTTTCTTGGTGAAGCATTGAACCTGTCCATGATATGACTGGTTAATACTTTATTCACTTTCTCTTCATCCCGTAATGAAGATTGCGGTTACGACATCATTATCTAATAATGGGAAGCCACCGGTGAGAATAATACGGCCTCGGCTAATCCTTTCTCTTGAGCCTTACTCCGAAATCTGGAAATGTGATCAGTCTGATTAAGTTGTCACTCTTCGGAGCGGCACAAGTCAGACTGAGCACTCCGATCGCAGAGAATCAGCGGTGAAAGGCTCAGGGTCATCTCTATTAGAAGGGCATTGCATATTCCAAAATTATCTTCTCTGCTGGAAGATTTAATATTGTGGTTTCCAGAAGATGCTTAGAATCGATGGATATTGAGTTACTTGTATGAAGTTTCATACTGGGGTCAGATTATCTTACTGACAAAGTAAAAGTCAGAGCAGGGATCTATAGGAATGATCGCCAGGGAGGAAAATGTGTCATTAATGTATAGGATTTCTAATAAAGGGCCAAAAAGCAGTCAAGAACAAGATGTGCAAATTCACTTAAAGGGAAACTCCACATTCTACTGCCTGCCTCTAGTGAATCCATCATCTCTAAGAGTTAATACAGCCAGAACCTGAGGTCCTAAGCTGGGTCAGAACCAGGGAGAAGCGACCCAGAGGTGTACCTATACTGGTACAAAGGTTTCAGTAGCACTATGGCTCTGGAGCCCTAGAGGGACCCAAAAAGGGCCAACTAGATGACCATTACTATTAATGATCCCTGTCAGCTGGGAGCGATGTTGGATATTTTGCATTGGAACCCTCGAGCTTCATTGAGCTTCACTGGCACCCGGGGCCTTCCTGGGTCAGATGCTGAGCTTAGGGCAAGAATACAATGTGAACTCACCCCTACACCCTTGTATATCAGCTGCTTTTTCTTCACAGAGTTTCTGCATGTTGCGTATTACCTATCCAGAGATACTTTTCTCCAGGACAGATTTGTTCTGCCCTTTTTGTCCTCATTGTCACCATTAATAGGAATGTGTCATCAGAGAATGACGTATTGTTTAAAGAAAGTTTTTGAGTTACATATATATGTTTTACATTTTTTGGTAATATTTTTTTTCATATTAAAGGATTTATTAATATATATATTTGTCGTCTTGCAATTTTCACATTGGCCACTGGGGCTTTCTTAAACTCCTTCCTGTCCTTTCAGGAACAGTTTTCAGCAGTTTCCTTATCATCAGAGACATGATTAAAATGACTAATAAGACCTCTATACACAGTTGATAACACAGGAGCCACCAATCACAACTGTCAATGTCACGCTGCTGCAATGCAGGTACTTGCAGGCTTCACTAGATGGCAGTAGAGAGGAAGCAGGACTGCACCTAAACAGAGCTGACCTGCAGTGCAGCAGTAAGGCTACCACAGGTGGCAGCAGAATAGTTAAACAAGCTGGGTCAGATCCTAGACTGTAGCGTAGTACCAAAGGAATAAGCAAACTCGCGGTCAAAGACAAGTCAGGGGGTCAGTAACGGTCAGGTGCGGATAAGCCAAAAGACAAAGAAAAGAAACAGGTCAGGATACAAGCCGAGTCAAAACCAGGGAGTCTGCACACTAAAGCGAAACACTGAGTCAAGACGGAAATGGGAAAACAGAGACACGGGTTCAGACATCAAATGCAGCAGGACAAATCAGAGTCAGCTACTGCAGCACTAGGCAAAAACTATAACTGACATTGCCTGCAGGAAGCAGCGGCAATAAATAGCCAACCTGAACCCAGACAGACCCTGACAAAGGTTAACTCTTGACATGACCAGACTGGGAAAAAGGGGAAACGGGACTCAAAACCTGGTCTGGATCATGACAGTCAATATCACAGCTGACCGTGCTCCCTCTCCTGTTACGTGGCAGCTTTAGAAAGGGCTTCTACTGACAGGCTTCATCATGGCTATGCCATATATCTTGACTTTCACCCTTCTAACCCCGTACAGGAATGTGGATTTAAAAGGAACCTGGGTGAATCCTTGGAGTAGTCGCTGGCCGGTAGTCTGGGCTGGCAGAAATGGTCATTTTACAGCTTTGGTACCAGGAGGAAAGACAAAGGACAAAAGTGGAAAACAGAAAAGCAAAGGTCAGAACGACATAAATAAAGGCTGATAAACAACTGAAGTTAACCAGATCTAGCGTCCACTATAACTGGCAATGGAAGACTGAGACTCTGACAGCAGCAATAAATCTGACGGCAAGGGGAAATTTTAACAAGCTAGGAGTTAACCCAAAATCCCAAGAGTAAAACAGGGTTTCCATATAAGTAAAGGAAGAGGAAACAAAGGGGACAGGTACTGCCGTGGATGTTTCACCTCCCATCACGATGACCTTTGCACACGCTCATTAGATGCTTCAATACAAAATATAGGGTTATTGCTGCTAATGTACATGTGCATTTACTGAAACGGGAAGTTATAGACTAAAAAAGCTTCAGTCGCCTGTGTGAAAACTGAAAGACTTCATTTTTTATGTTTAATAAAGATAAAAATATGGCAAAAAAACACATTGCGAATAAAAAGATACGTTTAATACAACTACCTGATTTAATTAATACTTCATTTTCTGATGACACATTTCTCTTAATATTACAGCACAATCTTCATCTTCAATAGGAACCATTTTAATTCTTATTCTGGCACAGTATTGTAAATCATAGTGGAGACGCAGCCAGCAGTGAAATAAAGCACATTTTATAGGCACAGAGTTACTTATAAGGCAGTATGCGGCGAGCCAATGCTCCGAGCCACTGATACTTTGTCTATTCTATTACATAGCATTGATTTCTGCTCCTCATTGTATGAACAATAGACACAGGATGAAACAACATTTCTAGGAATTTCAGCCGAAGCTAATTTTTACCAGCTTCAGGAGAAACATCTGCAGATAAATGTGGGTGGTTTGCTCAGAGCATTGGATGCGCACCAACAGGATCCTGAGAAAGCTGTCACTGAACCAAACAGTCTATAAGCGAAATATTGGAAAATTTCATAGCAAATTCTTATTAAAATCACCAGAAAAATAGAATAAGGGCTCCTGTTACCGACCAATGCTGCATGTGAATGCCTGTGACTCCTATATATGAAATTGTATGGGTTATAGGTCTCACCTTACAGGTCTCAGTTTCATCTGATATATGTCCATTTCCTACATGAGAATTCATTACACAGTATATGAAATATACAGACAGTGCATTGGTGATGCTCAGAGATGGCAGGTGGCCCCATCTCACGCATTGGTTATTCTTGTTGAGTTGGGAAGAAATAACTGGTTTGAGAACTTCCCAAACCTGAGTCCTTCATGCACGACCACGTCGACCCATCAGGGCATCCGGAATGGTGCAGTAGTGAAGTATGAACCTTCAGGGTTGGACTGGCCAACAGATTCCTCCAGTATGTGCAAGGAGAAAGATTACAATTAAAGATCAGGGAATTGATTCGAGATTAATCAATTTTGACTCAAATTTTGCAACAAAAAAAAAAATGTGATTTTTTTAATACAAACTCATCCAGCTCTCACTCGTCCTGCTCCAATCATCTTCTTTTGTATGGTGTGGTGTGGTTGTCACCGGGCGATGTTCAGAGTTTTTTGTTGCTCGGCATCTTTGGTGTCTTATTGTGTCATGAAAATACAATATAAAGCATTCTATTCTGCAGTCTCTACAGACACCAGAGAGTAATATATATAAAAATATTCATCTGCTGCTCACCTATCACTTCATAGAGTCCCACTCCAATCTCGTCTTCTTTGGTCTGGTCACTGAAGGGGTCGTCATTGGGCCATCTTCTTTATCTCTGATGCGCAACATCTTCAGCATCTCTTCTGCTGATTAGACCACGACTTCATGCTGTCATGATGCATGCCATAGCTTAGTTAGTTCCTGGGCTCCGACAATAACAAAGATAGCCACACAAAGACTGAGCAAGCAACCGGCCCAAAGAAGACGATCAAATCGGAACGGGGCTCTGTAAAGTGATAAGTGAGGGACAGTATTTTTTTTTTTTCTTTTTTAAGCAAAGTTGCCATATTTTGGATGGTTTGCTCATCACTAATTACAATTTAATTATATGTGGAGGTGTACGTTTTCTGTACAGATGGAAGTGACACAAGAATAATCACTATGGTTGGTGCAAGGAATCTTGGTAAGATACCTGGAACAAGTGTAAGAGACTGTACAATGGAACATGAGATTCCTCGGCGGTGTACAACATTTGTGATTGGAGACCGCCATCTAACTGCTCAAAAGGAACCCTGCGGAACTAGAAGAAAGAGGAAGTGTTGCAGGGAGGATGGGTACAAAGACAGCACAGGGCCAGGTGACTTCTGTGACACTGCTCTCCGATATAAAAGAACAGACTGGCAAGGCGGGAATCAGTTTGTTGCCAATAAGTGAGACTAGAAGGATGTGTGATGAGCAAGATGTAGCAGCTGAGTAAACAGTATGGCTTCTGGGGTGTGGCAATGGTTTAGACACAAAAGACAGACCACTCCTGTCAAGATCTGTAGCCTAGCCCTGCGCAGGTCATGACCCGCGAGCCAGACTGTGCCAGTCAAGACCTCAGAGCTAGCCCTATGCCGGTCAAGACCCACGAACCAGACTACATCTGTCCAGACCCGAGGCTCAGCCATCATCTGTCCTTGCCTGGTGGACGGCCGTCGCAGGTCAAGCACTGACGTCCACTCCGGTGATCAGGAGGCGCGAGTGAACTGGGCTGTTACTTCCTATGCTGACGTACGGTACAGGGATCCATCTGGGGCAGTGCAGTAGACAGGATGGGGAACGGCCAGGGTGAGGAAGGCCCAAAAAGCTTTAACTGACTTTGTTAGAAAGACTTGCGGCCTAGCGGTAAAAGGTGGGGACCTCCATTGAAGCCTGTAACATGAGTAGAACCACGTTAATGACACCTCTTTCCCCATGAATGCTACACTCGCTGGGAATCAGATAGAGATGGAAGAGGAATTCTGCTGTACAAGTTATTTTGTGTTTGAAGTCAACTTTTCTAATATTGTATCCTGAGATATTCTGTTCTCACATGATTTCTTTCCTATACAAAATGACCGCTCCCTAGATCTGTGTTAAGAAGAATAAATTGTTTAGTCCCAGTAACCTGCTTACATGATCACCCTAGTTTATCCTTCTTCCCACACCTACTTCTGATGTACGTAATCAGCCACTCAGCTCCACAAATTGGCGGTAAATCTATAGTGTAACCTCCGGTCATTGAATAACACCTGGACTCATTCACAGATCATAAAAAGTTAAAGTCAACAGGAATAAATGACAACAAGAACCAAAAGTTTGTACGGTAAGAAATAGTCAACACCCCTGGTGGACAGAAAAGGGCCCCTGTGCAAGAACAGTATATGGTCCCTTTGTAGCCCAAGAGCTCCTAAAATTGCACCTGCTTTGGAGGTAGAAATGGGCCCCCTTTCCTCTTGGGCCCCTGTGCATCTGCATAGGTTGCACCAATGGTATGTCCGCCCCAGGTCAACACACATTGATGCCTTATCCACCTGCTGATGATTACACGTAGGTGAGGTTCAGTCCAGGGCTTCTTAAAAAGTGTGGTGTACGCGTATTGTTAGTGGTGAAGATAAACCATTCTCTGATATAGCAAGAAAAATTATACATTTCTAAATTTTTGTACTATTCTAATAGCCTCAGGGGGCAAATGAAACATACAGATGTAGCTTTTTGCAAACAATCGGCAAGTCAGAGCAAATCGGCAGCGCTATCAGCAAGTCAGCACAATCAGCAAGTCAGCACAATCGGCAAAGCTATCAGCAAGCCAGTTCAAACAGCAGCATTGTCAGCAAGTTAGCACAATTGACATCGCTATTAGCAAGTCAATGCAATCAGCAGTGCTTTCATAAAGTTACAGTAGTACAATTGGCAGCACAACCAGCAAGTCAGCGCAGTCAGCAGCATTATCAGCAAGTCAGCACAACTGGCAGCACTATCAGCAAGTCAGCACAATCAGCAGCATTATCAGGAAGTCAGCACAACTGGCAGCACTATCAGCAAGTCAGCACAATCAGCAGCATTATCAGTAAGTCAGCACAATCAGCAGCATTATCAGCAAGTCAGCACAATCAGCAGCATTATCAGTAAGTCAGCACAATCAGCAGCATTATCAGCAAGTCAGCACAATCGGCAGCGCTATTGCAGCGCCCCAGAGTCCTGGTCGTTGCAGTACTGTGGCTCCGCCACTATGGGGAGCTATGGTGCGTCCGATGGCACTGAAGGAGTTCATCTGATTAGGTATCACAGACACCAATACATTTCACAGCCGGGCCTCCGGGGGGAGCTAAGGGTGCTATTCATTAGGCCACTCCCCACCATAATGGGTAAACTGGGGGTCAGGCAGGAAGTGAGATTAGAAAGCTGACTGGGTTGGAACCAGGCAACACCTTGTGGCAGAGGGTGTTGTAGGGGAAGATACAGTAGGGTCTCTGTCAGGGGTGGGATCCTGACAGAGGCTTGGCAACGAGAACGAACGTAACGGGACCGTGCCTGCTCCGGGTAGCGGCGGTGCCCAAGAAAGGATTAGAAGAGAGATAGATTGTGCTGAGTGAGAAACGGGATCACGCAAAGGAGAAATACCAGTAGGAGTCGTGTTGAAGGACCGAAGCAACATCCTACTGAGGCGCACTACCGGTGGCCGGAACGCCGAGGGAGTAGAATAACATTCAGCTTCAAGCAATACTCCAAACAGCGGCAGGACAGTCAGTCTCAGGTGGGCTGTCTAACTCAAATCACCTATGAAGTCTTGGGAGGCAATTGTGGGAGAGAGGCGTCTCTAGGGTCCCGGAAGAACTCCAGGCCTACCCGTCAAACGGGTGCCGTTCCTACCCGAACCTCAGGGAGGGACGGAGGATTAGCAGAACATCATCTAGTCGAGTTGTGAGGGAACTTAAGAAACAGACACAACAGTTGTGGGGTACTTTCCGTAAGCGCAGCAGGGAAGGACTACAACACATAGCGCTTGGGGGAAGGCACAGATTTCCTCCTGTGAAGAGAACTCTGGAAGTGTCATTGGACCGGCTGGACTTGCGCAGCCTGGTGAGCCGTATTCTGGACTGAGGACTCAGAGATCTTCAGTAAAGAGTTAAAAAGAGACTGCAACCTGGTGTCCTCGTTATTTACCGCGACCTGCACCCCACAACTGCACCGTTACAACACCACTTATTGCACCGGACGTCCCCCACTGACAGACAGGGCCACGGACCGGGTCTAGCCACCGTGACAACCCCAGAGCAGAGACTCAGAGGCCCGGTTCCGGGTACCCCTCGGCCCTGCGGCGGTGTGGGGGCGCTCCAACTTGGCTTCACGAACAGGATCTACTTAAGCCTGAAGAATCAGGTCATGTGTGCCTTGGGACTGTGATTTACTGTGCTTGGACTGTACTTTATTGCAAGAACTGTGCTGCGCCATTTACCGCCAAAATCCGCCGCCATTACAGCGCTGAGGAGAGCGCAGGAAGAGAAGAGGGGCGTGGAGTGGGCGTAGGCAAGCTGGAGAGCGCGAAAAACAATGGCCGCCCAGTCTAAATATTTCTGCACGGTGAGGACGTGTCCGTCAGCGGCAGAGATCCGCCTCCTAATCCTCAATGGAGGGCGAAGACCGAGAAAACGACACCGCCCACGAAGGAGAGAGCGGGAAAGAGACCAGGAAGCGACCCACGTAGAGGACGCCATGGCCAGCAGCTCTGAACCCGACAGTGGGGTTGAAGTGGAAATCTCCCCCGACTACCCGGATGAGCACAGCAGCCCGTCTTCCGTGGACAACACCAGATTCCTGAGGGCCGAGATGGAGGACTTATTCAACCAACTTCTCCAACTGAATGTGAGGGTCCAGGCTCCACGCTTAGTGGTGCCGGCAGAGAGTTCCCGGACATCGGAGACCTCACCGGAGGAACCAGCGGGACCTGTCGCGGAAAGTGAACTCGCACCGGTTGGTGAGTCCGCCGATCCTGCCCCGCCAGCAGAGGGTGTGTTAGTGGGCCCCGTTGCAGTGCCCCCTCCCCCTGGGACTCATAAGCTCCAACGTCTGTTGCCCTGGGAGGAAGCTACGGGCATGGAACATCGTATGAAGGCCCCGATCACACCAATCACCCTGTCCTGCGAGGCCCGTGCGGAGCGCACGGTATACCGCTGGGTGAACCCCGGACCCGACCTCATGGGATTCCCCGGGGTGGAGACGCGGGAAGGGGAGATGGTGCAGGCCCTGAGCTGGGAGACATACCAGGCCCAGCTGGAACAGCAATGGAAGGAAGAGGACGAGGCGTACCGGGCTGGGATGGAGGCTTACCATCAGAAGGACCTGGCAGTAAAGGATCGGGCCCGCAAGGACCCCATCGCTCACCAGGCCCCGCGCAGGCAGGGCATCGTCACCACCTTTAAGCTCCGAGGAGGCTGGGGCTTTATTAAAGAACCGGGGTTACACGCGGAGGTCTTTGTTAACCGCCGGGACGTTGAGTCGCACCTCAGGGAGGGCCACCCCGATCGAGACCTCTACCCGGGAGACAGTGTCATCTACACCAGACATTTCGGGGAGAAGGGGTGGTTCGCTCTGAATGTGCGCAAGAAGAGGCCAATGGAACCCCCGCCCAAGGTGCCGGAAAAACCGGCCCCTGTAGCCAAAGTGTCCCCGTGTGACCGGTCTGTGGCCACCTTGGTCACCCCCACCTGTACACTAACGGAAACTGTGACCTGCAGTCTGGCCACCACCACCACCACTGTAGTGGCCAAGGAGGCGCCTCCTCGAGTGACCGGTGTTCCTGCTGTGCCAGCACAGAGAGAAGTGGGAACACAGACCTTTATCACCGCACACGACCTGGTTGTGCAACAGACCCGAACCCATGGGGTGTACCTGGCAGCGGGAGTGGACCTGGAACCTGGACTGCAGGGGTTCACCCGCCAGGTGGCGCCTCGTGGGGGATTCTGAAAATGAGTAAGCATGAATGCTTTGGCAATGTAAATAGTTCTCCCTTTGTTCACTGTTTGCTGCTAAACCCGTTCAGGGTTAACTTTTTAAAGGGATCCCTTTGTTGACCCGGGATCCCTATTGTTTGTTTTTGGTTGTTTTTCTAAAGTTTTTGCACAAGTTTGTAGTTGAAAAGAACTGCTGTAATCATGAACAGTGCATGATGCGAACTTTTTGTATATAGTTAGCACCTTATTAAAGGTGCTCCCTACTGGTTTTACTTAAAGAAGGACTCTTTGTGAAGATACCACACTGGAACCTTTGCTGAGTAAGGACTGGTAGCTTGAGAAGAAATGCTACCTCATAGAGACTTGGTCCCTTCTTAAAGGGGATGTTCAATTGTTGCACTTAAACGGTGATATTGCTTTAAGACAGGTAGCAATAATGTTCGATGAAAGAAAGTGATGATAATGTGTACATGAGAAAGTTATATGTATCCAACCAGTTAATTGTGAAGAAATGATGATGATGTTTCTCGGAAGAAAAGGGATGATTGATAATGTTGATAGAAAGTGGGGATAGAAGGTAAACCCTGAGTCCTCCATAGAAAGTTAGTTTATTGTAAAGAAAGAGTTAATAATGTGTTACAGAGGACAGAAAGTGAACCCGTAGGGGTTAGGTAGTGAGTCCTCCAAGGAGCCATACGTAGATGGCTCAGTGCTTCTAAAACTGAAAGTAATGTTATGATCTATACTGTGTATAGAAGTTGAAAAGGCGGTAGGCCCTGGCTGAACGGGGCGGTCCTGTAACAGAAAGGAGAGGCAGTAGGTCTGGTGCCGATAGGACAGGCGGTCCTGCAGATTTAAAGAAGGGGAATGAAAAAGTTAGATTACCTTATAATGTGATTATAGGAAGGTCTTTAGTGGATACGGAGTGTATGTCCTTAAAGGCAACGTTAAAGTATTGTTCAGCAATTTTTGCACTTAGTAGAATACCCGGTTGGGTAAGAAGAGTTATTTATAGCATGTTGCTATGTTATTTAACCATGTTTGTAACGTTCAAGTGTCCTTACCTCCCATAAAGGGAAGCCTGTTCAAGTATACTTATTGTTATTGCACTCAACAAAATTGTATGTCTTTTTGCTAAACTTGTATTGTTGTTTTCTTCCCAGTCCCGGAGTACTGTGTTTAACCAGGGGGGAGTGCAGCGCCCCAGAGTCCTGGTCGTTGCAGTACTGTGGCTCCGCCACTATGGGGAGCTATGGTGCGTCCGATGGCACTGAAGGAGTTCATCTGATCAGGTATCACAGACACCAATACATTTCACAGCCGGGCCTCCGGGGGGAGCTAAGGGTGCTATTCATTAGGCCACTCCCCACCATAGTGGGTAAACTGGGGGTCAGGCAGGAAGTGAGATTAGAAAGCTGACTGGGTTGGAACCAGGCAACACCTTGTGGCAGAGGGTGTTGTAGGGGAAGATACAGTAGGGTCTCTGTCAGGGGTGGGATCCTGACAGAGGCTTGGCAACGAGAACGAACGTAACGGGACCGTGCCTGCTCCGGGTAGCGGCGGTGCCCAAGAAAGGATTAGAAGAGAGATAGATTGTGCTGAGTGAGAAACGGGATCACGCAAAGGAGAAATACCAGTAGGAGTCGTGTTGTAAGACCGAAGCAACATCCTACTGAGGCGCACTACCGGTGGCCGGAACGCCGAGGGAGTAGAATAACATTCAGCTTCAAGCAATACTCCAAACAGCGGCAGGACAGTCAGTCTCAGGCGGGCTGTCTAACTCAAATCACCTATGAAGTCTTGGGAGGCAATTGTGGGAGAGAGGCGTCTCTAGGGTCCCGGAAGAACTCCAGGCCTACCCGTCAAACGGGTGCCGTTCCTACCCGAACCTAGGGGAGGGACGGAGGATTAGCAGAACATCATCTAGTCGAGTTGTGAGGGAACTTAAGAAACAGACACAACAGTTGTGGGGTACTTTCCGTAAGCGCAGCAGGGAAGGACTACAACACATAGCGCTAGGGGGAAGGCACAGATTTCCTCCTGTGAAGAGAACTCTGGAAGTGTCATTGGACCAGCCGGACTTGCGCAGCCTGGTGAGCCGTATTCTGGACTGAGGACTCAGAGATCTTCAGTAAAGAGGTAAAGAGACTGCAACCTGGTGTCCTCGTTATTTACCGCGACCTGCACCCCACAACTGCACCGTTACAACACCACTTATTGCACCGGACGTCCCCCACTGACAGACAGGGCCACGGACCGGGTCTAGCCACCGTGACAACCCCAGAGCAGAGACTCAGAGGCCCGGTTCCGGGTACCCCTCGGCCCTGCGGCGGTGTGGGGGCGCTCCACTATCAGCAAGTCAGCACAATCGGCAGCGCTATCAGCAAGTCAGCACAATCAGCAGCGCTATCAGAAAGGCAGCATCATCAGCAGCACTATCAGAAAGCCAGCAGAATATGCTGCTAATGTTCTGCATGTAAATAGAAAAGGAGGTCTATAAATACAGCGCACGGCACGGTGGCTTTTAGTTTTTTATTATTTGCTTCACGTGAACACTGAGTTAAAATTAAAACTAAAATTGAATTGTTTCTAATTGATTCACATTTGCTACAATTTTTAATTGTGATTCGATTTACTCAAATCCAGCAAATCGTCAGACGGCTAGATGCAAATTAGCTGGATTCGGTTTCAGATTGGGAGAGGGTTAATAAAAAATGGCTATACTCACGCTGCCCTTCACCTGTTCTGCCACAGGATGTGACCACCTGGTCCTCCATGTGCTCGCTTCTTCCACTCTTCGGTACCTCTGGTGCAGAATTAGCCTCATACAACATCTCAACATACGTCGCCCCAGGCATCATATCACAACGCGAGGCTAGGTCTGCACCGGGATCTTCAAAGAGTGAGGAATACACAGAAGACGACAAGAGCCAGAGGGACGAAGCCTGTTCATAACTAGGTGGGAAGCTGTGCCGGTGGGACAACTGAAGAAGAAGCAAGTAACATATTTGCTCATGTTTTAACACCTCCATATATTATGCTCTAGGCTCTACAATCAGAGAAAAGAATAAACTTGATATTTCCTGGTTCAATCAGAGCGAATCTGGTGAATTAGAAGTTTGGCAGATTCGCTCATCTCAATTAAAAGCTCAAATTCCTCAAAAAACTGAAGCTGAATCAAAAACAGATTTGTCTTTGAGAATTTAATTCAACTTTCAGATTCTTGTCATTCAAGTAAAGGTGACCTTGGAGAAATTACATGAGTTATCACCAGTGGAACCACAATGTGAATGGTCTTTGGAGTGACGCGTTATATGGCAGTAAGTAATGTCCACAACTTCTCCAGAACCTTGTGGTTACAGCCTATGGGCTTGAAGAACCCAGCCAGGAAATCACCGCAAATGGAACCCACAAATGCAGAAAGAAATGTTCTTTTAGGAGCCAAGTTCACTAATTTTCAAGGGGATGGTCTTCTCAAAGAGGTGGTCTTTTGGAGTGGTTTTACTGGATATTATTCCTACCGGCTTACAAAATCAACCACAGACCATCTTTTACAACCCCCCCCAATAGGTTGCTTCTTTGAGAACACAACCTCCGATCTATACAAAACCAAATTCTAATTTGTGAAAACAACCCCAATTCCAAAAGCTTTGCCCCACGATTTAAGAAAACCAGCATGCGATGATTTGGGAATCTCTTATAACCATATTTTATTCACAGCAGAACATGGAACAGATCAGAAGTTGAACATTGGGCATTTTCCATTTCATTTGAAAAAATTAACTTATTTAGAAAATGATGGCAGAGACACGTCTCGAAAAAAGGTGGGAACGGGTTAACAAAAGGAGGGAAAAGTCAGTGGTACTAATAAAAAACAGCCGGAGCTCAATTATCTACTAAGTCTGTAGAAGAAGAGCATGTTAGAGAGGCAGAGTCTCTCAGTAGCAAAGATGGTTAGAGGTCACCAATCTGTGAACAACTAAATATTATGAAAAGAATTTCAGAAAAATGTTCCTCAACGTAAAATTACAAAGACTTTGAATATCTCAGCATCTACAGAACATAATATCATCAGATGATTCAGAGATTCTGGAGAAATCCTTGTGCACAAGTGACAAGGCCGAAAGTCAGTATTATATGCTTGTGATCTACAGGTCCTCAGGTGGAAGACAGACATGATTCGGTCATGCAAATCTCTGCATAGCCTCAATAATACTTCCAGAAATCAGTGTCTGGGAACAAAATTCATGATGAAATCCACAAAAGTAAGGGAAAGATCCATCTTGTAAATAAGAAGCCATATATCAGCAAAATTCAAATATGCTACCGACGTCTCTGCATCAAAGCTCATTTATAATGGACAAAGAAGATGAAATGTACAAGTGTTCTGTTTTCAAATGAATGAAAATTTGAATTTTTTTTATGGAAGCCGTGTCCTGAAGACTTAGGAAGAGCGTGACCATCCAGCTTGTTATTGAGGAGAGGGACCATCCAGCTTGTTATTGAGGAGAGGGACCATCCAGCTTGTTATTGAGGAGAGGGACCATCCAGCTTGTTATTGAGGAGAGGGACCATCCAGAGCTTGTTATTGAGGAGAGGAAGAGGGACCATCCAGCTTGTTTTTGAGGAGAGGGACCATCCAGCGTGTTATTGAGGAGAGGGACCATCCAGCTTGTTATTATTAATAATAATAATAATAATCTTTATTTATATAGCGCCAACATATTCCGCAGCGCTTTACAGTTTAACAGTTTCAAACACAACAGTCATAGGTAACAACGTTAACAATACAGTAATAAAGCAAAAATAAGACAAAATAAGACGACCCTGCTCGTGAGAGCTTACAATCTACAATGAGGTGGGGAGATACAAAGCACAGGTGTGTATTTTACAATCGTGTATTTACAGTGATGGTTACTGAGGAGAGGGACCATCCAGCTTGTTATTGAGGAGAGGAACCATCCAGCTTGTTATTGAGGAGAGGGACCATCCAGCATGTTATTGAGGAGAGGGACAATCCAGTTTGTTATTGAGGAGATGGACGTTCCAGCTTGTTATTGAGGAGAGGGACCATCCAGCTTGTTATTGAGGAGAGGGACCCTCCAGCTTGTTATTGAGGAGAGGTACCATCCAGCTTGTTATTGAGGAGAGGGACCCTCCAGCTTGTTATTGAGGAGAGGGACCCTCCAGCTTGTTATTGAGGAGAGGAACCTTCCAGCTTGTTATTGAGGAGAGGGACCTTCCAGCTTGTTATTGAGGAGAGGGACCATCCAGCTTGTTATTGAGGAGAGGGACCATCCAGCTTGTTATGATCGCACAGTTCTGCACTTCTGATGTATGGGGGCATTAGTGCCTATGGCAGGAGCAGCTCCATCCAGCCAGCATCTATTTCATGGAAGGTCTCGCATATTTCAGCAATGGTAAACCACATACTGCATCCATCGCAGCAGCTTGGCTCTACAGAAGAAGAGATTCTGGAATGTATCAGCCGCCTGCAGTACAGACATTTCACCAATAGAAAATAGTGGTTGAATTATGCAACTGAAAAAAAGGCAAAGACCCCGAACTGCGGAGCAGCATGAAGCCCCCATCAGACAAAAAGGGGCAATGTTCCTCTCCCAAAACTTCAGCAATTGTCTACTCACTTCCTCGACGTTTACAGACTGGTGAAAGAAGAAGAGGGGATGCTGCACAATGGTGGATACGGCCCGGGGCACAACTTTTTTGAGATGTTACTGCCATCAATTTCTAAATAAATAATTTAAAGGAAAATTGTCCAGTGTTCAATTGCTGATCTGTGTCCCCCTACAGGGGAAATTCTCTTCACACGCAGGACCCTTGATTCATATCTGCCTCTGCTACAAGTTTCTTTAATTTACGGTCTCTGACTTCTAAATTCCATGTCTTTGTGTGTCCTAAAATCCTGGTATTGGTCAGTATTTTCCATTGGTTACATGGAACAGATTGTCTCATTAACGAGATTGCTGATTGGCTGCTCAAGACTGTACAGGCTTATATAGGTAAATGTATTGTATCATATGGTGAAAGTGGCCAGGAAAAGTCAGGAGCATCCCTGTATCATAAAACATGAGGTTGCTTTGAGGAAGTGGCATGGTCACAAGGGTGAGGTTGATGATCTGGGAGCAAAATTTGTATGAATATATAGGACACTCGAATATATGAAACTTTGTTATGTACCATACCATACCATTTTACTTATGAGCCACTTCTCCTCCTCCCTGCCTCCTGAAGTCATCATTCCCTTTGAAAAAATGCTAAAATTCATATAAAAATATGAAGTAATGTCAGCTCACTGATGGATCAGATTAAAGCTGCCAATCAAAACCTATAGAGAAGGTCTTTCAGTTTATAGTGTTTTATCTCACTCCAAAACTGAATTCACAGCTACACTGCTCAGTATTGCTGTATAATCTCCTCCATGCTGCTGCTTTCTAATAATTGTTTTATCTCACCCCAGTGCTGAATTTACAGTTACACTGCTCAGTATGTTTGTATAATGTCCTCAATTATGCTACTTTCTAGTAAAGATTAAAGCTGCCAATAAAAGCCTATAAATAAGGGCTTTCAGTTTATAGTGTTTTATCTCACTCCGAAGCTGAATTCACAGCTACACTGCTCAGAATTGCTGTTTAAGCTCCTCCATGCTGCTGCTGCTTTCTAATAATTGTTTTATCTCACACCAGTGCTAAATTTACAGCTACACTGCTCAATATTTCTGTGTAATGTCCTCAATTATGCTACTTTCTAGTAAATGTTTTATCTCACCCCAGAGCTGGATTCACAGTTGCACTGCTCAGCATTTCTTATAAAGAGACAGGAGAGCAGATATCCCTCATGTCTGTGTCTGCTGTGTATCATGACAGCCTGTCTTCACTAACTAGAACGGAGACAAATGAAAATTAGAGATAGGACCTGCAGTGGTTAAACATTTTGAAAAAAAATGCAGACTGCAAATCATAAAATGGCAAGAAATAGTGCTATTCCTCATGTATACACCTGACGGCTAATTCTGAGCAGTCCCGTAAATTGACAATGAAGCTTTAAGAGTCAGTAGAGCTGCCATAGGAGCTTTGACAAAGAACTCCATGTGCGTATGAAACGCATTGCTGCTATGCTGCCCCTTTACTGATTTTTGGACATTTTTTTTTTTGCACCTTCTTCTACCTAATACATATTTTGCAAAAAAAATTCTGGAAGCTGGATGATCAGCTCCTCATTTAGTCCACATAAAAGCTTTAGACCTCTACTCAACCTTTATATATCTCAAAGTCTTTACAAAAATTCTTGCTTCCATATTTCCAAAAATCCAATGGAGCTTTACAGCAGCAAACAGAGGCTGTGAAACTTTTTTCCCCAGGAAGTGAGAATGTTATGTTATTTACATATCTAGTCCCCAAAAGCAAAGCTCAATCTTTCCCTGACCACCCCTTTAATTGGACTGACTCCCAGTTGCAGGTTTCATTTAATTTGTAATATTATTATATTGGCAAATATGTAGGAAGTAATTCGGCACTATCGCCACTGCAGATTAGTTTCGCAATAAGGAAATGGATGAATGAAAGGATGGATGTGCCACTGTCGTCATAAGGCAATGTTGATCTTAACATTTTGGCATTTTGTGAACTAATCCAGGTGTTATTCTTACCTGTGAAATACAATAATCTCAGGACACTTCCTCAGCAGCAGGAGACATTAATCAAGCAAAAGTGAAAAACAAACAAACCCAATGTGGTTGCACAGCAGACAGATAAACGTCAGGGCACAATGCATCCTGTAGTGAGGGCTGCCGCATACAAAGTGTGCACTGCCCTTATCAGTAAGGATAAGATACACCACAACATATATGTACATAGCGCCACCATCATCTGTGGCTATGCACGTGGTATAATGGGGACAAAATCATAAATGCAGAAATACAGTCTGCATGAGTTCAGAGGAACGTGACTCACATGCTTTCTCTATGAGTGGGCGGAGAAAGAACGACTCACAAGCTTATAAGTGGGTGGTAGAAGCAGGAATCACATGCTTTCTCTATAAGTAGGTGGGAGAAGCAGGACTCACAGGTTTTCTCTATAAGTGGGTGCAAGAAGCAGGACTCACAGGTTTTCTCTATAAGTGGGTGCGAGAAGCAGGACTCACAGGTTTTCTCTATAAGTGGGTGCGAGAAGCAGGACTCACAGGTTTTCTCTATAAGTGGGTGCGAGAAGCAGGACTCAGGTTTTATAAGTGGGTGGGAGAAGCAGGACTCACAGGCTTTCTCTATAAGTGGGTGGGAGAAGCAGGACTCACAGGTTTTCTCTATAAGTGGGTGCGAGAAGCAGGACTCACAGGTTTTTCTTTGAGTTGGCAGGAGAAGCAGGACTCACGGGTTTTCTCTATGAGTGGGTGAGGAAGCAGGACTCACAGGCTTTCTCTATAAGTGGGTGGGAGAAGCAGGACTCACAGGTTTTCTCTATAAGTGGGTGCGAGAAGCAGGACTCACAGGTTTTATAAGTGGGTGGGAGAAGCAGGACTCACAAGCTTTCTCTATAAGTGGGTGTGAGAAGCAGGACTCACAGGCTTTCTCTATAAGTGGGTGGTAGAAGCAGGACTCACAGGCTTTCTCTATAAGTGGGTGGGAGAAACAGGACTCACAGGCTTTCTCCATGTGTGTGAAAGAAGCAGGACTCACAGGCTTTCTCTATAAGTGTGTGAAACAAGACTCACAGGCTTTATAAGTGGGTGGGAGAAGCAGGATTCACAGGCTCTCTCTAAAAGTTGGTGTGACAAGCAGGACTCACAGGTTTTCTCTATAAGTGGGTGGGAGAAGCAGGACTCAGGCTTTCTCTATAAGTGTGTGAAACAAAACTCACAGGCTTTATAAGTGGGTGGGAGAAGCAGGACTCACAGGCTTTCTCTATAAGTTGGTGTGACAAGCAGGACTCACAGGCTTTCCCTATAAGTGGATGGGAGAAGCAGGACTCACAGGTTTTCTCTATAAGTAGGTGGGAGAAGCAGGACTCACAGGCTTTCTCTATAAGTGTGAAAAAAGCAGGACTCACAGGTTTTATAAGTGGGTGTGAGAAGCAGGACTCACAGGCTTTCTCTATGAGTGGGTGGGAGAAGCAGGACTCATAGACTTTATAAGTGGGTGGGAGAAGCAGGACTCACAGGCTTTCTCTATAAGTGTGTGAAAGAAGCAGGACTCACAGGTTTTATAAGTGGGTGGGATAAGCAGGACTCACAGACTTTCTCTATAAGTGGGTGTGAGAAGCAGGACTCAGGTTTTATAAGTGAGTGTGAGAAGCAGGACTCACAGGCTTTCTCTATAAGTGTGTGAAAGAAGCAGGACTCATAGGCTTTATAAGTGGGTGGGAGAATCCGAACTCACAGGCTTTCTCTATAAGTGGGAAGGAGAAGCAGGACTCACAGGCTTTCTCTAAGAGTCTTGGCAGTTATTAAACAATTTATAACATGAGATAATCAAATACTAGAAAACTCTATAAGTGGGTGGGAGAAGCAGGACTCACAGGCTTTCTCTATAAGTGTGTGAAAGAAGCAGGACTCACAGGTTTTAAGAGTGGGTGGGAGAATCCGAACTTACAGGCTTTCTCTATAAGCGGGTGTGAGATGCAGGACTCACAGGCTTTCTCTATAAGTGGGTGTGAGAAGCAGGACTCTGTTGTGAATTCCGTTTTTGGGCTCCCTCCTGTGGTTGTGAATGGTACTTTTGTGAGTTCTGCCCTTGGGCTCCCTCTGGTGGTTTCGAGTGGAACTGCTGCTCCTTGAGTTTAGCTGTAGCAGTTGCTTTCACTGATCGTCTCTCTTGGCCTTGCTATTTAACCTGGCTCTGGTCTTCAGTTCATGCCAGCTGTCAATGTTTTCTGGGTTGGATTCAGATCTCTCCTTGGATTTCTCTTATGGCCTGTCCATTTCATCAAAAGATAAGTTTTTGCTAGTTCTTTGTTGTCCATTTACTGTGGACTTTATTGCTCAGCTCATGTAATGTTTCTTTTTGTCCAGCTTGTCATTATGATATATTCAGGCTAGCTGGAAGCTCTGGGGAAGCAGATTTGCCCTCCACACCGTGAGTCGGTGTGGAGATCATTTTTGTAAACTCTGCGTGGATTTTTAGTTTTTAATACTGACCGCACAGTAACCTTTCCTATTCTGGCTATCTAGATTAGTGTTGGCCTCCTTTGCTAAAATCTGTTTTCATTTCTGTGTATGTCATTTCCCTCTCCACTCACAGTCAATATTTGTGGGGGGCTATCTTTCCTTTGGGGGTTTTCTCTGAGGCAAGATAGCTTTCTGTTTCCATCTTTAGGGGTAGTTAGTTCTCAGGCTGTGACGAGGTGTCTAGGGAGAGACAGGAACATCCCACGGCTATTACTAGTGTTGGTGTTAGGATTAGGAACTGCGGTCAGTATAGATGCCACCTCCTCAGAGCTCGTCTCATGTTGCTCCTTAACCACCAGGTCATAACAGGACTCACAGGCTTTCACTGTAAGTGGGTGGGAGAAGTAGGACTCACAGGTTTTATCTATAAGTGGGTGTGAGAAGCAGGACTCACAGGCTTTATCTATAAGTGGGTGGGTGAAGCAGGACTCACAGACTTTCTCTATAAGTGGGTGTGAGAAGCAGGACTCACAGGCTTTATAAGTAGGTGGGAGAAGCAGGACTCGCAGGCTTTCTCTAAGAGTCTTGGCAGTTATTAAACAATTTATAACATGAGATAATCAAACAGTAGAAAACTCTATAAGTGGGTGGGAGAAGCAAGACTCACAGGCTTTCTCTATAAGTGTGTGAAAGAAGCAGGACTCACAGGTTTTATAATTGGTGGGAGAATCCGAACTCACAGGCTTTCTCTATAAGTGCGTGAAAGAAGCAGGACTCATAGGCTTTATAAGTGGGTGGGAGAATCTGAACTCACAGGCTTTCTCTATAAGTGGGTGTGAGATGCAGGACTCACAGGCTTTCTCTATAAGTGGGAAGGAGAAGCAGGACTAACAGGCTTAGCAGGACTCACAGTGTTTATCAGTGGGTGTGAGAAGCAGGACTCACAGGTTTTCACTGTAAGTGGGTGGGAGAAGTAGGACTCACAGGTTTTATCTATAAGTGGGTGGGAGAAGCAGGACTCACAGGCTTTATCTATAAGTGGGTGGGTGAAGCAGGACTCACAGGCTTTCTCTATAAGTGGGTGTGAGAAGCAGGACTCACAGGCTTTATAAGTAGGTGGGAGAAGCAGGACTCGCAGGCTTTCTCTATAAGTAGGTGGGAGAAGCAGGACTCACAGGCTTTCTCTATAAGTGGGTGGGAGAATCAGGACTCACAGGCTTTTTCTAAGAGTCTTGGCAGTTATTAAACAATTTATAACATGAGATAATCAAATAGTAGAAAACTATAAGTGGGTGGGAGAAGCAGGACTCACAGGCTTTCTCTATAAATGGGTGGGAGAAGCAGGACTCACAGGCTTTCTCTATAAGTGGGTGGGAGAAGCAGGACTCACAGACTTTCTCTGTAAGTGGGTGGGAGAAGCAGGACTCACAGGCTTTCTCTAAGAGTCTTTGCAGTTATTAAACAATTTATAGCATGAGATAATCAAATAGTAGAAAACTTTTCGAGCCATGATTTAGCACTTTGCCCCTCTGAGTTCTGCTGCTCTAAGATAGACGATATTTTCATGACATATTGCAGAACCATGCAGATGATTTTGATAAAATACTAACGTCATCATTCTGTCTTATTATATGAGACTGATGATGAGAATCTCGTAATAAATCACATTACAGAAGTTTCAGGCTGAGATTTACGTTTTTGTTTAGATGTCATTGGCTGCAAAATATAGAAACACAGATCTAAACCCTGCAAGAATACATGAATAATGAGACATCTCCTGCCCAGGCAGGCAGCCATGATATTTAAAAAGGAGCCTCTGAATTTGTTAATAACTGTCAGAGTCCGGTACATTTTTATGTGTCACCTTTACATAGTGTCAGTCTGCAGGGAAACATAACAGTAGAGCTTTATTATAGGGATTAGCTGCTATTACACAACAGTAAAATCATCAGATGTTTTATTATAGATGGCGCGGGGTGAGCTAAGGACAACGAGTACTGTCCTTATAGTCATGGAGGTAACACACAGCTGAGGATTTAAAGGAGAAATGTTGAGCACTTCATTTTAGACTGCAGGGATCTGCTGAATCTTTTTCCAATCTTTTGCGGACTGTCTATCTCAAGTCCATATCTTACAAAGTCCTGATTGGGGTACACTTTGTCTTGGTTGTCCCGTTCGGGGTACATCTTGTCATGGTGGGATTACTTTTAATTTTTTCTCATCAAACAATGTTAACTAAGTATCCTAAATATCCTATGTTATTTCCATGCATTATGACTATTTACTTACTGCTGGGTATATTCTTCATCATACCAAGCTGTGCCTCCATACAGCTTGAAACCAACAATTGAGTGTATCCTCATATTACCAAAAACATTTGTAAGTTGGAAGCAATTTCTGAAAGTTTATTCCGGCTTCATATTTTTTATCAGCACTGCTATCGAAACCCAGCTCCTTATTACCCGTCACCTGTTCTGCAGATATAAAGGACCATATCTCCACATTTTTGCCTTTTTTGATTTTTTTTTTTAATTGTGTCTTCCAGCAGGTGAGGGCCCTAAGAAGCCACCCCACAGAACACTGCATCCTTCAACGTGAGGCCTACAGCCTCACCTGGCCTCGTTGACGACGGTTTTGCCCCACTCCACTGTTTAAGCATTGACCAAATCTGCATTAATTGCAGTCAGGGATGACCCACCAGCCCACACACACAGGGCTACATGTGGACTCGCTCTCGCATCCATTCTCAGGCTTGTCCAAGAGAGGAAGTGGCATATTAGCAGGAGCCACCAAGGGGTTGAGCGTGAACCTGAAGCTGCGTAGAAGCCTCTCAGAACTTAACAAGATGCAGAAGGACTTTTACTCTAAGAACGGGCCATGGGTCTGCTGCATTGAATTCTGGACTGCTTGGAAGCCCAGGATGAACTTCTATGCCTGTGAGAGGAGAGCCTCCATGTCCATATCTTGCCTGTGGTCTCACAGTGTCGGTGATCATCTGAAAGGAAGACAACACACAAAAGTTCTTGAGGAACTGGTGCCTGGAGTTCCCTTTGTCCCCAATTCACAGCTGTAACCTCTCCCCTTTCCACCCTGCTTGCTAGCTCTCTCTGTTTCTCCAGCAAGATGGTGGGCAAGATGATCAAATAGGAGGAGAAACCCTCGCCACACAGGAGGCTGTACCTCCCTATAGCAAGCCTGTGGGCTAGCATGTTTTATTCTTAGCTGCCTCAGCTGTCTCCTGATACACCCCACTCCTTCGCTGATCATCCAAAGTTTGGAGAGGCCCAGGCTCACTGTGCTCCATGCTCTTCACGCTCCAAGAGCCTGAAAAAAGTCAGAGAAAAAAGCAGAGATGATTACCTGCTCAGGTAGGACCAAGATGGCTGTATAAACTGTGGCCTCTTTTCACACAGCATGCATTCTGTAGCACTGCGCGGCCCGCCTGTATGTGCGTTAGTAATAAGCTGTAAACCAGATGCTCTGCATTGCCTGTGTGAACAACGCCACATACAGACTATTATCTTTTATCTTTCTGTGCACTAAAATACCAAACAGCCAACACTGGATTGAAAGTGGTTGTTTCATCAGTATTGCTGCACCTGTGTTTCTGTCATCATTAATCGGGTCCGCTGCACCCTGCCAGTGCATTTGTTTTGGAGGCCTGAGCAGGTAAACATCTCTGATTTTTCTCTGTGACTTTTTTCCAATTTTTGGAGGATTTTTTCAGTCCTCTTTTTGTGTCGGTGAAACTCCAAGAGCCTCCATGATGATGCGTTAATTAATGCAACATAATGTTGCACATGCGCACAACCTATGAGTTCCTATGCGTCCCGCTGGCTCTGCATGCTGTTGCATCATCACACCTCTGCAGCAGTACTCCTGGGGCTAACACTGAGCCTAGATGGAGGTCATGCTGTGCCTCCACTGCCTGCACCGTCCACCACACAAGTGGTAACCAGTCAAACCATGTCCAGGTCCAATCTTGTCCAATATCAATTTATACAGAACCTCTTCAATCACCAGGACCCAAAAGGGTGCCCCCTACACATCTCTCTGAAATGGCCACATGTACTGTTCGTTTCCACACCCCTCTTTAAACCCTTCTAAATCCTTTACAACATAATCATTCATGTGATCTAGACTCTGTGCTTCTCTTAATACATCCTAGAACTGTGTTTGCCTTTTTTGCTGCTGCATCACACTGTTGACTCATGTGCAGCCTGTGATCTATTAGTATACCCAAGTCTTTTTCACAGGTGCTGTTGCTTAGTTCTATTCCTCCCATTCTGTAGATGTAATTTTCGTTTTTTCTTGCCCAGATGTAGAATCTTGCATTTCTGCCTGTTAAATACCTTTCTATTAGTTGCTGCCCATTGTTCAAGCTTCTCTAGATCCTTCTGAATCCTTTCTCTGTCTTCTCTAGTGTTAGCTATCCCTCCTAGCTTTGCATCGTCTGTCAATCTGATTAGTTTACCTTCAGTTCCCTTATCTAGATGATTTATAAAAATGGGGAATAACACTGGGTACTCATCTCGATTGCTGGACTCAGCATAATGAACAACCAAGATGACAGAAGATGAGAAACTACTAAAAAAAGATAGTTATGAATCAGTGCATGTGGTTCATTATTGTCCTCATTCATTGATAAGAGATAATTTTATGTTTTTACAATTTTCTTACTCTAAGCAGGGTTAGGGCTAGGGTTAGGTTTAGGATTAGGTGTAGGGTTAAGGTTAGGGATTGGGAAGGGTAATAAAATTGCTATTTAAAATAATAAACAATGTAACAAAAAAAGTAAAAAATATAACAATGAATATTTTTTTTAATTTTTTTTATTAGCGCTACTATAGGCATATTATAGTATCGCAGTGTGTTCTATAGGGTGGCGATCAAGATATTGCAAGTAAAGTCTCCTAAAAGCACTAAAGATAATGTAAAAAGCATCAAAACAATTATTTAAAAGGTATCAAAAATGTTTATAAAAAAGTAAATCACTCCCAATTTTCCCCAAATGTAAATAGCAAAATCAAAAAGATTAAGAAAATTAACATTTTTAATATCGCATTGTACATTGCTAAAATATCAAAATATGTATTGCATATAGTGAATGCCAAAAAGGTAAAATACATTTGGAATGGCAAAATCACAATTTTTGTGTTACTTTGCATCCTCAAATATGGAAAAATACGAGATCAGAAAGTCGTATAAACCCCTAAATGGCATCAATAAAAATCTACAGCTACAAACCCCTCATATAATGCGAACAACTGAAGAGTAAAAAAGAAATTATACTGTATCTCTCAGGATAAGGAAACGGAATCTAATTTATTTTCTTGCATGTTTGTTTGTTTTTTTAAGCAACCAGACAAAAAAATAAATCCTTTGCAAACTTGTTACCAGCACAACAAGAGCACTGAGCTGTAAAGCAAAGATTAACTCTTACCACAAGTGAGCTGCGTAAAAATCTTATGCTGTAAGAAACGGTAAAAAAGTAAAAAAAACGCGAAAAATCTGCAACGTGTGCACACAGCCTTAGAAGAAATATTACTCATTGCTCATTCTATGAAACAGTCACCGCCATGTTCTCTGCAGAAACCAATGGCTCTGTGGCTTCTATGGAGGTACACTGACATCCGCACCAAACGCAATCTCGGATTTTTGTGAAATTTTATATTTTTGCTTATCTCACATTATACAGCTCCTCCACAGCTGTAGCAAAATAATATGGATACATCTACAATGACATGTAAAAGTTTGTGCATCCCCTAGTCAAAATTACTGTTATTAAAGATGAAATGATCTCTAAAAGGCCTAAAGTTACAGACGACACATTTCCTTTGTATTTTAGGCAAAAAATATTATTATTTTTTTATCTTTTACATTTTAAAAATTACAAAAAGGAAAATGGGCTGATACAAAAGTTTGTGCACCCTGCATGGTTAGTACCCAGTAGCTCCCCCTTTTGAAAGTATCACAGCCTGTAAACGCTTTTTGTTGCCAGACAAGAGTCTTTCAATTCTTGTCTGAGGGATTTCCATCCATTCTTCATTTGAGACTTCCTCCAGTTCTGTGAGATTCCTGGGGCGTCTTGCATCCTCTGCTATTTTGACGTCTTGCACAAGACTTTCAATGATGTTCAGAGCAGGGGACTGTGAGGGCCATTGTAAAACCTTCAACTTGCCCTTTTTGAGGTCGTCTATTGTGGATTCTAACAAGTATTTAGGATCATTATGCATTTGTAGAAGCCATCCTTCCCTTCCACTTTTCACCTTCAGCTTTTTTACAGATAGTGTTATGTTTGCATCAAGAATTTGTTGAAATTTCATTGAATCCATTCTTCCCTCTATCCGTGAAATGTTCCCCATGCCATTGGCTGCAACACAACCCCGAAGCATGATTGATCCTCCACCATGCTTAATGGTTGGCGAGATGTTCTTTTCCTGAAATTCTGTGCCCTTTTTTCTCCACACATACCTTTGATCATTGTGGCCAAATAATTCTATTTTATTCTCATCGGTCCACAGGACTTGTTTCCAAAATGCACCAGGCTTGTTTAGATGTTCTTTTGCATACTTCTGATGCTGAATTTTATGCTGAGGATGCAGGAGAGGTTTTCTTCTGATAACTCTTCCATGAAGGCCACATTTGTGCAGGTGTCTCTGAACAGTAGAACAATGTACAACAACTCCAGAGTCTGACAAATCTTTCTGAAGGTCTTTTGCAGTCAAGCGGGGGTTCTGATTTGCCTCTCTAGCAATCCTATGAGCAGCTTTCACTGAAATTCTGCTTGGACATCCAGACATTATCTTGATCTTTACTGTTCCTGGTAACTTCCATTTCTTAGTGCTCGGCAGCTGCTTAGAAGAACCCATGGCTGCATTTTTTTGGCACAAGGTTAGAGGAGTCTGGGTTTTTATAATTTGCATAATTTGGCCTTTCTGTTATGGACCTGGGGGTTAGGTGCACCTGGAATGACCTGATGGTTAAACTAGGAATCGGGACAAGCTCTGGGGAAGTGGGAACTCTGCTGACCGCAAACCCTACTCCTATCACACACACTAGAAATAGCCGTGGAGCGTACCTAACTCTCCCTAGATGCCTCTTCACAGCCTAAGAGCTAACTACCCCTAAAGATAGAAATGGAAGCCTTACCTTGCCTCAGAGAAATTCCCCAAAGGAAAAGGCAGCCCCCACATATATTGACGGTGAGTTAGAGGAAAGTCACAAACACAGGAATGAAACAGGTTTTAGCAAAGGAGGCCTGTCTTCACTAAATAGTCAGAGGATAGAAAAGGGAACTATGCGGTCAGCACAAAAAAAACTACAAAAACCACGCAGAGTATGCAAAAAGACCTCCACACCGACTCACGATGTGGAGGTGCAACTCTGCACCCCCAGAGCTTCCAGCTAGCAAGGAAATATCATGATAGCAAGCTGGACTAAAATTAGCAGTAACAACAATGAACTAGCAGGAACTTAGCTTCTGCTGGAGTCGACAGGTCATCTGAGAAGTCCAAGAGAGATCTGAACCAATACTGAGACATTGACAGCTGGCATGAAGTAACGATCTGAGTGGAGTTAAATAGAGAAGCCAGCCTAGCCATAAACGAGGGCAGCTGAGAAAGCCAACCTCAAGGACCAGCAGTTCCACTCAAAGCCACTAGAGGGAGTTCAAGAACAGAACTCACCGAAGTACCATTCATGACCACAGGAGGGAGTCCGAGAACGGAATTCACAACAGTACCCCCCCCTTGAGGAGGGGTCACCGAACCCTCACCAGGGCCTCCAGGCCAATCAGGACGAGCCACGTGAAAGGCACGAACCAAATCGGCAGCATGGACATCGGAGGCAACAACCCAGGAATTATCCTCCTGACCATAGCCCTTCCATTTAACCAAGTACTGAAGCTTCCGTCTTGAAATACGAGAATCCAAAATCTTCTCTACCACATACTTCAACTCCCCCTCAACCAACACCGGAGCAGGAGGATCAACGGAGGGAACCATAGGCGCCACATATCTCCGCAACAACGACCTATGGAACACATTATGGATGGCAAAAGAAGATGGAAGGACCAAACGAAATGACACAGGATTGAGAATTTCAGAAATCTTGTAAGGACCAATGAAACGAGGCTTAAACTTAGGAGAAGAAACCTTCATAGGAACATAACGAGAAGATAACCAAACCAAATCCCCAACACGAAGTCGGGGACCAACACAGCGACGGCGGTTAGCGAAATGTTGAGCCTTCTCCTGGGACAACGTCAAATTGTCCACTACGTGAGTCCAAATTTGCTGCAACCTGTCCACCACAGAATCCACACCAGGGCAGTCAGAAGGCTCAACCTGCCCCGAAGAAAAACGAGGATGAAAACCAGAATTGCAAAAAAAAGGCGAAACCAAAGTAGCAGAACTAGCCCGATTATTAAGGGCGAACTCAGCCAAAGGCAAGAAGGTCACCCAATCATCCTGATCAGCAGAAACAAAGCATCTCAGATAGGTCTCCAAAGTCTGATTGGTTCGTTCGGTTTGGCCATTTGTCTGAGGGTGGAAAGCAGAAGAAAAAGACAAATCAATGCCCATCTTCGCACAAAAGGACCGCCAAAACCTAGAGACAAACTGGGAACCTCTGTCCGACACAATGTTCTCCGGAATGCCATGCAAACGAACCACATGCTGAAAAAATAATGGGACCAAATCAGCGGAGGAAGGTAATTTAGGCAGGGGTACCAAATGGACCATCTTAGAAAAGCGATCCCAGACCACCCAGATGACAGACATCCTTTGAGAGACAGGGAGATCAGAAATAAAATCCATGGAAATGTGCGTCCAGGGCCTTTTTGGGACCGGCAAGGGCAAAAGTAACCCACTGGCACGAGAACAGCAGGGCTTGGCCCGAGCACAAGTCCCACACGACTGCACAAAAGAACGCACATCCCGCGACAAGGAAGGCCACCAAAAGGACCTAGCCACCAAATCTCTGGTACCAAAAATCCCAGGATGACCAGCCAACACCGAACAATGAACCTCAGAGTTAACTCTACTAGTCCATCTATCCAGGACAAACAGTTTCTCCGCTGGACAACGGTCAGGTCTATCAGCCTGAAACTCCTGCAGCACCCGCCACAAATCAGGGGAGATGGCAGACAAAATTACCCCCTCTTTGAGAACACCAGCCGGCTCAGGGACTCCCGGAGAATCAGGCACAAAACTCCTAGAAAGGGCATCAGCCTTCACATTCTTAGTACCCGGAAGGTAGGAGACCACAAAATCGAAACGGGAGAAAAACAGCGACCATCGAGCCTGTCTAGGATTCAACCGCTTGGCAGACTCGAGATAAGTCAGATTCTTGTGATCCGTCAAGACCACCATGCGGTGTTTGGCTCCCTCAAGCCAATGTCGCCACTCCTCGAATGCCCACTTCATAGCTAGCAACTCCTGATTGCCAACATCATAATTACGCTCAGCAGGCGAAAACTTTCTAGAAAAGAAAGCACATGGCTTCATCACAGAACCATCAGAACCTCTCTGAGACAAAACAGCCCCTGCTCCAATCTCAGAAGCATCAACTTCGACCTGAAAAGGGTGCGAAACATCTGGCTGACGCAACACAGGGGCCGAAGAAAAGCGACGTTTCAACTCCTGAAAAGCCTCAACGGCCGCAGAAGACCAATTCACCACATCAGCACCTTTCTTTGTCAAATCAGTCAAAGGTTTAACCACACTAGAAAAGTTAGCGATGAAGCGACGGTAAAAATTAGCAAAGCCCAGAAATTTCTGAAGGCTCTTCACAGATGTAGGTTGAGTCCAATCATAAATGGCCTGAACTTTAACAGGATCCAACTCGATAGTAGAAGGGGAAAAAATGAAGCCCAAAAAGAAACCTTCTGAACTCCGAAGAGACATTTAGACCCCTTCACAAACAAGGAATTAGCATGAAGGACCTGGAAAACCATTCTGACCTGCTTAACATGAGACTCCCAATCATCCGAAAAGACCAAAATATCATCCAAATATACTATCATGAATCTATCCAGATACTTTCGGAAGATGTCATGCATAAAGGACTGAAACACAGATGGAGCATTAGAAAGCCCAAAAGGCATCATCAGGTACTCAAAATGGCCCTCGGGCATATTAAATGCTGTTTTCCATTCATCGTCCTGTTTAATACGCACAAGATTATACGCCCCTCGAAGATCTATCTTGGTGAACCAACTAGCCCCCTTAATCCGAGCGAACAAATCTGACAGCAGAGGTAAAGGGTACTGAAATTTGACCGTGATTTTATTAAGGCGGTAATCTATACAGGGTCTCAGAGAACCATCCTTCTTGGCCACAAAAAAGAACCCTGCTCCCAACGGCGACGAAGACGGGCGAATATGCCCTTTCTCCAAGGACTCCTTTATATAACTCCGCATAGCGGCGTGTTCTGGCACAGATAAATTGAAGAGTCGGCCCTTAGGAAACTTACTACCAGGAATCAAATTAATAGCACAATCACAGTCCCTATGAGGAGGTAGAGTACTGGATTTGGGTTCATCAAATACATCCCGGTAATCCGACAAGAACTCAGGGACTTCAGAAGGAGTGGAAGAAGCAATTGACATCAACGGAACATCGCCATGTACCCCTTGACAACCCCAACTGGACACAGACATTGATTTCCAATCCAATACTGGATTATGAATCTGTAGCCATGGCAAACCCAACACGACCACATCATGCAAATTATGCAACACCAAAAAGCGAATATCCTCCTGATGTGCAGGAGCCATGCACATGGTCAACTGAGTCCAGTACTGAGGTTTATTCTTGGCCAAAGGCGTAGCATCAATTCCCCTTAATGGAATAAGATGCTGCAAAGGCTCCAAGGGAAAACCGCAGCGCCTGGCAAACTCCAAGTCCATCAAATTCAGGGCAGCACCCGAATCCACAAATGCCATAACTGAGTAGGACGACAAAGAGCAAATCAGAGTAACAGACAAAAGAAATTTAGGCTGTACAGTACCAATGGTGACAGACCTAGCAAATCGCTTAGTGCGCTTAGGGCAATCAGAGATAGCATGACTGGAGTCACCACAGTAAAAACACAGCCCATTCTGACGCCTGTGTTCTTGCCGTTCAGCTCTGGTCAAAGTCCTATCACATTGCATAGGCTCAGGCCTCCGCTCAGAGGACACCGCCAAATGGTGCACAACATTGCGCTCGCGCAAACGCCGATCAATTTGAATGGCCAAGGACATTGAGTCATTAAAACCAGCAGGCGTGGGGAACCCCACCATAACATCCTTAAGGGCTTCAGAAAGACCCTTTCTAAAAATTGCTGCCAGGGCACACTCATTCCATTGAGTAAACACAGACCACTTTCTAAACTTCTGGCAATATACCTCCGCTTCATCCTGACCCTGACACAAAGCCAGCAAGATTTTCTCTGCCTGATCCACTGAATTCGGTTCGTCATAAGGCAATCCAAGCGCCAGAAAAAACGCATCTACATTAAGCAATGCAGGATCTCCTGGCGCAAGGGAGAATGCCCAGTCTTGAGGGTCGCCACGTAACAAAGAAATAATAATTTTTACTTGCTGAATGGGGTCACCAGAGGAGCGGGGTTTCAAAGCAAGAAACAGTCTACAATTATTTTTGAAATTCAGAAACTTAGATCTATCCCCAGAGAACAAATCAGGAATTGGAATTCTAGGCTCTAACATCTGATTCCGAACTACATAATCTTGAATGCTTTGTACCCTTGCAGTGAGTTGATCCACACAAGAGGACAGACCTTGTATATCCATATTTACACCTGAGTCCTGAACCACCCAGAGGTTAAGGGGAAAAGAGAGACAAAACACACTGCAAAGAAAAAAAATGGGTTCAGAACTTCTCTTATCCCTCTTTTGAGATGCATTAACACTTTTTGGGCCAGCTGTACTGTTATGGACCCGGTGGTTAGGTGCACCCGGAATGACCTGATGGTTAAACTAGGAATCGGGACAAGCTCTGGGGAAGTGGGAACTCTAGTGAACATATATCCCCTTAAAAATTAAATTTTATTATGAATATTTTAAAAATACACCACCCAGTGCTACTTAGGCACAATTAGGCCTTAAAATAATAAAAATAAGGACCAAGGTCTAGCGCATACCCTGCAATGGCCTACTCTGTCACCTGCCTGGCTGTGGAGGTTGGCACCCTAATTACGATGTTTTGGCGCCCCCACTCAACGTGGACTACCCCTCACTGCCCTAGATCACCCTATGCTGCAGGTGTGAAAACAAAATACATAAGAACAGAGATGAAGAAAGCAAAAAAATGGTCAAAAAAACACAAAAAACTCAATAGAAGAAAATTAGCAAAAAACAGAGGCAAAAGCAGGATATTAGATATGACCTATATAGACTCCAGCCCTTTTCATAAACCAATTTGCTAAACACCAATAATAGGCAATGGGTATGCTGTCAGATGTGCCACATAGAAATTTATAGCATCAATCATTACAGCCTATACCACATATACTCATAATACTGCAGTTTGTCTAGCTATTATTAGCATAAATTATACCCATAAGGGATTAAAACCTAATCTAATCTTAAATCTTGGTCAAAGTTATCTGAACACACATATCTCCAAGGGTGCCCAAACTTTTGCACTGGCCATGTTTCCTTTTTGTTATTTTTAAAATGTTAAAATATGACAATATATATATTTTTTACCTGAAATACAAAGGAAATGTGAAATCTTTAACTGTGCCCCTTTTAGAGATAATTTCATCTTCAACTTACTTAACTGTAACAGTCATTTTGACCAGGGGTGCCCAAACTTTTACATGGCACTCTATATAGTTCTAAAATGATCCAAAATTGACTCATCTGCATGTAAAATATTAATATGTGATTGGCAAATAGTCTTTCCCAGAGAGTCAGTTTGATCATGTCTGCAAACCAAGAAATCACAATTACAGATGAAGTGAATCTTTTGAAATTCGAAGTCGCCAACTTTGCTGAATTTTGCCAGCAAATTTGATTTGCAGTGAATCGGTCCAACAAAAATATTCTTAAGTCTTCAAATACCCTGATAGAAGGGACACTTCTATCTCTTTCTCCCTATCAATTAAATCTGTATTATTGTCTCTTTCTTACCTGCTAATCTTTTTCACCACTGTGCTGTCACTGTCACACACTATCTGTAATGTTTATTCAGTGTTCTATGGCTTTCTCTCACTATCTCTATTGCTAAAATGTGAGCTGTGATGTCCCCTTGCTATCCTGATTTGGCACAAAGTGGCTGCTTCATTCCCTGCTTCAGCTTTTATACAGGCTTTGCTATTTTCCTCTTGATTGACTGTGCTATAGATTTTGATATGATAGCTGTATTTAACTTACAGTTAAATGTTTCACCACAAACCGAAAGTACTCTAAAGTCATGAATTACCCTGAAAAGATGTGTAAGACACAGAAACTCTCCTATCTCTCTCTCTTTAGCTAAATCTATATGATTTGTGCAAAAGGAAAAAAAAAAAGAGCATGAACCGCACATCCCAAAATCATACGTTGATCTAAAGCCGCTAGGCAAAAATTTAAATACTGAACATGAGGTTTTCAGTTTAACATTCTGATCAGACTGTATGAAGCCCACTGCCCCTTCACGGCAAACCTCGTAGTGGGTCCTAACGCCCTAACGGAGCGGAGCCGTGCGGCGACCACCGCCGCAGCGGCCATGCACCAGCAGGGCGGACGGCCTGTTGCCCCACAGCACCCATGCTGCGAGACTGAGCCCCCATGACTCCAGACCGCGCCGCCCCACCAGCACAAAGCCACAGCAACAATGGCCGCCACACAGCACCAGCACCAAAATGAAAAGGAGTATTTAAACTCACCTTCCTCCAGCTCTTCAGTGAGAGCCAAAATGGGCTAGACCCCTTACTGTGCAGTCTCCTGCTAATTAAAATCACCTGAGCCAAATGGGAGGAGTGCTGGTCCAAAAAAAGAGACAAGTACATGCTATGTGCAAAAGGAAAAAAAAAAAAGAGCATGAACCGCACATCCCAAAATCATACGTTGATCTAAAGCCGCTAGGCAAAAATTTAAATACTGAACATGAGGTTTTCAGTTTAACATTCTGATCAGACTGTATGAAGCCGTGAAGGGGCAGTGGGCTTCATACAGTCTGATCAGAATGTTAAACTGAAAACCTCATGTTCAGTATTTAAATTTTTGCCTAGCGGCTTTAGATCAACGTATGATTTTGGGATGTGCGGTTCATGCTCTTTTTTTTTTTTCCTTTTGCACAAATCTATATGATTCTCTCTTCTTTATTTCTGTGCTGTTACACACTAACTGTACAGTTTCTTCAGTGTTTTATGACTTTCCTTCCCTATCTCAAAGGGTTAAGCTGGGAGGTGTGACATCCTCTCACTATCGTTATTCACTGCAAAATGGTAGCTGCATTCCCTTCCTTGGCTTTTATACAGCTGCATTCCCTGCCTTTGCTTTTATACAGCTGCATTCCCTGCCGTGGCTTCTATACAGCTGCATTCCCTGCCTTTGCTTTTATACAGCTGCATTCCCTGCCTTGGCTTCTATACAGCTGCATTCCCTGCCTTGGCTTTTATACAGCTGCATTCCCTGCCTTGGCTTTTAAACAGCTGCATTCCCTGCCTTGGCTTTTATACAGCTGCATTCCCTGCCTTGGCTTTTATACAGGGATTAAAAGTGCCTCCTAATTAGCTGCACTATACCATGTGATATCACAGCTCCAAACCAATATACAGAAGCCCCTGAAGTCATGTGATTCTTCTCTGACAGATGCAACCTTCTGTAATGATTAAAAATGGTTGGACAAAGCGAAGTGAATACTTTTCAAAATCATCTGATTCCTAATAATTCTATTTGAATTCCAATTGCTCATCCCAATAAATTGTAGCACAGTAAGCCCTGCGACATATTGCATGTGCATAGCTCATTTCACGGAACATAGGCATACTTGGACATTTTACTGACTCATGTAGAGAATCCAATATCCCATTATTAAGAATGCGCAAAAAGGAAACAGCGGAGTCCTGTAATGACGGCTGCAATCACAATGTGCTGCGGTGTTATTAGCAGATACAATATAATAAGTTTATCATTTCCTGATATCGCTACTCAGAGGAAACATCAGGGACTAGAGAACGTTCCTGCATCATTACATATGAGCTGTAAAAACATCTCAGAACCTGAGAAGCTCCACATTGTGAGCAATGGGATAAAGCCCCTTTATAAAAAGGACATTCTTATGCCCGCAATGCGCTGACCATACAAGTAAAGGGTATTTCCCATCTTAGAGCATATCCACAGGATCTATCAGACGTGTTTAATATACATGCGGGTTACGGGACTTCGTGCTCAACTATATCCCTCTTTTGATTTGGAAGATGACCTTTTAACAAAAAGATGGATAGAAACAGCAGCTGACTGCTCTCTTGAGTTTATCAGAATCATCATTGATAAAATTGCATCTTCACTAAATGATCTTGATACTCAATTACGTTTGTTACAAAAAACCCTGCAAAAAGATCTTTCTGCTGCACAATTTGACAACTGTCTCAAGGATCAAAACGAAGAAGTAGATAAATGGGAGGAAGAGATCAGTCAAAGTAAGTCTAAAAAAAATATATGAGAGACGTAAAAGTTTACGAATCTCAAAAAATATATCCATGGCAATATAATAAAAAAAATCAAAGGTCCCAGAGAGTTGCCCCAAAGACAGATCGGACAAGTTGAGCATATCCGAAAAGCGAAAGTAATATCTCGCTGAGTGATTCTGAATATACTTTTACCTTCGCAGTGGAAGCCGTCATAAAGTTCCTGACATCGTCAATAAACCTCCAAGACAAAGTAAAAATAAAGATCATTACAAGGTAATTAATCTATCTGACCACACTCTAACAGACATGCATTGTAGTATCTTGGAAAAGGGGCTGACCTTTTCTCCAACTTCTCGTTTAGACGCCTTTAACTTGATAAAAGATATTTATTTATTGGCCAGAAAAATTGTTTTTTTTTTAAAAAATTACATTTTAAAACCGATACCCAGTCTACATTTACCACAGAGGAAGAAAAAGAGGCCTTGAAAATATTAGAATCTTTAGAAGAAGAAAATGAACCCAAAGAGGTAAGTACCATCCATGCGCCGATGACCAGTCAAGGTACCTGGACATAACGGGGTGAGCTGAACATTTTCTTTCTATAGAGAGGTGAGTACCATCCCCTCCCATCTATATGCTAAGTCCACCAAGTTTCCCTCTTTGGGACTTTGCCCCACAGTGGAGATCTTTACTAAAATAGGAACCAAAGAGATAGAGTATCTAGCAGCCACCCAAAGAAACCAATATAATTTATCCAGACAAGAAAAAGTCGCATTAGAGGAATTAAAATCCGGGAATGATGTTCTATACAAGCCTGAGGACAATGGGGGGAACATTGTTATATGGCCATCTTGTTTTTATGAAAAACAAGCATGCAAGCAACTTAATGACCATAAATGCTACCATAAATTGTCTTTTAACCCCCTGTCCTCTTTTCTGGAAGAACTTGTTTCCATCCTGGAAAAAGCCCATCAAGCCAGCATCATCTCCAAAAAACATCTATGTCAGTCATCCCAAACTGACAACTTTCTACCTAATCCCAAAGGTACACAAAGACCCTCTGGGAAGACCGATAGTGTCCGGCAATGGAGGGTTATGTGAGCTAGTCTCTGATATTGTTGATCATTTCTTAAAACCTTTAGTTTTCACTCTCCCTTCGTTTGTCAAGAACATGAATCAGGCCTTACAGAGAATCGATCAATTGTGTCTTGAAGACAACAGGCTGATGGTAAGACATATGGATGGTTTGGAAGCTGCCGCTAAGTTTCTACTCTCGAGCAACCTGGACAACACTTTGGTGGACCTAATTCTGACTCTCCTTGAATTCCTTCTAAATCACAACATCTTCATTTTTTATCGTAACATCTACTTACAACTACAAGGTACAGCAATTGCGGGCCTCTTGTACCCCCTCTTGCGCTAATTTGTTTCTGGGAACGAAACATCTTCTGGAGTGACCAAATACCATAAATTAGCAAGGTAGACAACTGGATTAGATACATTGATGACATTTTGTTCTTTTGGGAGGGTTCAGAGAGTGAACTACAGTGCTTTATGTACAAATTGAATTCTAACTCTAAAAATATAAAACTTATTTTTAAATCTGGCAGGAAGTTGGAATTCCTTGATGTCTTGACTGAAGCATCAGAAGATGGCACCCTGAACACTGAAGTCTACCGGAAACCTACTGTTAGGAGTCGAGTTCCCGCTGCTGCACAGGGGGAATCTCGAACCATGTCTTCTGCGGTCTCTCATTCTGCATCAGCCGCAGTGGAGCCTGCTCAGCGGAGACGTCGGTCCCAGCATCTTGCTCAGTCTCACTCTGTGCAAAGGGTTACTGCTGCTTTTCCAGCTTCTGCCATTGAAGCCAGTGCTGGGCAGTGGCGAGCAGACGCTTTTGGGACTAAGTCCTGCTTTTCCCCTTCTGAGAATGCCCAGGGCAAGATGTCCCATTGGAGATCGAGGGTTACATGCTCAGATATTGCAGCAGATCCCATTGGTCCTCCAGGAAGGTCCTGAAGGTACTCAACTTCTGTGGCAGCCTCCCATTGGTCCTTCTGGGAAGGTCCTGTACATGCTGCAGCTATAAAAGGTTTGCATGGCAGCACGGCCATGCGCTAGTATACTCTTGTTTATGTGTGTGTTGTGAGTGAAAGTCGCTCATTAATCATCCCCTCCCTTGTGTTTGAATGCTCGCGTAAGGAGGATGATTGTAATCTAGTGCCCGACTTGTAACCAACACTGGTACACAAACAGCGTCTATTGCTGTGACCGCCAGTGCGGCACCGTGCGCTATCACTGCACTTTCCAAACCCAAGTCTGGTTGGTTAGTGGCGTCCGCCAGTGCGGCATCGCATGCACTCTCATGCTATTAAATTATTAGTTTTGTTACGTGCGGTACTGCGGCCCTGTGACGCAACAGGGTTCGCCTATTTCACACAGGGTGAAGCTAACTCGTGTGTATCCTCATTGTACCCCCTATATAGTCCGTCATTGCTTAGCAGCAGGTTCCATCTCTGCACAGTGGACCCCGGGCTGCGAACGCACCTTATTTCGTTTCTCTAATTATTTGGTGCGTTCCGCTAGCCCTAACACCTACGGCCACCAATTCACTTTTGATGGCAGATTCAGGCCATCCAAGATCAACAATATGGGGGATACCGATTGGCCAGTTCCTCAGAGAGAAGAGAATTTGCTCCGAGGATCTGGCCTTCCACACTCAATCGGCAAATCTGGCTAGAAGATTTGAAGATCGTGGATATAGCAGGCTAATTCGAAAAGGGCACAACAGCGCCATTTGGACTTTGAGAAATTACTTGCTTTATGGCAACCCACAAAAGAAAACATCAGATGACCAACCACCAGTACGGTTTATATCAACCTTTAACAATCAGCGGAAAGCATTAACTGAAATCATCAGAAAAAATTGGAATATTCTCCTGACGGATCCCGTGCTAAAACAAGTCCTACCATCTTCACCTCAAATGGTAGCAAAAAGATCTACTAATTTGAAAGTTATATTAGTTCACAGCCATTATGATTCTTGAAGAGGTACAAGAAAGGACAATGCAGGATCCAATAGTTTTTTCCCTTGTGGAATCTGTAAGGCCTGCCTCAATTTAACACGACTTTCAGCAATTTTGATGGTTCCCCCACTTATAGAATTTTGAAATATCTGAATTGCTCCTCAAAAGAGGTAATATATCATGCGGAATGCCCATGAGGGAAAATATATGTTGGATAGACCACCCGCGAATTAAAAATTTGTGTAAGAGAACACGTTTGTGACATTGAGAAGACCATCTCTATAGAAGATGAAACTCTTCTGAAGACACTTCCTCGTCACTTCAAAAGATACCATCAATCTAACTCCAGGGGTTTACCAATCAAAGCCATAGAGGAGGTCCACTTAGGTTCGAGGGGTGGGGATCTGGCCCGAATCCTGGCCCAAAAAGAGAGCTGCTGGATATATCATCTTGGAACTTTCAAACCCCAGGGTTTAAACAAAAATATGGGTTTTTCAGCATTCCTGAAATTGTTGAGTTATGGTAAATGGTATCTTTTTATGGGTGGGTGGCTGTTCGTTGTATTGTGTTGTCTTGTTGCCTTCAAACTCCATTCTTGCTTTTTTTAACCCCTTTCTGACCTCGGACGGGATAGTACGTCCGAGGTCAGAAGCCCCTCTTTGATGCGGGCTCTGGCGGTGAGCCCGCATCAAAGCCGGGACATGTCAGCTGTTTTGAACAGCTGACATGTGCCCGTAATAGGCGCGGGCAGAATCGCGATCTGCCTGCGCCTATTAACTAGTTAAATGCCGCTGTCAAACGCAGACAGCGGCATTTAACCTGCTCTTCCGGCCGGGCGGCCGGAAATGAGCGCATCTCCGACCCCGTCACATGATCGGAGGTCGGCCATGCTTCTCCTTTGTAACCATAGAGGTCCTTGAGACCTCTATGGTTACTGATCTCCGACAGCTGTGAGCGCCACCCTGTGATCGGCACTCATAGCACACCTGATTTTCTGCTGCATAGCAGCGAACATAAGATCACTGCTATGTAGCAGAGGCGATCGTGCTGTGCCAGCTTCTAGGCTCCTATGGAGGCTATTGAAGCATGGCAAAAGTAAAATAAAAAGTAAAAAAAAATGTGAAAAAAATAAAAAAAAATATAAAAGTTTAAATCACCCCCCTTTCGCCCCATTCAAAATAAATCAATAAAAAAAAATCAAATCTACACATATTTGGTATCGCCGCGTTCAGAATCGCCCGATCTATGAATAAAAAAAAGCATTAACCTGATTGCTAAACGGCGTAGCGAGAAAAAAATTCGAAACGCCAGAGCGATCAAAAGAACGTATCTGCACCGAAATGGTATCATTAAAAACGCCAGCTCGGTACGTAAAAAATAAGCCCTCAACCGACCCCAGATCATGAAAAATGGAAACGCTACGGATATCGGAAAATGGCACAATTTTTTTTTTTTCACCACTTAGATAAATGAGAACCTTGTCATGTTAGGTGTCTATGAACTCGTAATGACCTGGAGAATATTAATGGCAGGTCAGTTTTAGCATTTAGTGAACCTAGCAAAAAAGCCAAACAAAAAAACAAGTGTGGGATTGCACTTTTTTTTTGCAATTTCACCGCACTTGGAATTTTTTTCCCGTTTTCAAGTACACGACATGCTAAAACCAATGGTGTCGTTCAAATGTACAACTCATCCAGCAAAAAATAAGCCCTCACATGGCCATATGGATGGAGAAATAAAAAAGTTATGGCTCTGGGAAGGAGGGGAGCGAAAAACGAACACGGAAAAACAGAAAATCCCAAGGTCATGAAGGGGTTAATCAGTTTATTTAAAATTGTTTTTAACCTCTATTTCTCTTCACAGCTGTCATTTGTACCTTATCGGCATTGTTCTGGCTCTGAATGGCTTCTATGGAATTCCTTCTTGGTGGTGCTGGGAGCTTTCATCTTACAAGTTTTCATATATCCAAATACCATCTGCATTCCCCTCAAGCAATCAGTGCATTCTAGTGCAAGTATACAAGAATATGAAAGAACTCTGTCTAAAATGTTCTATTGGGATAACATTACATTACCTACAACTTGATGAATACCGGAATGTGTACAACTTTCCCTGACTTTTACCTTTGGCTGGACAGCATCTCTTTAGTTACAGTTCTGCCTTGGTCTGTAGGATAATTTATTGAGACAGCCTTTTCGGATGGACTGTAATTTTGCCATATCTTTTTTTCCCTACTTTTTCCCCTCCTCCCCCTTCCTTCCCCTTTCCTTCCCTCCCCTCCCCACCACCCCACTTTTTCTTTTTTTTCGTTCTTTCTTATCCCTTGCCATCACACACAACTTGTCACTTAATCATCTCATTTTTCGTTCATTTTTCATCACTCCTTGAATTTATTTAATTGCCCGTCATGTCACTCGTTCATTACGATTAATTTTCTGGCACAGATATTTTCATTTTACTTATCAATAACCTAGATTTACTGTATAGTGGTTTCCCATAGATTTCAATAAATACATTTTTTTTTTTCATTTTAAATAGTCACTTTATTGAATAGGTATTTTCTTATCCCAGCATCAATATACCATGTTCTTCTTCTCTTCAGCGTAGACATCATTTACCCCTTGTAATGGTATAGATCCACCCTCCCTGCAGACATTTCCTCATCCTATCTATAGATCACTCACTAATCTCCTGTAGCATGGACGGTGCACATGCGCAGCATTCCCCATCTCAAGCTCTTCCTGTGACGCTCACGCGCTGACAGGCTTGCGTGTCAGGAGCGTTGCAGGAGAGATCATTCACATGGGAGGGGAGGCATCGAAATGCATCAATTACATCACACTCAGGCTCCCTCTGCCGATAGGTCCATGCAGCTGTTAAGAACCCGGCAGCTCCTCGATCCGACATGCCCCCGGAAGAAGCTGGCAGCGAAACGCGCGTCGGGGTGAGGGGATGCCGACGTGATCTGTAACACTGGAGCCATCATAGCCTAACTACAATCAGGTAAATGAAATAAGGCACATAACACTTTATTACTGTTTATTCCACCACATTTCTCCTACGGTGCAATAGGTGATTCACATATAAATAGGGGCTGCATTTTTTTGACCTACTCACACTGCTGCAATTAAAAATTTAATTTAAAATGACAGTACATAGTTTATATACTAACATTACAGCACCATTTTTCTGAGCGTTCCACTGTTCTAGCCATTATTAATAGCAAGGAACCACACTTCAATAGTGATCTAATGTCTGTACAGCAATTGTAATATTTATTTTGCCCACATTACCTGATTTATTCCAACAATCTATTGCTCCCTATGGCATTTGAAGCTATTATAAATTTAATGAAAGTGTGTAAATTATATACCATGTAATATGTGTCACTTCTAAGCGTCCCCTATTGTGACATGCTCATTTTAATATCGTGTTTAAATTAATTATAAATAAAGTCAATTTAATACTATGGATCTCTTCTGTATTCGACCCTTTATTTGGCAGGTATCATTACATATGAGCTGTAAAAATATCTCAGAAGCTGAGGAGCTCCACATTGTGAGCAATGGGTTAAATCCCTTTATAAAAAGGATATTCTTATGCCCACAAGGCATAATCTGCGGGTTGTGGGATCAATATGACAATTGGCTTTTAAAGTTTACCTAAAAAGTATAACTTTTATTAAAAGTCAAAATCCCACATATCAGAAGAACAAGAGTCCAAGGATCCAAATAGGCAACAATCACAATAGACGGCAATGATTCCACAAACTCTCCTCTGAAACCTATAGTAGTCGTGGCAAGAGAGCTGACCCTACGAAGAAGGTGCCATGTGGCTCCTTGTTAAGTCACGCTCGAAGCAGAGGTTATAAAAAACAAAAATGGAAAGACCGTCTTATGAACTCCTCGCAATCCAGTATTTTGAGGTAAGAGATTTACCGAATTGTCTTTGACTTTTTTCCCAATAGGGAAAACTGAAGTCACAAGAAGATTCAGATACTCTTACTTTGACGAAGCGGAAGCGAAACGCGCGTCAGAGTGGTGTGTGTGTGGGGGCAGTGGAGTGTCAGACTGGTTGGTATGGGATTTATTATGCACATTCACTAATTGCACTTTATATGATTTACTATGGCTGGCCACATGACTGTTATTTAATGTGCACTTTATTTACTTTGTATGGGCATTTAATCTTAATTATATTTTATGATGATATACACTTTTTTCATTTTCTCCCATCAAACTAAATAATATATTTGTTATTTAATCATTTTTTTTATATATATTGATGGTATCATAAAATTTGCAACATGGTGTTAATTGATTTATGTATATACTAGCTGAAGAGCCCGGCGTTGCCTGGGCATAGTAAATATCTGTGGTTAGTTATAGCACCTCACTTCTCTTATTTTCCCATCACGCCTCTCATTTTCCCCATAGCATCTTTCATTTTCCCCCTCACATCTCTCATTTTCTCCCTCACACCTCTCATTTTCCCGCTCACTCCTCTTATTTTCCCCCTCACTCCTCTCATTCCCCCCTAACACTTGTCATTTCGACCTTACATCTGTCATTTTCCGATCACTCCACTATTTTCCCTCACTCCTCTCATTTTGCACTCACACCTTTTCATTTTCACCTCACACCTCTCATTTTCACCTCAGTATATACATGTTTGTCATCTCCCTTATATATAGTATACATCTGTATGTCATCTCCTGTATATAGTATATACCTGTATGTCATCTCCCCTGTATATAGTATATACCTGCTGTGTGTCATCTCCCCTGTATATAGTATATACCTGTATGTAATCTCCTGTATATAGTATATACCTGTGTGTCATCTCACCTATATATAGTATATATCTGTGTGTCATCTCCTCCTGTATATAGTATATACCTGTATGTCATCTCCTCCTATACACAGCATATACCTGTATGTCATCTCCTCCTGTATATACTATATACCTGTAGGTAATCTGCTCCTGTATATAATATATACTGTTGTGAATTAGACTTTTTGGCTCCCTCTTGTGGTTACTAGTGATATGACTCTGGGATTTTCTTCCCTCAGTTTGCACCCAGCTGGGTCGTTAGTTCAGGGGTGTTGCTATATAAACCTCCTGGAACCTTAGTCCAGTGCCTGGCATCGTTGTAATCAGACACATTCTGTTTGCTCCTATCTGCTGGTCCTGGTTCGTGCAAAATTAAGCTAAGTCCTGCTTCTTTGTTTTTTGGGTTATTTGCTTGCTCTCATTTTTGTCCAGCTTGTACTAAATGTGATTCCTGACCTTGCTGGAAGCTCTAGGGGGCTGGTGTTCTCCCCCCGGGCCGTTAGACGGTTCGGGGGTTCTTGAATTTCCAGTGTGGATATTTTTGACAGGGTTTTTGCTGACCATATAAGTTATCTTTCTATATTCTGCTATTAGCTAGTGGGCCTCTCTTTGCTAAATACCTAGCTCATTCTTATGTTTGTCTTTTCCTCTTACCTCACCGTTATTATTTGTTGGGGGCTTCTATCCAACTTTTGGGGTATTTTCTCTGGAGGCAAGAAAGGTCTTTCTTTTCCCTTCTAGGGTTAGTTAGTTCTCCGGCTGGCGCGAGACGTCTAGGATCAACGTAGGAACGTTCCCCGGCTGCTGGTATTTGTGGTGCTAGGATTAGATATATGGTCAGCCCAGTTACCACTGCCCTATGAGCTGGTTTTCTGTGTTTGCAGACTTAGCAATTATTCCTGAGACCCTCTGCCATTGGGGTCATAACAGTATGCCAGGCCACTGTTATGACCCCAATGGCAGAGGGTCTCAGGAATAATTGCTAAGTCTGCAAACACAGAAAACCAGCTCATAGGGCAGTGGTAACTGGGCTGACCATATATCTAATCCTAGCACCACAAATACCAGCAGCCGGGGAACGTTCCTACGTTGATCCTAGACGTCTCGCGCCAGCCGGAGAACTAACTAACCCTAGAAGGGAAAAGAAAGACCTTTCTTGCCTCCAGAGAAAATACCCCAAAAGTTGGATAGAAGCCCCCAACAAATAATAACGGTGAGGTAAGAGGAAAAGACAAACATAAGAATGAGCTAGGTATTTAGCAAAGAGAGGCCCACTAGCTAATAGCAGAATATAGAAAGATAACTTATATGGTCAGCAAAAACCCTGTCAAAAATATCCACACTGGAAATTCAAGAACCCCCGAACCGTCTAACGGCCCGGGGGGAGAACACCAGCCCCCTAGAGCTTCCAGCAAGGTCAGGAATCACATTTTGTACATGCTGGACAAAAATGAGAGCAAGCAAATAACCCAAAAAACAAAGAAGCAGGACTTAGCTTAATTTTGCACGAACCAGGACCAGCAGATAGGAGCAAACAGAATGTGTCTGATTACAACGATGCCAGGCACTGGACTAAGGTTCCAGGAGGTTTATATAGCAACACCCCTGAACTAACGACCCAGCTGGGTGCAAACTGAGGGAAGAAAATCCCAGAGTCATATCACTAGTAACCACAAGAGGGAGCCAAAAAGTCTAATTCACAACAATATACCTGTGTGTCATCTCCTCCTGTATATAGTATATACCTGTATGTCATCTCCTCCTGTATGTAGTATGTACCTGTATGTCATCTCCTCCTCTATATAGTATATACCTGTGTGTCATCTCTCCTGTATATAGTATATATCTGTGTGTCATCTCCTCCTGAATATAGTATATACCTGTGTTTCATCTCCCCTGTAAATAGTATATACCTGTGTGTCATCTCCTCCTGTATATAGTATATATCTGTATGTCATCTCCTCCTGTATTAGCCCTCATTCACACGTTATTTGGTCAGTATTTTTACCTCAGTATTTGTAAGCTAAATTGGCAGCCTGATAAATCCCCAGCCAACAGTAAGCCCACCCCCTGGCAGTATATATTAGCTCACACATACACATAATAGACTGGTCATGTGACTGACAGCTGCCAGATTCCTATTTGGTACATTTGTTGCTCTTGCAGTTTGTCTGCTTATTAATCAGATTTTTATTTTTGAAGGATAATACCAGACTTGTGTGTGTTTTAGGGTGAGTTTCGTGTGTCAAGTTGTGTGTGTTGAGTTGCGTGTGGCGACATGCATGTAGCGACTTTTGTGAGATGAGTTTTGTGTGGCGACATGCGTGTAGCAACTTTTTGTGTGTCGAGTTGCATGTGACAGGTTAGTGTAGCAAGTTGTGTGCAGCAAGTTTTGCGCATGGCGAGTTTTGCACGTGGCGAGTTTTATGTGTGGTGCCTTTTGAGTATGTGCAAGTTTTGTGTGAGGCAACTTTTGCATGTGTTGCAACTTTTGTGCATGTGGCAATTTTTCTGCGTGTGCAAGTTTTGCGTCTGGCGAGTTTTCCATGAGGTGAGTTTTGCACGTGTGGCGAGTTTTGCATGTGGAGAGTTTTGCGCGTGGCGAGTTTTGAGCGGCGACTTTTGTGTTTCGACTTTTATGTGGCGAGGTTGGTGTATGTGTGGTGAAATGTGCGCTGAGGGTGGTATATGTGTTCGAGCACGTGGTAGTGTGTGGCGCATTTTGTGTGTGTGTTCATATCCCCGTGGTGGTGTGGTGATTATCCCATGTCGGGGCCCCACCTTAGCAACTGTACAGTATATACTCTTTGGCGCCATCGCTGTCATTCTTTAAGTCCCCCTTGTTCACATCTGGCAGCCGTTAATTTGCCTCCAACACTTTTCCTTTCATTTTTTCCCCATTTTGTAGATAGGGGCAAAATTGTTTGGTGAATTGGAAAGCGCGGGGTTAAAATTTCACCTCACAACATAGCCTATGACGCTCTCGGGGTCCAGACGTGTGACTGTGCAAAATTTTGTGGCTGTAGCTGCGACGGTTCAGATGCCAATCCCGGACATACACACATACATACATACATACACACATACACACATTCAGCTTTATATATTAGACTAGCTGAAGAGCCCGGCGTTGCCTGGGCATAGTAAATATCTGTGGTTAGTTATAGCACCTCACTTCTCTTATTTTCCCATCACGCCTCTCATTTTCCCCATCACATCTTTCATTTTCCCCTCACATCTCTCATTTTCTCCCTCACACCTCTCATTTTCCCACTCACTCCTCTTATTTTCCCCTCACTCCTCTCATTCCCCCCTAACACTTGTCATTTCGACCTCACATCTGTCATTTTCCAATCACTCCACTATTTTCCCTCACTCCTCTCATTTTGCACTCACACCTTTTCATTTTCACCTCACACCTCTCATTTTCACCTCAGTATATACATGTTTGTCATCTCCCTTACATATAGTATACACCTGTATGTCATCTCCTGTATATAGTATATACCTGTATGTCATCTCCCCTGTATATAGTATATACCTGCTGTGTGTCATCTCCCCTGTATATAGTATATACCTGTATGTCATCTCCTCCTATATATAGTATATACCTGTATGTAATCTCCTCCTGTATATAGTATATACCTGTGTGTCATCTCACCTATATATAGTATATATCTGTGTGTCATCTCCTCCTGTATATAGTATATACCTGTATGTCATCTCCTCCTATACATAGTATATACCTGTATGTCATCTCCTTCTGTATATACTATATACCTGTAGGTAATCTGCTCCTGTATATAGTATATACCTGTGTGTCATCTCCTCCTGTATATAGTATATACCTGTATGTCATCTCCTCCTGTATGTAGTATGTACCTGTATGTCATCTCCTCCTCTATATAGTATATACCTGTGTGTTATCTCTCCTGTATATAGTATATATCTGTGTGTCATCTCCTCCTGTATTAGACCTCGTTCACACGTTATTTGGTCAGTATTTTTACCTCAGTATTTGTAAGCTAAATTGGCAGCCTGATAAATCCCCAGCCAACAGTAAGCCCACCCCCTGGCAGTATATATTAGCTCACACATACACATAATAGACAGGTCATGTGACTGACAGCTGCCGGATTCCTATATGGTACATTTGTTGCTCTTGTAGTTTGTCTGCTTATTAAACAGATTTTTATTTTTGAAGGATAATACCAGACTTGTGTGTGTTTTAGGGCGAGTTTCGTGTGTCAAGTTGTGTGTGTTGAGTTGCGTGTGGCGACATGCATGTAGCGACTTTTGTGAGATGATTTTTGTGTGGCGACATGCGTGTAGCAACTTTTTGTGTGTCGAGTTGCATGTGACAGTTTAGTGTAGCAAGTTGTGTGCAGCAAGTTTTGCGCATGGCGAGTTTTGCGCGTGGCGAGTTTTATGTGTGGTGCGTTTTGAGTATGTGCAAGTTTTGTGTGAGGCAACTTTTGCGTGTGTTGCAACTTTTGTGCATGTGGCAATTTTTCTGCGTGTGCAAGTTTTGCATGTGGCGAGTTTTCCATGAGGTGAGTTTTGCACGTGTGGCTAGTTTTGCATGTGGAGAGTTTTGCGCGTGACGAGTTTTGAGCGGCGACTTTTGTGTTTCGACTTTTATGTGGCGAGGTTGGTGTATGTGTGGTGAAATGTGCGCTGAGGGTGGTATATGTGTTCGAGCACGTGGTAGTGTGTGGCGCATTTTGTGTGTGTGTTCATATCCCCGTGGTGGTGTGGTGATTATCCCATGTCGGGGCCCCACCTTAGCAACTGTACAGTATATACTCTTTGGCACCATCGCTCTCATTCTTCATGTCCCCCTTGTTCACATCTGGCAGCTGTTAATTTGCCTCCAACACTTTTCCTTTCATTTTTTCCCCATTATGTAGATAGGGGCAAAATTGTTTGGTGAATTGGAAAGCGCGGGGTTAAAATTTCACCTCACAACATAGCTTTGACGCTCTCGGGGTCCAGACGTGTGACTGTGCAAAATTTTGTGGCTGTAGCTGCAACGGTTCAGATGCCAATCCCGGACATACACACACACATACATACATACACACATTCAGCTTTATATATTAGATTTTCACATTTTATTTATATGTAGCAGTAGCCATTGGAGCCATCTACTGTCATATTACTAGTGTAAATTTTACTATATCCCAATTTTTTATTTTTGTTTGCCTTTTTTTGCTGATCTGTCCGGCATTCCGTGCCCCCTGCATCACACCTATAATTTTAGCTTGTATTTTTATTGTTTTTATGTAGTTCATTTTTTAATAAAAATCTTTTTGTTTGGTATTTTGTGTTATCATGTTTTTTATATATGTCAATAAAGTGATATATTTTTTATTAGTACTATGAATATATTTTTTGGGGGGTTATATACTGTATTGTGTTTGGTATTCTTAGTTTTTTTGTGATCAATATACAGTACAGACTAAAAGTTTGGACACACCTTCTCATTTAAAGATTTTTCTGTTTTTTCATGACTATGAAAATTGTAAATTCACACTGAAGGCATCAAAACAATGAATTAACACATGTGGAATTATATACTTAACAAAAAAGTGTGAAACAACTGAAAATATGTCTTTTATTCTAGGTTCTTCAAAGCAGCCACCTTTTGCTTTGATGACTGTTTTGCACACTCTTGGCATTCTCTTGATGAGCTTCAAGAGGCAGTCACCGGGAATGGTCTTCCAACAATTTTGAAGGAGTTCCCAGAGATGCTTAGCACTTGTTGGCCCTTTTGCCTTCACTCTGCGGTCCAGGTCACCCCAAACCATCTCGATTGGGTTCAGGTCTGGTGACTGTGGAGGCCAGGTCATCTGGTGTAGCTCCCCATCACTCTCCTTCTTGGCCAAATAGTCCTTACACAGCCTGGAGGTGTGTTTGGGGTCATTGTCCTGTTGAAAAATAAATGATGGTCCAACTAAACGCAAACCTGATGGAATAGCTTGCCGCTGCAAGATTTTGTGGTAGCCATGCTGGTTCAGAATGCCTTCAATTTTCAATAAATCCCCAACAGTGTCACCAGCAAAGCACCCCCACACCATCACACCTCCTCCTCCATGCTTCACGGTGGGAACCAGGCATGTAGAGTCCATCCGTTCACCTTTTCTGCTTCGCACAAAGACACGGTGGTTGGAACCAAAGATCTCAAATTTGGACTCATCAGACCAAAGCACAGATTTCCACAGGTCTAATGTCCATTCCTTGTGTTCTTTAGCCCAAACAAGTCTCTTCTGCTTGTTGCCTGTCCTTAGCAGTGGTTTCCTAGCAGCTATTTTACCATGAAGGCCTGCTGCACAAAGTCTCCTCTTCACAGTTGTTGTAGAGATGTGTCTGCTGCTAGAACTCTGTGTGGCATTGACCTGGTCTCTAATCTGAGCTGCTGTTAACCTGCGATTTCTGAGGCTGGTGACTCGGATAAACTTATCCTCAGAAGCAGAGGTGACTCTTGGTCTTCCTTTCCTGGGGCGGTCCTCATGTGAGCCAGTTTCTTTGTAGCGCTTGATGGTTTTTGCCACTGCACTTGGGGACACTTTCAAAGTTTTCCCAATTTTTTGGACTGACTGACCTTCATTTCTTAAAGTAATGATGGCCACTCGTTTTTCTTTACTTAGCTGCTTTTTTCTTGCCATAATACAAACTCTAACAGTCTATTCAGTAGGACTATCAGCTGTGTATCCACCAGACTTCTGCTCAACACAACTGATGGTCCCAACCCCATTTATAAGGCAAGAAATCCCACTTATTAAACCTGACAGGGCACACCTGTGAAGTGAAAACCATTCCCGGTGACTACCTCTTGAAGCTCATCAAGAGAATGCCAAGAGTGTGCAAAGCAGTCATCAAAGCAAAAGGTGGCTACTTTAAAGAACCTAGAATATAAGACATAATTTCAGTTGTTTCACACTTTTTTGTTAAGTATATAATTCCACATGTATTAATTCATAGTTTTGATGCTTTCAGTGTGAATGTACAATTTTCATAGTCATGAAAATACAGAAAAATCTTTAAATGAGACGACGTGTCCAAACTTTTGGTCTGTACTGTATTTATGGTATTTCTTTTCTATATAAGTGTTTTAGTTTGAAACAAGCCTTAGTCTTAATAATAATAATCTTTATTTATATAGCGCCAACATATTCCGCAGCGCTTTACAGTTAAACTGTTTCAAACACAACAGTCATAAGTAACAATACAATAATTAAAGCAACATAAGCTGCCCCTGCTCGTGAGAGCTTACAATCTACAAGGAGGTGGGGGAGATGCAAAGTACAGGTGTGAATTTACAATGATGTATTTACAATGATGGTCCAGCCATCTTCAGGGGGTGGGGGATAGATGGGGATAGCGAATTGGGCTACACACGCGCCCTTACACATAAAATGAATGATTAGGGAACGTGATAGGCAGCTCTGAACAAATGTGTTTTGAGGGACCGTCTAAAACTGTGTTAGTTGTGACTGGTCCTAATTTCTTGGGGTAGAGCATTCCAGAGGATTGGCGCAGCGTGGAAGAAGTCTTGGAGTTGGGAGTGGGAGGTACGGATTAGTGCAGAGGTTAGTCGAAAGTCCTTTGCAGAGCGCAGTGGTCAGTTAGGCCGATAGACAGAAATGAGGGAGGAGATGTAAGGGGGTGCCTCACTGTGAAGAGCTTTGTGGGTGAGAACAAGTACTTTGAATTGTATCCTGTAATGAATGGGCAGCCAGTGTAATGACTGGCGAAGAGCGGACGCGTCTGAATACCGATTAGCTAGATGAACGACCCTGGCTGCCGCATTAAGGATGGACTGGAGAGGGGAAAGTCAAGTGAAGGGGAGGCCAATTAATAGAGCGTTACAGTAGTCCAGGTGAAAGTGGATCAGGGCGACAGTGAGGGTTTTTGTTGTTTACATGGTGGGAAAAGGGCAGATTCTAGAGATGTTCTCTAGATGTAGTGTCAAACATAACATCCAGACAGCGTGCCTGCTGCCGGGGTGTTATTATGGTGCCAGCCACGGAGAGGGAAATGTCAGATAGTCTTAAAAGACTTCTACCATCTGCACCAGTGATGGAATCTCATCAAGACATATGATCACTTTATGATCAGTGGAAGTCCAATCAGTTCATGATCCATGGAGGTCCGATCGCTTTGTGGGTGGTGGAAGTCTGATCACTTTATGAGCGGTGGAGGTATGATCACTTTGCGATCAGTGGAGGTCTAATGACTTTATCATCTGTGCAGGTCTGATCACTTTATGATCCATGGAGGTCTGATCAGTTTTTATGATCCATGGAGGTCTGATCACTTTTCTATGATCGGTGGAGATCTGATCACTTTCTAATCAATGGAGATCTGATTACTTTATGAGTGTTGTAGGTCTGATCACTTTGTGATCTGTGAAGGTCTGATGATCATTGTCACGAATCACAGGGAGGATATTTTTATCATCCCAACCGCTCACACTAATATGTCATTAACCGGGGTTGTTTGGTTGCCCCAGTTCTTTCTGAAGGGGATTTATCTATATCCTACTTCCCAGCTCCGGTTTGGAATTTGCAGCTCTCTGGCACCCCCTTTACCCTCATGTCAAACAGGGTACTGCACCTAGGATAATTAGTCGCCAGAAAGGCTGCCTTACTTTGTACTGGCTAATAGGCACACTGCGGCAAGGGCAATATACCCATATTTTTCGGACTATAAGACGCACCGGACTATAAGGCGCACCCAGGTTTTAGAGGTGGAAAATACGGAAAAAAATATTTGAAGCAAAAAATGTGGTAAAATATTTAATAACATACTATTATATGTGGTGTTATTATATATAATAGTATGTTATTATGTTGGAAACTGCGGGACCAGTGTGGAGTCTGTGAAGTACTATATGAAGACGCTGGAGGGTGAGTATAAGAATGGGGGCACAGGGCTTATATTGAAAGCACCACTCCAGCACTGCAAAATAACACTGGAGTGCTACTTTAAAATCCCATGGGAGAACTATAACTCCCAGCATGTCCTGCAGCTCCTATGACATGCTGGGAGTTATAGTTCACTAAAGGAGTGGCAGAGTGCTTTATTGTGTTTTGGAAAGACTAACCTCTTAATTGTGGCAGCCAGCCTGTAGTGAGGTAAAAGCATCCCATGACTGCTCACACAGAGCCCTCCCTCTTGTTGCCTTTCCACAGCACAGGTAATGGAAGCCAGCAGATTCTAGTGTTGGAGTCTGAAGGACCTGTGATGATGTCAAGAAGACGGAGGGCTCTGTGCTGCCATGTGATGCTCCAGCCTTCCCACTTCTGACATCATCACAGGTCCTCCTTGTGCACACTGCACAGCACTCAGCTCCAACCCAGGAAGGTATGCTGCGATCTCCTCTCCCCCAGACCCTGCTGCTGCTGCCTCCTCCTCCCCCGAACACGGATCTCCCCAGCTGCTGCAGGAATCAGCGCTGGGGAATCCATGTGTGTCCCTGCTTAAGTGCAGTATTCATTTGCTGCTCCCGGCTCACCGCTCAGCTGATAGGTGGGCGGGGAGTAGCTAATGAATATTCACTGCACTTAATCATCGGGACCACTTGGTTTCACCAGCGCTGATTCCCTGCAGTGGGGACATTTTTCTGCCTCCTGAAGTGGGATAACAGTGCGATCCCACTCGCTGCTGCCCCCCTCTCCACATGCTACATCCCTACCATAAGATGCACACACACTTTCCTCCCAAATTTGGAGGAAAAAAAGTGCGTCTTATGGTCAGAAAAATACGGTAACTACTCCCACTCAGGCAGGAACAATAATTATCAACGCCGTCCATCGCTACCAGGTTTCCCAAATGCACAGGGCAAATTCGTTGCCACCAGCTCCTATCTCTGAATTAAAGGGTCATGAGCCAACTTAGATAAGTAGTGAAATTCACTTCAGAGGATGTGACAGTACGTTATAGAGCAGGGAGAAACAAAGCTAGTAATTTTATATATTTACTCCAAAAGATAGGCAGAGTTTACAAAAGGGTAAAAAGATATTATAAAATGAGACGATTATGTATATACAGACGAATAAAAATAAAAAGGGATTAAAGTTGAAAAAACACTTACAGTTCCTTATATCATTTCTGCTCATGTCAGACCATGTGGTTCGGGGGAGGGCAATACATCAAGATGCATTATAAAGCATCTCTCAGCTAGCTTCCTGGTCAAAGGCTAGTGAAAGCTGAGCTCTCAGGGTCTTATACCCCTTGGTCGTGACATCACTGAGTGGGCGGAGCTATGGAATGCACTCCTACTTTCTCAGAGGGACTCAGAGTTATGGAACATTCATATCCACCATAGCTCCAGGATGCAACCTCGTATAGTGATGACAGAATTACAATTGACCTTATTTTGCGACCAGCATTCTATAAAGACCAAACATGACCTGGCTATGCACCGCAAGTTGGCAGTAACTCGTTTCTCGGATACCAAGGGTACAGGAAGTTGGAGAACGCACTGGGTGATGGCCCGGCCGATGCACATACCAAATATATAACTTTCATATCTCTGTCCCTGTACATGAACAAAAGAGCACAGGGTTTCAGACAAACTGGTTTTCTGCAAACTCCTGCATTCAAGAGGGAGGGGGGACAGAGTCCCACACTGGAATTTCATGTTACAGCTGTGTTGTGATTTTGCTTTTTGCTCCCTCTAGTGGTCATTAGTGATTTGACTCTGGAGCGTCTGTCTTTTCCTATATCCTCACCTGGGCCGTTAGTTCAGGGGCGTTGCTATATAAGCTCCCTGGACCTTCAGTTCAATGCCTGGCATCGTTGAAATCAGAGCTAATCTGTTGTGCTCTTGTCCTCTGATCCTGGTTCCTGTTTTTCAAGCTAAGTCTGCTTCTTTGCTTTTTGCTTTTGTTTTGTTTTGTATTTTTGTCCAGCTTGTTCCTATCTGTATCCTGACCTTTGCTGGAAGCTCTAGGGGGCTGGTGTTCTCCCCCCGGACCGTTAGACGGTTCGGGGGTTCTTGAATCTCCAGCGTGGATTTTTATAGGGTTTTTGTTGACCAGATAAGTTATCTTGCTATATTCTGCTATTAGTAAGCTGGCCTCTCTTTGCTGAACCTGGTTCATTTCTGTGTTTGTCATTTCCTCTTACCTCACCGTTATTATTTGTGGGGGGCTTGTATCTTGCTTTGGGGTCCCTTTCTCTGGAGGCAAGAGAGGTCTTTGTTTTCTTCTCCTAGGGGTAGTTAGATTCTCCGGCTGGCGCGAGTCATCTAGCGATCACCGTAGGCATGATCCCCGGCTACTTCTAGTGTTGGCGTTAGGAGTAGCTATTTGGTCAACCCAGTTACCACAGCCCTATGAGCTGGATTTTTGTATCTTGCAGACTTACACGTTCCTCTGAGACCCTGTCCACTGGGGTCATAACAGTATGCCAGGCCAGTATTAAATGTTTAATGCATTGCAGAAGTGGGATTATAAGAAAGAAAATTTTGAGTTTTTTTTTTTCCCTCTCTCATTTTTTTTTTTCTTTTCCCCTTTACCTCAGAGTGGCTTAAGCTTGCTGCAGACATGAATGTCCAGACCTTGATTACAAGTGTGGACCAGCTTGCCGCTCGTGTGCAGGGTATACAAGATTATGTTACCACAAATCCTAGGTCTGAACCCAAGATTCCGATTCCTGAACTGTTTTCAGGAGACCGATTTAAGTTTAGGAATTTCAGGAATAATTGTAAATTATTTTTGTCCCTGAAACCTTGTTCGTCTGGAGACTCTGCTCAACAAGTAAAAATTGTTATTTCATTCTTACGGGGTGACCCTCAGGATTGGGCTTTTTCGTTGGCGCCAGGAGATCCGGCATTGGCTGATATTGATGCGTTTTTTCTGGCGCTCGGTTTACTTTATGAGGAACCCAATCTTGAGATTCAGGCAGAGAAAGCCTTGCTGGCTATGTCTCAGGGCCAGGACGAGGCTGAGGTGTATTGCCAAAAATTTCGGAAATGGTCCGTGCTGACACATTGGAACGAGTGTGCACTGGCCGCTAATTTTAGAAATGGCCTTTCTGAGGCCATTAAGAATGTCATGGTGGGTTTTCCCATTCCCACAGGTCTGAATGATACCATGTCCCTGGCTATTCAAATTGACCGGCGGTTGCGGGAGCGCAAAACCGCAAATTCCCTCATGTTGTTGTCTGAACAGACACCTGATGTGATGCAATGTGATAGAAAAACCGCAAATTCCCTCATGGTGTTGTCTGAACGGACACCTGATTTGATGCAATGTGATAGAATCCTGACTAGAAATGAGAGGAAAATTCATAGACGCCGGAATGGCTTGTGCTACTACTGTGGTGATTCTACACATGTTATCTCAGCATGCTCTAAACGTATATCTAAGGTTGTTAGTCCTGTCACCGTTGGTAATTTGCATCCTAAGTTTATTCTGTCTGTAACTTTGATTTGCTCACTGTCATCTTATCCTGTCATGGCGTTTGTAGATTCGGGTGCTGCCCTGAGTCTTATGGATCTCTCATTTGCTAAGCGCTGTGGTTTTATTCTTGAACCATTAGAAAATCCTATCCCTCTTAGGGGTATTGATGCTACGCCATTGGCAGAAAATAAGCCGCAGTATTGGACACAGGTTACCATGTGCATGACTCCTGAACACCGCGAGGTGATACGTTTTCTCGTTCTACATAAAATGCATGATTTGGTTGTTTGGGGGCTGCCATGGTTACAGACCCATAATCCAGTCCTTGACTGGAAGGCTATGTCAGTGTCTAGTTGGGGCTGTCGTGGTATTCATGAGGATTCCCTGCCTGTGTCTATTGCTTCTTCTACGCCTTCGGAAGTTCCGGAGTACTTGTCTGATTATCAGGATGTCTTTAGCGAGTCCAGGTCCAGTGCATTGCCTCCTCATAGGGAATGTGACTGTGCAATAGATTTGATTCCAGGCAGTAAATTTCCTAAGGGAAGACTGTTTAATCTGTCGATACCTGAACATACCGCTATGCGTTCATATATCAAGGAGTCTCTGGAGAAAGGACACATCCGTCCGTCTTCTTCCCCTCTTGGTGCGGGATTCTTTTTTGTGGCTAAAAAGGACGGATCTTTGAGGCCTTGTATTGACTATCGGCTTTTAAATAAGATCACTGTCAAATTTCAGTATCCTTTGCCGCTGTTGTCTGACTTGTTTGCCCGGATTAAAGGTGCCAAGTGGTTTACCAAGATAGACCTTCGTGGTGCGTACAACCTTGTGCGCATTAAGCAAGGGGATGAATGGAAAACCGCATTCAATACGCCCGAAGGTCATTTTGAGTACTTGGTGATGCCTTTTGGGCTCTCTAATGCCCCTTCAGTTTTTCAGTCCTTTATGCATGACATTTTCCGGAACTATCTGGATAAATTTCTGATCGTTTATCTGGATGATATTCTGGTTTTTTCTGATAATTGGGACTCGCATGTGGAGCAGGTCAGGATGGTCTTTAAAATTTTGCTTGAAAATTCTTTGTTTGTCAAGGGCTCAAAGTGTCTTTTTGGTGTACAGAAGGTTCCCTTTTTGGGGTTCATTTTTTCCCCTTCTGCTGTGGAGATGGACCCAGTCAAGGTCCGAGCTATTCTTGATTGGACTCAGCCCTCGTCAGTTAAGAGTCTTCAGAAGTTCTTGGGTTTCGCTAACTTCTACCGTCGTTTTATCGCTAACTTTTCTAGCATTGTGAAACCTTTGACGGATATGACCAAGAAGGGCTCCGATGTGGTTAATTGGGCTCCTGCTGCCGTGGAGGCTTTCCAGGAGTTGAAACGTCGGTTTACTTCGGCGCCTGTTTTGTGCCAGCCTGATGTCTCGCTTCCCTTTCAAGTTGAGGTGGATGCTTCAGAGATTGGAGCAGGGGCCGTTTTGTCGCAGAGAGGCCCTGGTTGCTCTGTTATGAGACCTTGCGCCTTTTTCTCTAGGAAGTTTTCGCCTGCGGAGCGAAATTATGATGTGGGCAATCGGGAGTTGTTGGCCATGAAATGGGCATTTGAGGAGTGGCGTCATTGGCTCGAGGGTGCTAAGCATCGTGTGGTGGTCTTGACTGATCACAAAAATCTGATGTATCTCGAGTCTGCTAAACGCCTGAATCCTAGACAGGCCCGCTGGTCATTGTTTTTCTCCCGATTTGACTTTGTTGTCTCGTATTTACCAGGTTCAAAGAATGTGAAGGCCGATGCTCTTTCCAGGAGCTTTGTGCCTGATGCTCCTGGAGTCGCTGAACTGTCATGATTCTCAATGGCGAGAGAACATAGCCCAGCATATATGAGAACTAGCTCTTGGAAGATGGAAACTATACTGACCATGAACTAAACCTGCCGCACAACTAGAAGTGGCCGGGTAGCATGCCTACGTTTTTTTTATCCCTAGATGCCCAGCGCCAGCCGGAGAACTACCTAATCCTAGCAGAGGAAAAGACAGTCCTGGCTCACCTCTAGAGAAATTTTCCCAAAAGGCAGACAGAGGCCCCCACATATATTGGCGGTGATTTTAGATGAAATGACAAACGTAGTATGAAAATAGGTTTAGCAAAATCGAGGTCCGCTTACTAGATAGCATGAAGACAGAAAGGGCACTTTCATGGTCAGCAGAAAACCCTATCAAAACACCATCCAGAAATTACTTTAAGACTCTAGCATTAACTCATAACACCAGAGTGGCAATTTCCGCTCACAAGAGCTTTCCAGACACAGTAACGAAACAGCAGCTGTGAACAGGAACAAAATGCAAAAACACACAAGGACAAAAGTCCAACTTAGCTGGGAGTTGTCTAGTAGCAGGAACAAGCACAGAAAGGCTACTGATTACATTGTTGACCGGCATGAAACTGACAGAGGAGCAAGGTTATATAGCGACTCCCACATCCTGATAGGAGCAGGTGAACAGAGGGGATGATGCACACAAGTTAAATTCCACAAGTGGCCACCGGGGGAGCCCAGAATCCAATTTCACAACACTGAACCTGTTGGTATTCTTAAGGATGGTATTATCTTGTCAGCTATTTCTCCTGATCTGCGACGTGTGTTGCAGAGATTTCAGGCTGATAGGCCTGATTCTTGTCCACCTGACAGACTGTTTGTGCCTGATAAGTGGACCAGCAGAGTCATTTCCGAGGTTCATTCCTCGGTGTTGGCAGGTCACCCAGGAATTTTTGGCACCAGAGATCTGGTGGCCAGATCCTTTTGGTGGCCTTCCTTGTCTAGGGATGTGCGGTCATTTGTACAGTCCTGTGGGACTTGTGCTCGAGCTAAGCCTTGCTGTTCTCGTGCCAGCGGGTTGCTCTTGCCCTTGCCTGTCCCCAAGAGACCTTGGACACATATCTCCATGGATTTCATTTCTGATCTTCCGGTGTCTCAGGGCATGTCTGTTATCTGGGTGATATGTGATCGCTTTTCCAAGATGGTCCATTTGGTTCCTTTGCCTAAACTGCTTTCCTCTTCCGATCTGGTTCCTGTGTTTTTCCAGAACGTGGTTCGTTTGCACGGCATCCCTGAGAATATTGTGTCAGACAGAGGATCCCAGTTCGTTTCCAGATTCTGGCGATCCTTTTGTAGTAGGATGGGCATTGACTTGTCGTTTTCGTCTGCTTTCCATCCTCAGACTAATGGACAGACGGAGCGAACTAATCAGACTTTGGAGGCTTATTTGAGGTGTTTTGTCTCTGTGGATCAGGACGATTGGGTGACCTTCTTGCCGTTAGCTGAGCTTGCCCTTAATAATCGGGCTAGTTCCGCCACCTTGGTTTCGCCGTTTTTCTGCAACTCTGGTTTCCACCCTCGTTTTTCTTCGGGTCATGTGGAACCTTCTGACTGCCCTGGGGTGGATTCTGTGGTGGATAGGTTGCAGCGGATCTGGAATCTTGTGGTGGACAACTTGAAGTTGTCACAGGAGAGGGCTCAGCGCTTTGCCAACCGCCGCCGCGGTGTGGGTCCCCGACTACGTGTTGGGGATTTGGTGTGGCTTTCTTCCCGCTTTGTTCCTATGAAGGTTTCCTCTCCCAAATTTAAACCTCGTTTTATTGGTCCTTACAAGATATTGGAAATTCTTAATCCTGTATCCTTTCGCCTGGATCTACCTGTGTCGTTTGCTATCCACAACGTGTTTCATAGGTCCTTGTTGCGGCGGTACGTTGTGCCTGTGGTTCCTTCTGCTGAGCCTCCTGCTCCGGTGTTGGTTGAGGGCGAGTTGGAGTACGTGGTGGAGAAGATCTTGGATTCTCGTCTCTCCAGGCGGAGGCTTCAGTACCTGGTCAAGTGGAAGGGCTATGGTCAGGAAGATAATTCCTGGGTGGTCGCCTCTGATGTTCATGCGGCCGATTTAGTTCGTGCCTTTCACGCCGCTCATCCTGATCGCCCTGGTGGTCGTGGTGAGGGTTCGGTGACCCCTCACTAAGGGGGGGGTACTGTTGTGATTTTGCTTTTTGCTCCCTCTAGTGGTCATTAGTGATTTGACTCTGGAGCGTCTGTCTTTTCCTATATCCTCACCTGGGCCGTTAGTTCAGGGGCGTTGCTATATAAGCTCCCTGGACCTTCAGTTCAATGCCTGGCATCGTTGAAATCAGAGCTAATCTGTTGTGCTCTTGTCCTCTGATCCTGGTTCCTGCTTTTCAAGCTAAGTCTGCTTCTTTGCTTTTTGCTTTTGTTTTGTATTTTTGTCCAGCTTGTTCCTATCTGTATCCTGACCTTTGCTGGAAGCTCTAGGGGGCTGGTGTTCTCCCCCCGGACCGTTAGACGGTTCGGGGGTTCTTGAATCTCCAGCGTGGATTTTTATAGGGTTTTTGTTGACCAGATAAGTTATCTTGCTATATTCTGCTATTAGTAAGCTGGCCTCTCTTTGCTGAACCTGGTTCATTTCTGTGTTTGTCATTTCCTCTTACCTCACCGTTATTATTTGTGGGGGGCTTGTATCTTGCTTTGGGGTCCCTTTCTCTGGAGGCAAGAGAGGTCTTTGTTTTCTTCTCCTAGGGGTAGTTAGATTCTCCGGCTGGCGCGAGTCATCTAGCGATCACCGTAGGCATGATCCCCGGCTACTTCTAGTGTTGGCGTTAGGAGTAGCTATTTGGTCAACCCAGTTACCACAGCCCTATGAGCTGGATTTTTGTATCTTGCAGACTTACACGTTCCTCTGAGACCCTGTCCACTGGGGTCATAACACAGCTGTATTCAGGGGGGAGGGAGTTGCCTGCAGGCCAAGAGAGAAGAGCTTCCTAAGCAGAGTGAAGAGGGGGGGTCGGAAAAGCCCACAGCAAGGGTCTGTGCTCGGCTTTAATGGATGTAGCAGAGCTCAGTGTGCGTGATCATAGACAATCAAATATATCATGTTCCTGACAATCATCTTAAGATCAGTGGAGGTCTGATCATTTTATGATCTGTGGAGGTCTGATCACTTTTTGATCTGTGGAGGTCCATTTATTTTATTTGAAATCTCAATTATTTATATTCGGAGGTTTGACCAGTTTGTTATCAGTGGAGGTCTGATCACTTCATGATTGGTGGAGGTCTAATCACTTGATGATCGGTGGATGTAGGATCACTTAATGATCGCTGGAGGTCTAATCACTTTGTGATCTTTGGAGGTCTGATCAATTTATGATCATTGGAGGTCTGATCACGCTATTATCGGTGGAGGTCTGATCAATTTTTATGATCTGTGAAGGTCCATTCACTTTATGATCAGTGGGGGTCTGATCACTTTATGATCGATAAAGGTCTGATCACTTTATGATAAATAGAGATCTGATTACTGTATAATTGATGGAGGTCTGTTCAATTTATGATCGCTGGAGATCTGATCACTTTATGATCAGTGGAGGTCTGATCACTTTATGATCAGTGGAGATCTGATCACTTTATGATCAGTGGAGGTCTGATCACTTTATGATCAGTGGAGGTCTGATCACTTTATAATCAGTGGAGGTCTGATCACTCTATGATTAGTGGAGGTCTGATCACTAGGGTTGAGCGAAACGGGTCGATCATTTTCAAAAGTCGCCGACTTTTGGCTAAGTCGGCGTCTCATGAAACCCGATCCGACCCCTGTGCTTGTCGGCCATGCGGTACGCGACTTTCGCGCCAAAGTCGCGTTTCAATGACGCGAAAAGCGCCATTTCTCAGCCAATGAAGGTGAACGCAGAGTGTGGGCAGCGTGATGACATAGATCCTGGTCCCCACCATCTTAGAGAAGGGCATTGCAGTGATTGGCTTGCTGTCTGCGGCGTCACAGGGGCTATAAAGGGGCGTTCCCGCCGACCGCCATCTTACTGCTGCTGATCTGAGCTTAGGGACAGGTTGCTGCCGCTTCGTCAGAAGCAGGGAGAGCGTTAGGCAGGGTCCACTAACCACCAAACCGCTTGTGCTGCAGCGATTTCCACTGTCCAACACCACCTTCGGTGTGCAGGGACTGTGGAAGCTATTTTTTTTTTTTTTTCCCCTCAGCGCTGTAGCTCATTGGGCTGCCCTAGAAGGCTCCGTGATAGCTGTATTGCTGTGTGTACGCCACTGTGGAAACCAACTGCTTTTTTCAAAGCACATATCCTCTTGTTCCTTTCTGCACAGCTATCTTTTTTGTTTGTCCACACTTTTTATTTAATTTGTGCATCAGTCCACTCCTATTGCTGCCTGCCATACCTGGCTTACATTACTGCAGGGAGATAGTAATTGTAGGACAGTTTTTTTTTTTTTTTTGTTTTTTTTTTGTGGGAGATTAAGATTGGCATTTCTGCTACAGTGCCATCCCTGTGTGTGCCATCTCTCACTGAGTGGGCCATAGAAAGCCTATTTATTTTTTCCGTGATTTGTGTTCTAAAATCTACCTCAACACAAAAACACTACATCAATCAGTGGGAGAAAAATATTGGCCTCAGTCAGGGCTTGTGTGCCACTGCTGTGTGTGCTATCTCTCATTCAGTGGGCTATAGCAAGCCTATTTTTTTTTTTTTTTTTTAATATTATTTGGTTTCTAAAGTCTCCCTGAAAAAAAAAAAAAACCTAAAAAAACAGTGGGAGAGTAATATTGCCCTTTCAGCTTGTGTGCCAGTCTTGACTCCTGGGTGTGCCACCTCTCTCCCTCTCATTCAGTGGGCCATAGAAAGCCTATTTATTTTTTTTTTTAAATATTATTGGGTTTCTAAAGTCTCCCTGAAAAAACAAAAAATACATAAAAAAACAGTGGGAGAGTAATATTGCCCTTTCAGCTTGTGTGCCAGTCTTGACTCCTGGGTGTGCCACCTCTCTCCCTTTCATTCAGTGGGCCATAGAAAGCCTATTTATTTTTTCCGTGATTTGTGTTCTAAATTCTACCTCAACACAAAAACACTACATCAATCAGTGGGAGAAAAATATTGGCCTCAGTCAGGGCTTGTGTGCCACTGCTGTGTGTGCTATCTCTCATTCAGTGGGCTATAGCAAGCCTATTTTTTTTTTTTTTTTTTTTTTTTTAATATTATTTGGTTTCTAAAGTCTCCCTGAAAAAAAAAAAAAAACCTAAAAAAACAGTGGGAGAGTAATATTGCCCTTTCAGCTTGTGTGCCAGTCTTGACTCCTGGGTGTGCCACCTCTCTCCCTCTCATTCAGTGGGCCATAGAAAGCCTATTTATTTATTTTTTTTAATATTATTTGGTTTCTAATTCTCCCTGAAAAAAAAAAAAAAACCTAAAAAAACAGTGGGAGAATAATATTGCCCTTTCAGCTTGTGTGCCAGTCTTGACTCCTGGGTGTGCCACCTCTCTCCCTCTCATTCAGTGGGCCATAGAAAGCCTATTTATTTTTTTTTTTAAATATTATTGGGTTTCTAAAGTCTCCCTGAAAAAACAAAAAATACATAAAAAAACAGTGGGAGAGTAATATTGCCCTTTCAGCTTGTGTGCCAGTCTTGACTCCTGGGTGTGCCACCTCTCTCCCTTTCATTCAGTGGGCCATAGAAAGCCTATTTATTTTTTCCGTGATTTGTGTTCTAAATTCTACCTCAACACAAAAACACTACATCAATCAGTGGGAGAAAAATATTGGCCTCAGTCAGGGCTTGTGTGCCACTGCTGTGTGTGCTATCTCTCATTCAGTGGGCTATAGCAAGCCTATTTTTTTTTTTTTTTTTTTTTTTTAATATTATTTGGTTTCTAAAGTCTCCCTGAAAAAAAAAAAAAAAACCTAAAAAAACAGTGGGAGAGTAATATTGCCCTTTCAGCTTGTGTGCCAGTCTTGACTCCTGGGTGTGCCACCTCTCTCCCTCTCATTCAGTGGGCCATAGAAAGCCTATTTATTTATTTTTTTTAATATTATTTGGTTTCTAATTCTCCCTGAAAAAAAAAAAAAAAACCTAAAAAAACAGTGGGAGAATAATATTGCCCTTTCAGCTTGTGTGCCAGTCTTGACTCCTGGGTGTGCCACCTCTCTCCCTCTCATTCAGTGGGCCATAGAAAGCCTATTTATTTTTTTTTTTAAATATTATTGGGTTTCTAAAGTCTCCCTGAAAAAACAAAAAATACATAAAAAAACAGTGGGAGAGTAATATTGCCCTTTCAGCTTGTGTGCCAGTCTTGACTCCTGGGTGTGCCACCTCTCTCATTCAGTGGGCCATAGAAAGCCTATTTATTTTTTCCGTGATTTGTGTTCTAAATTCTACCTCAACACAAAAACACTACATCAATCAGTGGGAGAAAAATATTGGCCTCAGTCAGGGCTTGTGTGCCACTGCTGTGTGTGCTATCTCTCATTCAGTGGGCTATAGCAAGCCTATTTTTTTTTTTTTTTTTTTTTTTTTAATATTATTTGGTTTCTAAAGTCTCCCTGAAAAAAAAAAAAAAACCTAAAAAAACAGTGGGAGAGTAATATTGCCCTTTCAGCTTGTGTGCCAGTCTTGACTCCTGGGTGTGCCACCTCTCTCCCTCTCATTCAGTGGGCCATAGAAAGCCTTTTTTTTTGTTGTTTTTTTTAATATTATTTGGTTTCTAAAGTCTCCCTGAAAAAAACAAAAAAAACATAAAAAACAGTGGGAGAGTAATATTGCCCTTTCAGCTTGTGCGCCAGTCTTGACTCCTGATTGTGCCACCTCTCTCTCTCTAATTGTGGGCCATAGAAAGCCTTTTTTTTTTTTTTTTTTTAATATTATTTGGTTTCTAAAGTCTCCCTGAGAAAAAAAAAAAAATAAATTAGGTGGGAGATTAATATTGACATTAGTGCTTGAGTGACAGTCCTGCGTGTGTGTCATCTCTGTGATTTTGTGCCACAGAAAACAGAGTGTGTAACATTGTGCCTGATTTTCCTTGTGGTCTCACCAACCTGTTAAGGGATATTGAAATCATACTGAAGTTATAGCTCACCGTGTAAGTTGTTTGACAGCAACAAATAAAGTTACTTTGGTTAAGATTTTAAAACAATGAGGAAGTCTGGTGCAAGAGGTCGTCGTGGGCGTTTATTGTCAGCTGGTAATGATGGTAGTGGTAGTGGAGCATCAGGTGGTCGTGGGGATAAAAATATTCCACCTAAGTCTGGAGCTGTGGAGCCAGTTTCGTCGTCAGGCTACACAAGGCCTCGAACGCTCTCTTTTCTGGGAGTAGGAAAACCGCTTTTAAAGGCGGAGCAGCAACAGCAAGTTTTGGCTTACATTGCAGACTCAGCCTCTAGCTCTTTTGCCTCCTCTTCCGAAACTGGTAAATGTAAAAGCAGCGCGTCGCTTGTGGATGTTCACGGTCAGGGACAAGTCGCTTCCTTGTCCTCCTCAGCAAAAACTACAACAAGAGAGAAGGATGCAGCAGGCGACACAACGGGTCACTCCATGGAGCTCTTTACACATACCGTCCCTGGCTTAGAAAGTGAAACATTTAACAGGCCATGCCCATTACAAGTAGATTCTGACATGGAGTGCACTGATGCACAGCCACAGCCAGAGTACTATGCTGCTCCTTTGACTCAGACCACCACATTGCCCTCTCAGGGTACAGATCCACAATCAGACCCTGATGAGACTATGTTGCCCCGCCACGAACGCTATACCACCGACCGACACAGTGACACAGACGAAGTTGCACACGAGCTCGAAGAGGAGGTAATAGATGACCCAGTTATTGACCCCGATTGGCAGCCATTGGGGGAACAGGGTGCAGGCGGCAGTAGTTCAGAAGCGGAGGTGGAGGAGGGGCCGCAGCAGGCATCAACATCGCAACAGGTTCCATCTGCCGGGCCCGTATCTGGACCAAAACGCGTGTCAAAGCCAAAACCTGTTGGAGCACAGCGTTGCCATCCGGTTAAAGCTCAGTCTGCAATCCCTGAAAAGGGATCCGAGTCTAGGAAGAGTGCAGTCTGGCATTTTTTTAAACAACATCCAACTGATCAGCGCAAAGTCATCTGTCAAAAATGTTCAACTAGCTTAAGCAGAGGTCAGAATCTGAAAAGTCTAAATACTAGTTGCATGCATAGACACTTAACCACCATGCATTTTCAAGCCTGGACTAACTACCAAACGTCCCTCAAGGTTGTAGCACCCTCGGCCAATGAAGCTAGTCAGCAACGCAACATCCCTTCCGTCACTGTAAGGCCACCATTTTCCGCACCACCGGCAGTATCTGTGCAGGTTTCTTTGCCAGCCAAAAGCAGTCAGGGTCAGGGAATCACCAGTTTTGTAGGAGGAAATATTGCATCTAGGGCACCGGCGGAAACAATACCGTCTCCAACCGTCTCTCAGTCTGCCATGTACACCGGCACACCCGAAAGTTCCACGATCTCCAGCTCTCCAGTCCAGCTCACCCTACATGAGACTCTGGTTAGAAAAAGGAAGTACTTATCCTCGCATCCGCGTACACAGGGTTTTAACGCCCACATAGCTAGACTAATCTCGTTAGAGATGATGCCCTACCGGTTAGTTGAAAGCGAAGCTTTCAAAGCCCTGATGGAGTACGCTGAACCACGATACGAGCTACCCAGTCGACACTTTTTTTCCAGAAAAGCCATCCCAGCCCTGCACCAGCATGTTAAACAGCGCATCGTCCATGCACTCAGGCAATCTGTGAGTACAAAGGTGCACCTGACTACAGATGCATGGACCAGTAGGCATGGCCAGGGACGTTATGTGTCCATCACGGCACACTGGGTGAATGTGGTGGATGCAGGGTCCACAGGCGACATCAATTTAGGGACAGTTGTGCCTAGCCCACGGTCTAGGAAACAGTTGGCTGTAGGCGTTCGCACCCCCTCCTCCTCCTCCTCCTCGTCCTCCTGCAGAAGCTACAGCTCTTCCACAGAACGCAGTCTGCCAACCACTCCATCGGCAGATGACACTGTTGCACACCAGTTGTCCCATTATGGGCCAGCTACTGCCAAGCGTCAGCAGGCTGTATTGGCTATGAAGTGCTTGGGCGACAATAGACACACCGCGGAAGTTCTGTCCGAGTTCTTGCAACAAGAAACGCAGTCGTGGCTGGGCACAGTAGATCTTGAGGCAGGCAAGGTAGTGAGTGATAACGGAAGGAATTTCATGGCTGCCATCTCCCTTTCCCAACTGAAACACATTCCTTGCCTGGCTCACACCTTAAACCTGGTGGTGCAGTGCTTATTGAAAACTTATCCTGGGTTCTCCGACCTGCTCCTCAAAGTGCGTGCACTTTGCTCACATATCCGACGTTCGCCTGTACACGCCAGCCGTATGCAGACCTATCAGCGGTCTTTGAACCTTCCCCAGCATCGCCTAATCATAGACGTTGCAACAAGGTGGAACTCAACACTGCACATGCTTCAGAGACTGTGCGAACAGAGGCGTGCTGTTATTTATTTGTGGGAGGATACACGGGCAGGCAGTAGGATGGCAGACATGGAGTTGTCAGGTGTGCAGTGGTCTAAGATACAAGACATGTGTCAAGTCCTTCAGTGCTTTGAGGAATGCACACGGCTGGTTAGTGCAGACAACGCCGTAATAAGCATGAGCATCCCCCTAATGCGTCTGCTGATGCAAAGTTTGACGCACATAAAGGAGCAGGCGTCTGCACCAGAGGAAGAGGAAAGCCTTGATGACAGTCAGCCATTGTCTGGTCAGGGCAGTGTACAGGACGAGGTAGCGGGCGAAGAGGAGGTGGAGGACGAGGAGGATGATGGGGATGAGTATATTTTTAATGCCGAACCTTTCCCGGGGGCACAGGAATTTGGTTGCGTGTCACGGCCGGGTTCTGGTTTTTTGAGGGACACAAGTGACGTAGATTTGCCTGCAACTGCCCCTCAACCAATCACAACCGGAGATTTGACAACTGGAACTTTGGCCCACATGGCGGATTATGCCTTACGTATCCTAAAAAGGGACACACGCATTACGAAAATGATGAACGATGACGATTACTGGTTGGCCTGCCTCCTTGATCCACGCTATAAAGGCAAATTGCAAAATATTATGCCACATGAGAACTTGGAACTAATATTAGCAACCAAACAATCAACTCTTGTTGACCGTTTGCTTCAGGCATTCCCAGCACACAGCGCACGTGATCGTTCTCACACGAGCTCCAGGGGGCAGCAGACTAGGAGTGTTAGGGGTGCACACATCAGAAGTGGCGTTGGACAGAGGGGTTTTCTGACCAGGTTGTGGAGTGATTTTGCTATGACCGCAGACAGGACAGGTACTGCTGCATCAATTGAAAGTGACAGGAGACAACATTTGTCCAGTATGGTTACTAACTATTTTTCATCCCTTATCGATGTTCTCCCTCAACCGTCATTCCCATTTGATTACTGGGCCTCCAAATTAGACACCTGGCCAGAATTGGCAGAATATGCATTGCAGGAGCTTGCTTGCCCGGCAGCAAGTGTCCTATCAGAAAGAGTATTCAGTGCTGCAGGTTCAATATTAACCGAAAAAAGGACTCGTCTGGCTACCCAAAATGTTGACGATCTAACATTCATTAAAATGAACCACAACTGGATTTCGAAATCTTTTGCCCCACCTTGCCCGGCCGACACCTAGCTTTCCTATGAAAAGCTCTTGCCTGTGAATTACTTTTCTAATGTCTAATTTGCTGCAGCTGATTGTACAGCATACGACATGTTTACACCTCCCTAAATGGCAAAACTCCCCACACGGGGCCGTGGTATCGCGACTTGGCGCAAGCACCCGTGAGACTGCTGTTTGTCTGAAGAGGTGGGTGTGCTCGCTTTTGGTTGACGGCATTGCTACTGGGTCCCTCATAGTACAATGTAGTGTCTCTGGCGGTGGTGGTGCGCACCCAACGTCAGACACACCGCTGTAACATGAGGGGCCCTGGGGCGGTCCCGCCGGCCTCAAGAGAGTTCCCCCCTACCCCAGCTCAAAATGTGCTCTACCACGTGCAAAATTATGTCGCACAGCTCCACCAATCTTTAGTCTATTCGCTGACATCATTCAATGTCTGGCACTGACAATACAAATTTGTAGACATCTATGATGCAACTTAAAGTAGTCTGTGTCTGTGTCCTATATTGGCACCATTAAATAGTTACTGCCAAATTACTATGTCAGAAACTCAGTAGATGAGCCCACCCCTGTACCTAAGTATGCCACCTTTTTTTTTTGTTTTGGTTGTTTTGCGAGACATTAACATCTATTTATATTTTGGGAGTACTGGGACAGACACTCCTTGCACTACTCCTCCACTCACCACCAAGCTGCCTGTGTATCCATGTAACCGCTGTAAAACTGCCATGAGCCTATTGTTTGTTATTTTAGGCCTTTGATAGCCTGTCTGCGGCCCCTACTTGCAATACTCCTCCACTGACCACCAAGCTGCCTGCCCGTGTATCCATGTAACCGCTGTAAAACTGCCATGAGCCTATTGTTTGTTATTTTAGGCCTTTGATAGCCTGTCTGCGGTCCCTACTTTAAATACTCCTCCACTGACCACCAAGCTGCCTGCCCGTGTATCCATGTAACCGCTGTAAAACTGCCATGAGCCTATTGTTTGTTATTTTAGGCCTTTGATAGCCTGTCTGCGGCCCCTACTTGCAATACTCCTCCACTGACCACCAAGCTGCCTGCCCGTGTATCCATGTAACCGCTGTAAAACTGCCATGAGCCTATTGTTTGTTATTTTAGGCCTTTGATAGCCTGTCTGCGGTCCCTACTTTAAATACTCCTCCACTGACCACCAAGCTGCCTGCCCGTGTATCCATGTAACCGCTGTGAAACTGCCATGAGCCTATTGTTTGTTATGTTAGGCCTTTGATAGCCTGTCTGCGGTCCCTACTTTAAATACTCCTCCACTGACCAGACCACTGCTGCCCGTGTACCCCTGGAACCAATTATAAAGTGCCTACAGCCAGCCCATTTTCTTATGTTAGGCCTTTGAAGCCTGTCTGCGGTCCCTACTTTAAATACTCCTCCACTGACCAGACCACTGCTGCCCGTGTACCCCTGGAACCAATTATAAAGTGCCTACAGCCAGCCCATTTTCTTATGTTAGGCCTTTGAAGCCTGTCTGCGGTCCCTACTTTAAATACTCCTCCACTGACCACCAAGCTGCCTGCCCGTGTATCCATGTAACCGCTGTAAAACTGCCATGAGCCTATTGTTTGTTATTTTAGGCCTTTGATAGCCTGTCTGCGGCCCCTACTTGCAATACTCCTCCACTGACCACCAAGCTGCCTGCCCGTGTATCCATGTAACCGCTGTAAAACTGCCATGAGCCTATTGTTTGTTATTTTAGGCCTTTGATAGCCTGTCTGCGGTCCCTACTTTAAATACTCCTCCACTGACCACCAAGCTGCCTGCCCGTGTATCCATGTAACCGCTGTGAAACTGCCATGAGCCTATTGTTTGTTATGTTAGGCCTTTGATAGCCTGTCTGCGGTCCCTACTTTAAATACTCCTCCACTGACCAGACCACTGCTGCCCGTGTACCCCTGGAACCAATTATAAAGTGCCTACAGCCAGCCCATTTTCTTATGTTAGGCCTTTGAAGCCTGTCTGCGGTCCCTACTTTAAATACTCCTCCACTGACCAGACCACTGCTGCCCGTGTACCCCTGGAACCAATTATAAAGTGCCTACAGCCAGCCCATTTTCTTATGTTAGGCCTTTGAAGCCTGTCTGCGGTCCCTACTTTAAATACTCCTCCACTGACCACCAAGCTGCCTGCCCGTGTATCCATGTAACCGCTGTTAAACTGCCATGAGCCTATTGTTTGTTATTTTAGGCCTTTGATAGCCTGTCTGCGGTCCCTACTTTAAATACTCCTCCACTGACCACCAAGCTGCCTGCCCGTGTATCCATGTAACCGCTGTAAAACTGCCATGAGCCTATTGTTTGTTATTTTAGGCCTTTGATAGCCTGTCTGCGGCCCCTACTTGCAATACTCCTCCACTGACCACAATGCTGCCTGGAGTGCCTGCCTGTGTATCCATGTAACCGATGTAAAACTGCCATGACTGCCTACTGTTTGTTATTTTAGGCCTTTGATAGCCTGTCTGCAGCCCCTACTTGCAATACTCCTCCACTGACCACACCAATGCTGCCCGTGTACCCCTGGAACCTATTTAAAAGTTCATAGAGCCTAGTTATATATTTTATTTACTATTAATAAGGCCATGATGGACTACGCTGTACCACGCTACAAGCTAACCAGTCGACACTTCTTTTGCGAGAAAAGCCATCCCAACCCTCCACCAGCATGTAGAAGACCGCATTGTCCATGCACTCTGGCAATCTGTGAGTACAAAGGTGCACCTGACAACAGACGCATGGACCTGTAGGCATGGCCACGGAAGATTACGTGTCCATTACGGCGCAATGGGTTAATGTGGTGGATGCATGGTCCACAGGGGACAGCCTACTAAGTCTGTCTGCAGTCCCTAATTCAAATTGTCCTCCACTGTCTAAATCGGAACTTCCACCTTCTGGCTTTCGGCCTATAGTATCAGAAATTAAACTGCATTTGGCCTTCAACTTTGGTTAGGGCCTACTAACGGCTTCTGCCCCTCCCTGGTGTTGCCCTCAACTAAATAAAGCTGAGCTTCAACCTTCTGCTCCAAATTACCATTTTGAAAAATGCAATAGGCTTTTCAGGCCTACTAAAGGTGTCTGTCTGTGTGCCCCTGCCTGGTGTTGTCCTCAACTAAATAAAGCTGAGCTTCAACCTTCCGGCTCTCATTAAGTGGTTTTAAAAAAAAAAAATGGTGGTTAGGGCCTACTAACGGCTTCTGCCCCTCCCTGGTGTTGCCCTCAACTAAATAAAGCTGAGCTTCAACCTTCTGCTCCAAATTACCATTTTGAAAAATGCAATAGGCTTTTCAGGCCTACTAAAGGTGTCTGTCTGTGTGCCCCTCCCTGGTGTTGTCCTCAACTAAATAAAGCTGAGCTTCAACCTTCCGGCTCTCATTATGTGGTTTTAAAAAAAAAAATGGTGGTTAGGGCCTACTAACGGCTTCTGCCCCTCCCTGGTGTTGTCCTCAACTAAATAAAGCTGAGCTTCAACCTTCCGGCTCTCATTATGTGGTTTTAAAAAAAAAAATGGTGGTTAGGGCCTACTAACGGCTTCTGCCCCTCCCTGGTGTTGCCCTCAACTAAATAAAGCTGAGCTTCAACCTTCTGCTCCAAATTACCATTTTGAAAAATGCAATAGGCTTTTCAGGCCTACTAAAGGTGTCTGTCTGTGTGCCCCTGCCTGGTGTTGTCCTCAACTAAATAAAGCTGAGCTTCAACCTTCCGGCTCTCATTAAGTGGTTTTAAAAAAAAAAAATGGTGGTTAGGGCCTACTAACGGCTTCTGCCCCTCCCTGGTGTTGCCCTCAACTAAATAAAGCTGAGCTTCAACCTTCTGCTCCAAATTACCATTTTGAAAAATGCAATAGGCTTTTCCGGCCTACTAAAGGTGTCTGTCTGTGTGCCCCTCCCTGGTGTTGTCCTCAACTAAATAAAGCTGAGCTTCAACCTTCCGGCTCTCATTATGTGGTTTTAAAAAAAAAAATGGTGGTTAGGGCCTACTAACGGCTTCTGCCCCTCCCTGGTGTTGTCCTCAACTAAATAAAGCTGAGCTTCAACCTTCCGGCTCTCATTATGTGGTTTTAAAAAAAAAAATGGTGGTTAGGGCCTACTAACGGCTTCTGCCCCTCCCTGGTGTTGCCCTCAACTAAATAAAGCTGAGCTTCAACCTTCTGCTCCAAATTACCATTTTGAAAAATGCAATAGGCTTTTCAGGCCTACAAAAGGTGTCTGTCTGTGTGCCCCTCCCTGGTGTTGTCCTCAACTAAATAAAGCTGAGCTTCAACCTTCCGGCTCTCATTATGTGGTTTTAAAAAAAAAAATGGTGGTTAGGGCCTACTAACGGCTTCTGCCCCTCCCTGGTGTTGTCCTCAACTAAATAAAGCTGAGCTTCAACCTTCCGGCTCTCATTATGTGGTTTTAAAAAAAAAAATGGTGGTTAGGGCCTACTAACGGCTTCTGCCCCTCCCTGGTGTTGTCCTCAACTAAATAAAGCTGAGCTTCAACCTTCCGGCTCTCATTATGTGGTTTTAAAAAAAAAAATGGTGGTTAGGGCCTACTAACGGCTTCTGCCCCTCCCTGGTGTTGCCCTCAACTAAATAAAGCTGAGCTTCAACCTTCTGCTCCAAATTACCATTTTGAAAAATGCAATAGGCTTTTCAGGCCTACAAAAGGTGTCTGTCTGTGTGCCCCTCCCTGGTGTTGTCCTCAACTAAATAAAGCTGAGCTTCAACCTTCCGGCTCTCATTATGTGGTTTTAAAAAAAAAAATGGTGGTTAGGGCCTACTAACGGCTTCTGCCCCTCCCTGGTGTTGCCCTCAACTAAATAAAGCTGAGCTTCAACCTTCTGCTCCAAATTACCATTTTGAAAAATGCAATAGGCTTTTCAGGCCTACTAAAGGTGTCTGTCTGTGTGCCCCTCCCTGGTGTTGTCCTCAACTAAATAAAGCTGAGCTTCAACCTTCCGGCTCTCATTATGTGGTTTTAAAAAAAAAAATGGTGGTTAGGGCCTACTAACGGCTTCTGCCCCTCCCTGGTGTTGCCCTCAACTAAATAAAGCTGAGCTTCAACCTTCTGCTCCAAATTACCATTTTGAAAAATGCAATAGGCTTTTCAGGCCTACTAAAGGTGTCTGTCTGTGTGCCCCTGCCTGGTGTTGTCCTCAACTAAATAAAGCTGAGCTTCAACCTTCCGGCTCTCATTAAGTGGTTTTAAAAAAAAAAAATGGTGGTTAGGGCCTACTAACGGCTTCTGCCCCTCCCTGGTGTTGCCCTCAACTAAATAAAGCTGAGCTTCAACCTTCTGCTCCAAATTACCATTTTGAAAAATGCAATAGGCTTTTCAGGCCTACTAAAGGTGTCTGTCTGTGTGCCCCTCCCTGGTGTTGTCCTCAACTAAATAAAGCTGAGCTTCAACCTTCCGGCTCTCATTATGTGGTTTTAAAAAAAAAAATGGTGGTTAGGGCCTACTAACGGCTTCTGCCCCTCCCTGGTGTTGCCCTCAACTAAATAAAGCTGAGCTTCAACCTTCTGCTCCAAATTACCATTTTGAAAAATGCAATAGGCTTTTCAGGCCTACTAAAGGTGTCTGTCTGTGTGCCCCTGCCTGGTGTTGTCCTCAACTAAATAAAGCTGAGCTTCAACCTTCCGGCTCTCATTAAGTGGTTTAAAAAAAAAAAAATGGTGGTTAGGGCCTACTAACGGCTTCTGCCCCTCCCTGGTGTTGCCCTCAACTAAATAAAGCTGAGCTTCAACCTTCTGCTCCAAATTACCATTTTGAAAAATGCAATAGGCTTTTCCGGCCTACTAAAGGTGTCTGTCTGTGTGCCCCTCCCTGGTGTTGTCCTCAACTAAATAAAGCTGAGCTTCAACCTTCCGGCTCTCATTATGTGGTTTTAAAAAAAAAAATGGTGGTTAGGGCCTACTAACGGCTTCTGCCCCTCCCTGGTGTTGTCCTCAACTAAATAAAGCTGAGCTTCAACCTTCCGGCTCTCATTATGTGGTTTTAAAAAAAAAAATGGTGGTTAGGGCCTACTAACGGCTTCTGCCCCTCCCTGGTGTTGCCCTCAACTAAATAAAGCTGAGCTTCAACCTTCTGCTCCAAATTACCATTTTGAAAAATGCAATAGGCTTTTCAGGCCTACAAAAGGTGTCTGTCTGTGTGCCCCTCCCTGGTGTTGTCCTCAACTAAATAAAGCTGAGCTTCAACCTTCCGGCTCTCATTATGTGGTTTTAAAAAAAAAAATGGTGGTTAGGGCCTACTAACGGCTTCTGCCCCTCCCTGGTGTTGTCCTCAATTAAATAAAGCTGAGCTTCAACCTTCCGGCTCTCATTATGTGGTTTTAAAAAAAAAAATGGTGGTTAGGGCCTACTAACGGCTTCTGCCCCTCCCTGGTGTTGTCCTCAACTAAATAAAGCTGAGCTTCAACCTTCCGGCTCTCATTATGTGGTTTTAAAAAAAAAAATGGTGGTTAGGGCCTACTAACGGCTTCTGCCCCTCCCTGGTGTTGCCCTCAACTAAATAAAGCTGAGCTTCAACCTTCTGCTCCAAATTACCATTTTGAAAAATGCAATAGGCTTTTCAGGCCTACAAAAGGTGTCTGTCTGTGTGCCCCTCCCTGGTGTTGTCCTCAACTAAATAAAGCTGAGCTTCAACCTTCCGGCTCTCATTATGTGGTTTTAAAAAAAAAAATGGTGGTTAGGGCCTACTAACGGCTTCTGCCCCTCCCTGGTGTTGCCCTCAACTAAATAAAGCTGAGCTTCAACCTTCTGCTCCAAATTACCATTTTGAAAAATGCAATAGGCTTTTCAGGCCTACTAAAGGTGTCTGTCTGTGTACCCCTCCCTGGTGTTGTCCTCAACTAAATAAAGCTGAGCTTCAACCTTCCGGCTCTCATTATGTGGTTTTAAAAAAAAAAATGGTGGTTAGGGCCTACTAACGACTTCTGCCCCTCCCTGGTGTTGCCCTCAACTAAATAAAGCTGAGCTTCAACCTTCTGCTCCAAATTACCATTTTGAAAAATGCAATAGGCTTTTCAGGCCTACTAAAGGTGTCTGTCTGTGTGCCCCTGCCTGGTGTTGTCCTCAACTAAATAAAGCTGAGCTTCAACCTTCCGGCTCTCATTAAGTGGTTTTAAAAAAAAAAAATGGTGGTTAGGGCCTACTAACGGCTTCTGCCCCTCCCTGGTGTTGCCCTCAACTAAATAAAGCTGAGCTTCAACCTTCTGCTCCAAATTACCATTTTGAAAAATGCAATAGGCTTTTCCGGCCTACTAAAGGTGTCTGTCTGTGTGCCCCTCCCTGGTGTTGTCCTCAACTAAATAAAGCTGAGCTTCAACCTTCCGGCTCTCATTATGTGGTTTTAAAAAAAAAAATGGTGGTTAGGGCCTACTAACGGCTTCTGCCCCTCCCTGGTGTTGTCCTCAACTAAATAAAGCTGAGCTTCAACCTTCCGGCTCTCATTAAGTGGTTTTAAAAAAAAAAAATGGTGGTTAGGGCCTACTAACGGCTTCTGCCCCTCCCTGGTGTTGTCCTCAACTAAATAAAGCTGAGCTTCAACCTTCCGGCTCTCATTATGTGGTTTTAAAAAAAAAAATGGTGGTTAGGGCCTACTAACGGCTTCTGCCCCTCCCTGGTGTTGCCCTCAACTAAATAAAGCTGAGCTTCAACCTTCTGCTCCAAATTACCATTTTGAAAAATGCAATAGGCTTTTCAGGCCTACTAAAGGTGTCTGTCTGTGTGCCCCTCCCTGGTGTTGTCCTCAACTAAATAAAGCTGAGCTTCAACCTTCCGGCTCTCATTATGTGGTTTTAAAAAAAAAAATGGTGGTTAGGGCCTACTAACGGCTTCTGCCCCTCCCTGGTGTTGCCCTCAACTAAATAAAGCTGAGCTTCAACCTTCTGCTCCAAATTACCATTTTGAAAAATGCAATAGGCTTTTCAGGCCTACTAAAGGTGTCTGTCTGTGTGCCCCTCCCTGGTGTTGTCCTCAACTAAATAAAGCTGAGCTTCAACCTTCCGGCTCTCATTATGTGGTTTTAAAAAAAAAAATGGTGGTTAGGGCCTACTAACGGCTTCTGCCCCTCCCTGGTGTTGTCCTCAACTAAATAAAGCTGAGCTTCAACCTTCCGGCTCTCATTATGTGGTTTTAAAAAAAAAAATGGTGGTTAGGGCCTACTAACGGCTTCTGCCCCTCCCTGGTGTTGCCCTCAACTAAATAAAGCTGAGCTTCAACCTTCTGCTCCAAATTACCATTTTGAAAAATGCAATAGGCTTTTCAGGCCTACAAAAGGTGTCTGTCTGTGTGCCCCTCCCTGGTGTTGTCCTCAACTAAATAAAGCTGAGCTTCAACCTTCCGGCTCTCATTATGTGGTTTTAAAAAAAAAAATGGTGGTTAGGGCCTACTAACGGCTTCTGCCCCTCCCTGGTGTTGTCCTCAACTAAATAAAGCTGAGCTTCAACCTTCCGGCTCTCATTATGTGGTTTTAAAAAAAAAAATGGTGGTTAGGGCCTACTAACGGCTTCTGCCCCTCCCTGGTGTTGTCCTCAACTAAATAAAGCTGAGCTTCAACCTTCCGGCTCTCATTATGTGGTTTTAAAAAAAAAAATGGTGGTTAGGGCCTACTAACGGCTTCTGCCCCTCCCTGGTGTTGCCCTCAACTAAATAAAGCTGAGCTTCAACCTTCTGCTCCAAATTACCATTTTGAAAAATGCAATAGGCTTTTCAGGCCTACAAAAGGTGTCTGTCTGTGTGCCCCTCCCTGGTGTTGTCCTCAACTAAATAAAGCTGAGCTTCAACCTTCCGGCTCTCATTATGTGGTTTTAAAAAAAAAAATGGTGGTTAGGGCCTACTAACGGCTTCTGCCCCTCCCTGGTGTTGTCCTCAACTAAATAAAGCTGAGCTTCAACCTTCCGGCTCTCATTAAGTGGTTTTAAAAAAAAAAAATGGTGGTTAGGGCCTACTAACGGCTTCTGCCCCTCCCTGGTGTTGTCCTCAACTAAATAAAGCTGAGCTTCAACCTTCCGGCTCTCATTAAGTGGTTTTAAAAAAAAAATGGTGGTTAGGGCCTACTAACGGCTTCTGCCCCTCCCTGGTGTTGCCCTCAACTAAATAAAGCTGAGCTTCAACCTTCTGCTCCAAATTACCGTTTTGAAAAATGCAATAGGCTTTTCCGGCCTACTAAAGGTGTCTGTCTGTGTGCCCCTGCCTGGTGTTGCCCTCAACTAAATAAAGCTGAGCTTCAACCTTCTGCTCCAAATTACCATTTTAAAAAATGCAATAGGCTTTTCCGGCCTACTAAAGGTGTCTGCCCCTCCCTGGTGTTGTCCTCAACTGAACAAAGCTGAGCTTCCACATTCTGGCTTTCGCCCTATACTATCAGATATTAAACTGCATTTGGCCTACTAGTGTGGTTAGGCCCTTGAAACAGTGTCTGCTGCTCTTGGGTTTGCTACTCCACTGAACAAAGCAATGCCGCCTGTTTAGTCCTGTTACCAATTTTGAACTGCATGTAGCCTACTTTATTCTTTGGCCCTATATCTGTTTCCTCCTCATCCTGCCCATTGCCCAGCCACTGCTAAATGAGTCTGCTGGTACATTGACCTAGACCACTACATTCCCCTTGTACTCTACACAGCCAGAATCTGTCCCTGCTGAAAGTAAGGTTCCCCTTCCCGCATGTTATACCACCTTACACAGGGACAAAGAGGAAGGTGCAGATGAAAGTGCAGGTTCCTTCATCAGGTGGGGGGGCATACTCGTTGGCGACGTCACTGGCACAGGGCCCCTCAGAGTACGCAAAAGTGTCGCTGCTGGTGGGAGGCGCCCCCGCCATGCAAACACACCGCCGTACTTTGAGGGGCCCTGTGCCAGTGGCAATGCGAACGAGTGGGCCCCCCCCCTGCTTGCTCAGGATCACAGCACTTGCAACTTTTAAATACTTACCTTTCCCTGCAACACCGCCGTGACGTAGTCCGCATTTCCTGGGCCCACGAAAAACTTGAGCCAGCCCTACTCCCCCCACAACTTTCCCCCAATTCCCTATGCCCAACTATTATTATACAGTTAATTAAGATTGGCAAGCTTCAGAAACAAGAATGGATGTTTTTGGCATTAAAATGGGCACTGTAGGTGTTTTCCTGGCCTCCACTCACTGCCGACTATGCTTCCCCATTGACTTGCATTGGGTTTCGTGTTTCGGTCGATCCCCGACTTTTAGCGATAATCGGCCGACTGCACTCGACTCGACTCTGGACAAAATCGGGTTTCCCAAAACCCTACTCGATCTTAAAAAAATGAAAGTCGCTCAACCCTACTGATCACTTTATGATTAATGGAGGTCTGATCACTTTATGATCGATGGAGGTATGATCACTTTATGATCAGTGGAGGTCTGATCACTTTATGATCAGTGGAGGTCTGATCACTTTATGATCAGTGGAGGTCTGATCACTTTATAATCAGTGGAGGTCTGATCACTTTATAATCAGTGGAGGTCTGATCACTCTATGATCAGTGGAGGTCTGATCACTTTATAATCAGTGGAGGTCTGATCACTCTATGATTAGTGGAGGTCTGATCACTTTATGATTAATGGAGGTCTGATCACTTTATGATCGATGGAGGTATGATCACTTTATGATCAGTGGAGGTCTGATCACTTTATGATCAGTGGAGGTCTGATCACTTTATAATCAGTGGAGGTCTGATCACTTTATAATCAGTGGAGGTCTGATCACTCTATGATTAGTGGAGGTCTGATCACTTTATGATTAATGGAGGTCTGATCACTTTATGATAGGTGAAGGTCTGATCACTGTATGATAAATGGAGATCTGATCACTAAATAATCAGTGGAGGTCTGATCACTTTATGATTGATGGAGGTCTGATCACTTTATGATCGGTGGAGGTGTAAGGCGGCCAGGGTGGTAGTTGTGGCAATGGGCTGTACGGTTCCCACATCCTGGCGACCCACTGATGAAATGTAAAGTCCTTTGTGCTGCATATGCAGGAACACACTTATGGTTATTGTCAGAGTTTTCTCGGCTGCTCTCATGCCGACTCCGCATTCATGAGCTCTGCAAATCACTTCTGAGACGTGGTCTTTTTTCAACAGCTTAACTTTACTAGACAGCAGTATATTCATCACGTAGGCAGCACAGTTCAAACACAGAGACATCTTCTTATCTTTCCATGCCGTCCGGGCAGCTCCTATCCTCTCCATCTGCTCTCTCTCCCTTTTCCTGGCAATCCCTGCCATATCAATGGACAGTCTGTGTCCCATCATTATCTTCAGCGTCACCAGCTCCCTGTCAGCCCCTTGCCTGGTTTCATTATGGAAAGGTGCCGGGAATGCCATCTCAGCTGCTCCCACCCCGACTTCACTATTCGCCAGCCTGGGGCCCCTTACTGCCATAGCAGCTTTATCCCCACAGCCTGTAAACTGTCTGCTTCACTGCTTCCTCACACAACCTGCCCTGGGCAATGCTGCTGGGGGCTCTGGTGTCTATCCAGGAAGTACCTCTCCTATATCCCTATGACTCTGCCCTGCTCTGTTCTAACTCCTCCCCACTAACCAACTCCCATGTTGCCTGTACCTTACTAACACTTCTATCTATTCTATCTCTATGATGCCCCCCTGTATTCTAATCCCCCTACGGTCCTATACTGTCCCTAACCTTACTCACAGTGCATAATAAATGTATCATATTACAGTTTACACACAACACAAGAAAAAAACGCACATTGCATTAATAAAACATCAGGGTGCTGCACGTTACACATGTGTTCAGTGTTCAGGAGAGAGAAGGCACGCGAGGGTCCTCCTTACACTGGTCTAATCACTATGATAGATAGAGATCTGATCACTTCATGATTGATAAAATTCTGATCACGTCATGATCGACGGAGGTCTGATCACTTTGTGATTGATGGAGATCTGATCACTTCATGATCGATGGAGGTCTGATCACTTTATGATTGATGGAGATCTCATCACTTCATGATCGATGGAGGTCTGATCACTTAATGATTGATGGAGATCTCATCACTTCATGATCGATGGAGGCCTGGTGCATTATTTTAATTTGATGATGAGTCTTGTTTGTTTCTTAGTAAATCTCAAATTATAAAATCATATTAAGTTTGCAAAGTTACAGGGTATAGAGCTCCAAATGTAGAGAGAACATCTCAGTTTTTGGTCTAATGACCCAGTATGCAGCTTGTGCTGACTCGCAGCTGTTGACTTCTCGAAAGGGAAATTCAGTGTATAAGAACGTATTAGGACGAGATCTATAAATTTCTTTTGAATTAAATGGCTTTCAAGAACGAAACGAGACAAGGTACAAGGTGTGTTGAGTAAGGAGCCATTCAAGTACCCTGAGAAAAGTTAATAGATTTTCTCAGAAGAGTATTGCAAGAAATATGTCTATTTCAGGCTATTTGCTTCCACATCTCCAGCTGCTGTAATGTGACGGTTCAGGGATGGATATATCACGCAGACAAGATAGTAAAGGGAGCGAGGGAGCAGCCATGTTGTAAAAGAAAGACAACTCATTACTGAAGCCATAAATAGCTCATAGGAAGATCAGAAGAGAACAGAAGATATAAAGATTACTAGATGGTGGCCCGATTCTAACGCATCGGGTATTCTAGAATATGTATGTATGCATGTATAGAGCAGCCACATAGTATATAGCACAGGCCACGTAGTATATAGGAGCCATGTAGTATATAGCAGACACGAAGTGTATAACACAGCCACGTAGTATATAACATAGCCCATGTAATATACAGCCCACGCAGTATATAGCACAGCCCACGCAGTATATAACACAGACCACGCAGTATATAACAGCCCATGCAGTATATAACACAGCCCACATAATATATAGCACAGCCCACGCAGTATATAGCACAGCCCACACAGTATATAACAGTGGCCACACAGTATATAACACAGCCCACGCAGTATATAGCACAGCCCACGCAGTATATAACAGTGGCCACACAGTATATAACAGCCCACGCAGTATATAATACAGCCCACGCAGTATATAACACTGCCCACGTAGTATATAGCAGCCATGCAGTATATAACACAGCCCACGTAATATATAGCACAGCCCACACAGTATATAACACTGCCCACATAGTATATAACACAGCCCAAGCAGTATATAATACAGCTCACGCAGTATATAACACTGGCCACGTAGTATGTAGCAGCCACTCAGTATATAACACAGTCCACGAAGTATATAGCACAGCCCACGCAGTATATAACACAGCCCACACAGTATATAGCAATGTGGGCACCATATCCCTGTTAAAAACATAATTAAAATAAAAAATAGTTATATACTCACCCGCCGGGATCCAGCGAAGCTGTCCCAATGCGTGTGCGGCTGCCGCCAGCTTCCGTTCCCAGCAATGCATTTTTAAATTACCCAGATGACTTAGTGGTCTCGCGAGACCGCTAAGTCTTCTGGGTAATTTCGCAATGCATCTCTGGGAACGGAAGCTGGTGGCAGCCGCACACGCATTGGCGGACAACGGAAGGTGAGAATAGCAGGTTTTTTGTTTTTTTATAATTTTTAACATTAGATCTTTTTACTATTGATGCTGCATAGGCAGCATCAATAGTAAAAAGTCGGTCACACAGGGTTAATAGCAGCATTAACGGAGTGCGTTACCCGCGGCATAACGCGTTCGGTTAACGCTGCCATTAACCCTGTGTCAGCGCTGACTGGAGGGGAGTATGGAGCGGGTGCCAAGCACTGACTGGACGGAAGTAGGGAGGGACTAATTCTTGGCCGGACTGTGCCCGTCGCTGATCAACTACGCAGGATTTCCGTTACAGACAGACGGACGGAAGTACCCCTAAGACAATGATATATATAGATTAGCTATGGAGTGACTGTCACTGCTCCCGCAGGTATCGATGTCTAACAGAAATGTTTCCTGCAGAATATAGAGTCAGTGACTTAAAGTTCTGCATTTGTAGCATATTTTTACCATATGCATAAAAAAATCTACATACGGTATATACAGAACATGTAATACAGATATATGTAACTGTTCATAATCAGCAAATGTTAGGTCTGGCATCATTGCCTCCTTGTGTGCAACTTATAATAACTCAATCCTAACTTGGGGTTTCCAGTGTGGATGACCTACTGGACGTTTAGGGTCTATTATTGTGTCACAGCCTGAACTTGTCATGCTGTGATGTTCTTCGGTAAGGAAGGGGATCTCAAATTGTCCATGGAACTGGGACCCTAACTATCCCTGTCCTATGGGTACTCTTGAAGGTAGAGAGGCCGGAGTCTCTGACCTTACTATGCTCCTGAAAAAACCATGATCTTTCCCCTCCATGACCCCATGAAGACAGGGACAGAAATATAAGGTAAACAAGACACAAAGACAAGACAGGGATAACAGAAAACCTCTATAATACAAAAGCACTAACTAACAATAGGGAGGAGGATAGGGACAGGGAGGAATAAACTAAATGGGAACAGGGACCAGAATATAAACACACACGTACTACAGCAAATCTACTACAGATCACTACTTCAACTCTACTCCAACCACTTAGCTTTAGCACACAGCACAGGAAGATGAATCTTTCACCGGCAGAGACAAGAAGGTCTGACCACTTTATATAGGAAGAGGTAATGACCAGATCAGAAGCAGCTGAAATGGAACTGCATGTTTCTGATCAGCAAAGGAATAGTCATTAACCTCTTCAGCACCAGAAGAAACTGAATCCATTTAATATGAGAGACAAATTACACCATTGCTAAAGAAGATCTGTGATTCACTACCTGATGTGACCGTCTAAATCCACGTCTTCCAGGGGAACGTAACACCCTCGTGACACCACGTTCACAAAATGATACTTAGGGTATCATTGGACAATGCCAGTTACTTCATTCTCTCATTGTAACTCGGAAACCATACATAACAAGAGTCCTAGCTATTGATGGAAATCTGCAGTCCCTTCATTTATCAAACTACAAACAGCAACAACAAGTCAGTTGCGCCATTCTCTGAGTAATTGTCTCTGGTACTCCAGAGAGTCCAGCTGCCCCTTATTTCTGCTTAGTGCTCAAGTAATCCCATAATCCATTGAGACACTGTTTAGATAGGGTACCAATGTAGAACCTCTGGTAAACTCTTTAATGTGCTAACCATTACTACTGATATCACTGTAATGCACTGACCACATGTGATATCACTATAATTCACCTAGTGAATCACTAGTGTTTTCCATGACACAGAACTTCAATGTCCCTGCATAGACCAAGTTGCATGGTAACGTAATGAAGCTACTAAATGAGAGAGCTTCCTGTATACAGAGATACATGATAAGATCCTGTCTGCAGCCACCACTAGGGGGAGCTCCCTGTATACAGATGTACATGATAAGATCCTGTCTGCAGCCACCACTAGGGGGAGCTCCCTGTATACAGAGATACATGATAAGATCCTGTCTGCAGCCACCACTAGGGGGAGCTCCCTGTATACAGAGATACATGATAAGATCCTGTCTGCAGCCACCACTAGGGGGAGCTCCCTGTATACAGAGATACATGATAAGATTCTGTCTGCAGCCACCACTAGGGGGAGCTCCCTGTATACAGAGATACATGATAAGATCCTGTCTGCAGCCACCACTAGGGGGAGCTCCCTGTATACAGAGATACATGATAAGATCCTGTCTGCAGCCACCACTAGGGGGAGCTCCCTGTATACAGAGATACATACACTCACTGGCCACTTTATTAGGTACACCTGTCCAACTTCTTGTTAACACTTAATTTCTAATCAGCCAATCACATGGCGGCAACTCAGTGCATTTAGGCATGTAGACATGGTCAAGACAATCTCCTGCAGTTCAAACCGAGCATCAGTATGGGGAAGAAAGGTGATTTGAGTGCCTTTGAACGTGGCATGGTTGTTGGTGCCAGAAGGGCTGGTCTGAGTATTTCAGAAACTGCTGATCTACTGGGATTTTCACGCACAACCATCTCTAGGGTTTACAGAGAATGGTCCGAAAAAGAAAAAAAATCCAGTGAGCGGCAGTTCTGTGGGCGGAAATGCCTTGTTGATGCCAGAGGTCAGAGGAGAATGGGCAGACTGGTTCGAGCTGATAGAAAGGCAACAGTGACTCAAATCGCCACCCGTTACAACCAAGGTAGGCCTAAGAGCATCTCTGAACGCACAGTGCGTCGAACTTTGAGGCAGATGGGCTACAGCAGCAGAAGACCACACCGGGTACCACTCCTTTCAGCTAAGAACAGGAAACTGAGGCTACAATTTGTACAAGCTCATCGAAATTGGACAGTAGAAGATTGGAAAAACGTTGCTTGGTCTGATGAGTCTCGATTTCTGCTGCGACATTTGGATGGTAGAGTCAGAATTTGGCGTAAACAACATGAAAGCATGGATCCATCCTGCCTTGTATGGAGCATCTTTGGGATGTGCAGCCGACAAATCTGCGGCATCTGTGTGATGCCATCATGACAATATGGACCAAAATCTCTGAGGAATGCTTCCAGCACCTTGTTGAATCTATGCCACGAAGAATTGAGGCAGTTCTGAAGGCAAAAGGGGGTCCAACCCGTTACTAGCATGGTGTACCTAATAAAGTGGCCGGTGAGTGTAAGATCCTGTCTGCAGCCACCACTAGGGGGAGCTCCCTATATACAGAGATACATGATAAGATCCTGTCTGCAGTCACCACTAGGGGGAGCTCCCTGTATACAGAGATACATAAGATCCTGTCTGCAGCCATCACTAGGGGGAGCTCCCTGTATACAGAGATACATGATAAGATTCTGTCTGCAGCCACCACTAGGGGGAGCTCCCTGTATACAGAAATACTTGATAAGATCCTGTCTGCAGTCACCACTAGGGGGAGCTCACTGTACACAGAGATACAAGATAAGATCCTGTCTGCAGTCACCACTAGGGGGAGCTCCCTGTATACAGAGATACAAGATAAGATCCTGTCTGCAGCCACCACTAGGGGGAGCTCCCTGTATACAGAGATACATGATAAGATCCTGTCTGCAGTCACCACTAGGGGGAGCTCCCTGTATACAGAGATACACGATAAGATTCTGTCTGCAGCCACCACTAGGGGGAGCTCCCTGCATACAAACACACATGATAAGATCCTGTCTGCAGTCACCACTAGGGGGAGCTCCCTGTATACAGAGATACATGATAAGATTCTGTCTGCAGTCACCACTAGGGGGAGCTCCCTGTATACAGAGATACATGATAAGATCCTGTCTGCAGTCACCACTAGGGGGAGCTCCCTGTATACAGAGATACAGGATAAGATCCTGTCTGCAGTCACCACTAGGGGGAGCTCCCTCTATACAGAAATACATGATAAGATTCTATCTGCAGCCACCACTAGGGGGAGCTCCCTGTATACAGAGATACATGATAAGATCCTGTCTGCAGCCATCACTAGGGGGAGCTCCCTGTATACAGAGACACATGATAAGATTCTGTCTGCTGTCACCACTAGGTGGAGCTCCCTGTATATAGAGATACATGGTAAGATCCTGTCAGCAACCTCCACTAGGGGGAGCTCCCTGTATACAGAGATACACGATAAGATTCTGTCTGCAGCCACCACTAGGGGGAGCTCCCTGCATACAAACACACATGATAAGATCCTGTCTGCAGTCACCACTAGGGGGAGCTCCCTGTATACAGAGATACATGATAAGATTCTGTCTGCAGTCACCACTAGGGGGAGCTCCCTGTATACAGAGATACATGATAAGATCCTGTCTGCAGTCACCACTAGGGGGAGCTCCCTGTATACAGAGATACAGGATAAGATCCTGTCTGCAGTCACCACTAGGGGGAGCTCCCTCTATACAGAAATACATGATAAGATTCTATCTGCAGCCACCACTAGGGGGAGCTCCCTGTATACAGAGATACATGATAAGATCCTGTCTGCAGTCACCACTAGGGGGAGCTCCCTGTATACAGAGATACATGATAAGATCCTGTCTGCAACCACCAGTAAGGGGAGCTCCCTGTACACAGAGATACATGATAAGATCCTGTCTGCAGTCACCACTAGGGGGAGCTCCCTGTACACAGAGATACATGATAAGATCCTGTCTGCAGCCATCACTAGGGGGAGCTCCCTGTATACAGAGACACATGATAAGATTCTGTCTGCTGTCACCACTAGGTGGAGCTCCCTGTATATAGAGATACATGGTAAGATCCTGTCAGCAACCTCCACTAGGGGGAGCTCCCTGTATACAGAGATACATGATAGGATCGTGTCTCCAGCCACCACTAGGGGGAGCTCCATGTATACAGAAATACATGATAAGGTCCTGTCTTCAGCCACCACTAGGGGGAGCTCCCTGTATACAGAGATACATGATAGGATCGTGTATCCAGTCACCACTAGGGGGAGCTCCCTGTATAAAGAGACACATGATAAGATTCTGTCTCCTGTCACTAGGGGGAGCTCCCTGTATACAGAGATACATGATAGGATCGTGTATCCAGTCACCACTAGGGGGATCTCCCTGTATGCAGAAATACATGATAAGATCCTGTCTGCAGCCACCACTAGGGGGAGCTCCCTGTATACAGAGATACATGATAAGATTCTGTCTGCAGTCACCACTAGGGGGAGCTCCCTGTATACAGAGATACATGATAAGATCCTGTGTGCAGTCACCACTAGGGGGAGCTCCCTGTATACAGAGTTACATGATAGGATCCTGTCTGCAGTCACCACTAGGGGGAGCTCTTTGTATACAGAAATACATGATAAGATCCTGTCTGCTGTCACTAGGGGGAGCTCCCTGTATACAGAGATACATGATAGGATCGTGTATCCAGTCACCACTAGGGGGAGCTCCCTGTATACAGAGATTCTGTCTGCTGTCACCACTAAGGGAAGATCCCTGTATACAGAGATACATGATAAGATCCTGTCAGCAGCCTCCACTAGGGGGAGCTCCCTGTATACAGAGATACATGATAAGATCCTGTCTTCAGCCACCACTAGGGGGAGCTCCCTGTATACAGAGATACATGATAGGATCGTGTCTCCAGTCACCACTAGGTGTAGCTCCCTGTATACAGAGATACATTATAAGATTCTGTCTGCAGCCACCACTAGGGGGAGCTCCCTGTATACAGAGATACACGATAAGATCGTGTCTGCAGTCACCACTAGGGGGATCTCCCTGTATGCAGAAATACATGATAAGATCCTGTCTGCAGCCACCACTAGGGGGAGCTCCCTGTATACAGAGATACATGATAAGATTCTGTCTGCAGTCACCACTAGGGGGAGCTCCCTGTATACAGAGATACATGATAAGATCCTGTGTGCAGTCACCACTAGGGGGAGCTCCCTGTATACAGAGTTACATGATAGGATCCTGTCTGCAGTCACCACTAGGGGGAGCTCTTTGTATACAGAAATACATGATAAGATCCTGTCTGCAGCCACCACTAGGGGGAGCTCCCTGTATACAGAGATACATGATAAGATTCTGTCTGCAGCCACCACTAGGGGGAGCTCCCTGTATACAGAGATACATGATAAGATCCTGTCTGCAGTCACCACTAGGGGGAGCTCCCTGTATACAGAGATACATTATAAGATCCTGTGTTGTCATGGTTCCCAATGGCAGGGGAACGTCAAAACACAAAAATAACGGACGAGCTCTGGGTGATGGAATCTCGAGCTGACCGTGAGCTAAATCTACCACACAACTAATAGCAGCCAGGGAGCATACCTACGATTATCCCTAGATGCCACGCGCCAGCCGGAGGACTAACTACTCCTGGTAGAGGAAGAAACAGACCTGGCTTACCTCTAGTGAAATACCCCAAAGATGATAGAAGCCCCCCACATATAATAACGGTGAGTTCAGAGGAAACTACATACACAGTATGAAAGTAGATTTAGCAAAGAGAGGTCCACTTACTAGATAGCAGAAGGATACAAAAGAGGACTTCACGGTCAACTGAAAACCCTTTCAAAAAAACCATCCTGAAATTACTTTAAGACTCCTGTGTCAACTCATGACACAGGAGTGGCAATTTCAGCCCACAAGAGCTTCCAGCTACAGAGAATAACAAAACTGCAAACTGGACAAAGATACAAAAACAAAAGGACAAAAGTCCACTTAGCTGATCAGCAGACTAGTAGCAGGAACATGCAACCGAAGGCTCTGGTTACAATGATGACCGGCAAGGAAATGACTGGAGAGCAAGGCTAAATAGGAAACTCCCAAACACTGATGGGAGCAGGTGAACTGAGACCGCAAAGCACACACAAGTCATCAGTACCACCAGCAACCACCAGGGGAGCCCAAAAGCGGATTCATAACAGTACCCCCCCCCTTAAGGAGGGGGCACCGAACCCTCACGAGAACCACCAGGGCGATCTGGATGAGCCCTATGAAAGGCACGAACCAAATCCGAGGCATGAACATCAGAGGCAGTTACCCAAGAATTATCTTCTTGACCATAGCCCTTCCATTTAACCAGATATTGAAGTTACGGTCTGGAAATACGGGAGTCCAGGATCTTCTCTACAACGTACTCCAATTCACCCTCAACCAGCACAGGAGCAGGAGGTTCAGTAAAAGGAACCACCGGTACCTCATACCTCCGCAACAATGACCGATGGAATACATTATGGATAGCGAAAGATGCCGGGAGGTCCAAACGAAAGGACACAGGGTTAAGAATCTCCAAAATCCTATAAGGACCGATGAACCGAGGCTTAAACTTAGGAGAAGAAACCCTCATAGGGACAAAACGGGAAGACAACCACACCAAGTCCCCAACACGAAGGCGAGGACCAACACGACGACGGCGGTTAGCAAACTGCTGAGTCCTCTCCTGGGACAACTCCAAATTGTCCACCACTTGTCCCCAAATCCGATGCAACCGATCCACCACAGCATCCACTCCCGGACAATCCGAAGATTCCACCTGACCAGATGAAAAACGAGGGTGAAACCCTGAATTGCAAAAGAAAGGGGAAACCAAAGTGGCAGAACTAGCCCGATTATTAAGAGCAAATTCTGCCAACGGCAAAAAGGCAACCCAGTCATCCTGATCCGCAGACACAAAACACCTCAAATAAGTCTCCAAAGTTTGATTAGTTCGCTCCGTCTGGCCATTAGTCTGAGGATGGAATGCAGACGAAAAAGACAAATCAATGCCCAACCTGGCACAGAATGCCCGCCAAAATCTAGACACGAACTGGGTTCCCCTGTCAGAAACGATGTTTTCCGGAATACCATGCAAGCGAACCACATTTTGAAAAAATAGAGGGACCAATTCAGATGAGGAAGGCAACTTAGGCAAAGGTACCAAATGAACCATTTTAGAAAAACGGTCACACACCACCCAGATGACAGACATTTTCTGAGAAACAGGGAGATCAGAAATAAAGTCCATAGAGATGTGCGTCCAAGGCCTCTTCGGGATAGGCAAGGGCAACAATAACCCACTAGCCCTAGAACAACAAGGCTTAGCCCGAGCACAAACATCACAAGACTGCACAAAAACACGCACATCTCGAGACAGGGAAGGCCACCAGAAGGACCTAGCCACCAAATCTCTGGTACCAAAAATTCCAGGATGACCTGCCAGCGTAGAAGAATGAACTTCCGAGATGACTCTACTGGTCCAATCATCAGGAACAAACAGTCTACCAGGCGGACAACGATCAGGTCTATCCGCCTGAAATTCTTGCAAAGCACGTCGCAGGTCTGGGGAGACAGCAGACAAAACCACCCCATCCTTAAGGATACCAGCAGGTCAAGAATCCCCAGGAGAGTCAGGCTCAAAACTCCTAGAAAGAGCATCTGCCTTCACATTTTTAGAACCCGGTAGGTATGAGACCACAAAATTAAACCGAGAGAAAAACAACGACCAGCGTGCCTGTCTAGGATTCAGGCGCCTGGCCGACTCTAGATAAATCAGATTCTTGTGATCAGTCAAAACCACCACCTGATGTCTGGCACCCTCAAGCCAATGACGCCACTCCTCAAACGCCCACTTCATGGCCAAAAGCTCCCGATTACCAACATCATAGTTCCGCTCGGCGGCCGAAAATTTTCGAGAAAAGAACGCACAAGGTCTCATCACTGAGCAGTCGGAACTTTTCTGCGACAAAACCGCCCCTGCTCCGATCTCGGAAGCATCGACCTCAACCTGAAAGGGAAGAGAAACATCAGGCTGGCGCAACACAGGGGCAGACGAAAAGCGGCGCTTAAGCTCCCGAAAGGCCTCCACAGCAGCAGGGGACCAATCGGCAACATCAGCACCCTCTTTAGTCAAATCAGTCAAAGGCTTAGCAACGCCAGAAAACCCAGTTATAAATCGACGATAAAAATTAGCAAAGCCCAAGAATTTCTGAAGACTCTTAAGAGAAGTAGGCTGCGTCCAGTCACAAATAGCCCGAACCTTGACAGGGTCCATCTCAATAGAAGAAGGGGAAAAAATGTACCCCAAAAAAGAAATCTTTTGAACCCCAAAAACACACTTTGAACCCTTTACACACAAAGAACTAGCCCGCAAAACCTGAAAAACCCTCCTGACCTGTTGAACATGAGACTCCCAGTCATCAGAAAAAATCAAAATATCATCCAAATACACAATCATGAATTTATCCAAATATTCACGGAAAATATCATGCATAAAGGACTGAAAGACTGAAGGTGCATTAGAAAGGCCGAAAGCAGGGCCGGACTGGGACTAAAATTCAGCCCTGGCATTTGAAGTTACACAGGCCCACTTGTCACATGGTGACTGTATAATATCTTTGTACACTTGTAGGCAGGGCCGGTTTTAGGCAAAGTGGGGCCCTAGGCAAAGTTTAAAATGAGGCCCCAAAAGCTAACATATTGCACATCACACAGAAGCCTTTCTGTTGTACTTACGTGCGCTGAGTTCAGGCCGCTAAATGAGTTTGATCGACAATACTGAAGTTGTTCAACGCTTGTTTCCCGGCCTCTTTCCACCAGCTGAGGAATAATGATGGGACAGAACGATCACTAATAGATCACTAACAGATCACCATACAGTATCATGTTTTCAGCAGCACATCTACAGTTTACACTGGCAATGTGCTGCTGACAACAAGGCTTTTTGTTCCAGCAAAAACAATCTGAATATGCAGCATTTTACTTGTTTAGTAAAATACACCCCATAGTCCTCCATATATTATAATGTGCTCCATAGTCCTCCATATAGTATAATACACTCCCTATAGTCCTCCATATATCAAAATACACTGCTCAGTCCTCCACATAGTATAATACACTCCTCATAGTCCTCCATATAGCATAATACACTCCTCATAGTGCTCCATATAGTATAATGCACCGCCACAGTCATCCATGTAGTACAATTCACTTCCCATAGTATAATGCACCCCATAGTTTTCATATAGTATAACGTATTCCCCATAGTCCTCGATACAGTATAATGCAGCCCACATATAGTATAATGCAGCCACCCCAGAGTATAATGCAGCCACCCCAGAGTATAATACACCAACCACAGAGTATAATGCAGCCACCCCAGAGTATAATGCAGCCACCCCAGAGTATGTAACCCCCATAGAATATAATACAGCCCACCTCCCCATAATATATAATGTAGCCCCCCATAGAATATAATGCAGCCCCCCATAGTATATGGCGCAGCCTCCCCCATAGAATATAATATACCCCCACAATAGTATATAACACAGCCACATAGTACATAACATGGCCTCCCCATAGAATATAATATACTCCCCATAGTATATAGCAAAGCCCGCACATTATATAGTACAACCCGCATAGTATACAGCACAGCCTGCATACTATAGCACAGCCCGCGTAGTAGATAACACAGCCCACACAGCAGTATTCAGCACAGACCACACAGTAGTATACAGCACAGACCACAGAGTAATATATACAGCACAGCCCACAGAGAACTATATACAGCACAGCCCACAGAGAACTATATACAGCACAGCCCACAGAGAACTATATACAGCACAGCCCACAGAGAACTATATACAGCACAGCCCACAGAGAACTATATACAGCACAGCCCACAGAGAACTATATACAGCACAGCCCACAGAGTACTATATACAGCACAGCCCAGAGTACTATATACAGCACAGCTCACAGAGTTGTCATGATCTCTGCAGGCAGAGATCATAGCAAGCCTATAGAGGGACAAGCTCTCGGAAGATGGAACTATACTGACCATGAACTAAGCCTGCCGCGCAACTAGAAATAGCCAGGTAGCATTTCCTATTTATTGCTAGATGCCCAGCTCTGGCCTAAGACCTAAATAGCTAGCAGAGGGAAATATAAGACCTGGCTCACCTCTAGAGAAATATTCCAAAGAAGACAGTAGCCCCCCACATATAATGACGGTGAGTTCAGATGAAACAACAAACGCAGCAGGAAAATAGTCTTAGCAAATTTGAGGTCCGCTTACTAGATAGCAGAAGACAGATAGTATACTTTCATGGTCAGCAGAAAAACACTAACAAAACACCATCCAGAGATTACCTTAAACTCTGGCATTAACTCATAACACCAGAGTAGCAATCCCTGATCAACGAGAGCTTTCCAGACACAGTAACAAAACTTCAGCTGTGAACTGGAACAAATAGGCAAAACGAAACATGGACAAAAGTCCAACTTATCTAGTAGTTGTCAGAAGCAGGAACAAGCACTGAGAGGCATCAGATAACATTGTTGACCGGCAAGAAACCACCAGAGAAATGAGCTTAAATAGCGACACCCACTACTGATGGAAACAGGTGAAACAGGAAAGAGGATGACAAGTCCAATTCCACAAGCGGCCACCGGGGGAGCCCAGAATCCAAATTCACAACAGTACCCCCCCCTCAAGGAGGGGGCACCGAACCCTCACCAGATCCACCAGGGCGACCAGGATGAGCCCTATGGAAGGCACGAACAAGATCAGAAGCATGAACATCAGATGCATTGACCCAAGAATTATCCTCCTGGCCGTAACCCTTCCAATTGACCAGATACTGGAGTCTCCGTCTGGAAACACGAGAGTCCAAAATTTTCTCCACAACGTACTCCAACTCACCCTCAACCAACACCGGAGCAGGAGGCTCAACTGAAGGTACAACAGGTACCTCATACCTGCGCAATAACGACCGATGAAAAACGTTATGAATGGAAAAGGACGCAGGGAGGTCCAAACGGAAAGAAACAGGATTAAGAATCTCCAATATTCTATAAGGGCCGATGAACCGAGGTTTAAACTTAGGAGAAGAGACCCTCATAGGGACAAAACGAGAAGACAACCACACCAAATCTCCAACACAAAGCCGAGAACCAACACGACGATGACGGTTGGCAAAACGCTGAGTCTTCTCCTGGGACAACTTCAAATTGTCCATAACCTGCCCCCAGATGTGATGCAATCTCTCCACCACCGCATCCACTCCAGGACAATCCGAGGATTCCACCTGACCGGAGGAAAATCGAGGGTGAAACCCCGAATTACAGAAAAACGGGGACACCAAGGTGGAAGAGCTGGCCCGATTATTGAGGGCGAACTCTGCCAATGGCAAAAAAGCAACCCAATCATCCTGGTCAGCAGAGACAAAACACCTCAGATATGTCTCCAGGGTCTGATTAGTCCGCTCGGTCTGGCCATTAGTCTGAGGGTGAAAAGCAGATGAAAAAGACAAATCTATGCCCATCCTAGCACAGAATGCCCGCCAAAATCTAGACACAAATTGGGTACCTCTGTCAGAAACAATATTCTCAGGAATACCGTGCAATCGGACAACATTCTGAAAAAACAGAGGAACCAACTCAGAAGAAGAAGGCAACTTGGGCAGAGGAACCAAATGGACCATTTTAGAGAAACGGTCACAGACCACCCAGATGACAGACATCTTCTGGGAAACAGGCAGATCTGAAATAAAATCCATCGAGATGTGTGTCCAAGGGCTCTTAGGAATAGGCAAGGGCAACAGCAGTCCGCTAGCCCGAGAACTACAAGACTTGGCCCGAGCACAAATGTCACATGACTGCACAAAGACTCGCACATCTCGTGACAGGGAAGGCCACCAGAAGGATCTTGCCACCAAATCCCTGGTACCAAAAATTCCGGGATGACCTGCCAATGCAGAAGAATGTACCTCAGAGATGACTCTACTGGTCCAATCATCCGGAACAAACAGTCTATCAGGCGGACAACGATCCGGTCTATCCGCCTGAAACTCTTGCAAGGACCGCCGCAGATCAGGAGAAACGGCCGACAAAATTACTCCCTCCCTAAGGATACCTGTGGGTTCAGCATTACCAGGAGAGTCCGGGTCAAAACTCCTAGAAAGGGCATCTGCCTTAACATTCTTAGAACCCGGTAGGTATGACACCACAAAATTAAAGCGAGAAAAAAATAAAGACCAGCGCGCCTGTCTAGGATTCAGGCGCCTGGCAGTCTCAAGATAAATCAAATTTTTGTGGTCAGTCAATACCACCACCCGATGCTTAGCCCCCTCTAGCCAATGGCGCCACTCCTCAAACGCCCACTTCATGGCCAAAAGCTCCCTATTCCCAACATCATAATTCCGCTCTGCGGGCGAAAATTTGCGAGAAAAGAAGGCACAAGGCCTAATGACGGAGCAGTCGGAACCTTTCTGCGACAACACTGCCCCAGCTCCGATCTCCGAAGCGTCAACCTCAACCTGAAAAGGCAGATTCACATCAGGCTGACGTAACACAGGGGCAGAGGCAAAACGGTGCTTAAGCTCCTGAAAGGCCTCTACAGCATGAGGGGACCAATTAGCAACATCAGCGCCATGTCTGGTCAAATCAGTCAGTGGTTTAACGACATCCGAAAAACCAGCAATAAATCGGCGGTAAAAGTTGGCAAAGCCCAAAAATCTCTGAAGACCCTTAAGAGAGGAGGGCTGAGTCCAGTCACAAATAGCTTGCACCTTGACGGGATCCATCTCAATGGAAGAGGGAGAAAAAATATACCCCAAAAAGGAAATTTTCTGGACCCCAAAAACGCACTTAGACCCCTTCACACATAAAGAATTAGACCGCAGAACCTGAAAAACTCTCCTGACCTGCTGGACATGAGAGTCCCAGTCATCAGAAAAAATCAGAATATCATCCAGATATATTATCATAAATTTATCCAGAAAATCGCGGAAAATATCATGCATAAAAGACTGGAAAACTGAAGGGGCATTAGAAAGACCAAAAGGCATGACCAAATACTCAAAGTGGCCCTCGGGCGTATTAAATGCGGTCTTCCACTCATCCCCCTGCCTGATCCGCACCAAATTATACGCCCCACGAAGATCAATTTTAGAGAACCACTTAGCACCCTCTATACGAGCAAACAAATCAGTAAGCAATGGCAATGGGTATTGGTACTTAACAGTGATCTTATTCAGAAGCCGATAATCAATACATGGTCTCAAAGAGCCGTCCTTTTTTGAGACAAAGAAAAACCCAGCTCCCAAGGGAGAAGAAGATGGACGAATATGTCCCTTTTCCAAAGACTCCTTTATATATTCCCGCATAGCAGCATGTTCCGGCACAGACAGATTAAACAAACGACCCTTTGGATATTTGCAACCCGGTATCAAATCTATGGCACAATCGCACTCACGGTGCGGAGGTAACGACCCAAGCTTGGGTTCGTCAAAGACGTCTTGATAATCTGAGAGGAACTCAGGGACTTCAGAGGGAATGGACGACGAAATAGAAACCAAAGGTAAGTCCCCATGAATACCCTTACATCCCCAGCTCAACACAGACATTGCTCTCCAGTCCAAGACTGGATTGTGAGACTGCAACCATGGCAATCCCAGCACCAAATCGTCATGTAAATTATACAGCACCAGGAAACGAATAATCTCCTGGTGATCCGGATTGATACGCATGGTTACTTGTGTCCAGTATTGTGGTTTATTATTAGCCAATGGGGTGGAGTCAATCCCCTTCAGAGGAATAAGAGTCTCCAAAGGCTCTAAATCAAAACCACAACGATTGGCAAAGGACCAATCCATAAGACTCAGAGCGGCGCCAGAGTCAACATAGGCGTCCGTGGCAATGGATGACAAAGAGCAAATCAGGGTTACAGACAAAATAAACTTAGACTGAATGGTGCCAATGGAAACAGACTTATCAAGCTTCTTTGTACGCCTAGAGCATGCTGATATAACATGAGTAGAATCCCCACAATAGAAGCACAATCCATTCTTCCGTCTAAAATTCTGTCGCTCGCTCCTGGACAGAATTCTATCACACTGCATACTTTCTGGCGTCTTTTCCATAGACACCGCCAGATGGTGCACCGGTTTGCGCTCCCGCAGACGCCTATCAATCTGAATAGCCATTGTCATGGACTCATTCAGACCTGCAGGCACAGGGAACCCCACCATAACATCCTTAACGGCATCAGAGAGACCTTCTCTGAAAGTTGCCGCCAAGGCGCACTCATTCCACTGAGTAAGCACAGACCATTTACGGAATTTTTGGCAGTAAACCTCAGCTTCGTCTTGCCCCTGAGATAGTGCCATCAAAGTTTTCTCTGCCTGAAGTTCCAAATGAGGTTCCTCATAAAGCAAGCCCAAGGCCAGAAAAAACGCATCCACATCGCGCAACGCAGGATCCCCTGCTGGCAATGAGAAGGCCCAATCTTGAGGGTCACCCCTGAGCAAGGAAATCACAATCCTAACCTGCTGAGCAGGGTCTCCAGCTGAACGAGACTTCAGGGACAAATAAAGCTTACAATTATTTCGGAAATTCTGGAAGCTAGCTCTATTCCCTGTGAAGAACTCCGGCAAAGGAATTCTCGGCTCAGATACCGGAGCATGTACCACAAAATCTTGTAAATTTTGTACTTTCGTGATGAGATTATTCAAACCCGCAGTTACACTCTGAAGATCCATTATTGTCAGGTGCACACAGAGCCATACAGAGATTAGGAGGAGAGAGAGAAAAAAGACTGCAGCAAGGCAAACTGGAGGAAAAAAAAAAAAAAACAATTCCAGCAGACTTCTTATAACTCTCCTTTCTCAACCTGGGTCTTTAACACTTTATTGGCCGGTCAAACTGTCATGATCTCTGCAGGCAGAGATCATAGCAAGCCTATAGAGGGACAAGCTCTCGGAAGATGGAACTATACTGACCATGAACTAAGCCTGCCGCGCAACTAGAAATAGCCAGGTAGCATTTCCTATTTATTGCTAGATGCCCAGCTCTGGCCTAAGACCTAAATAGCTAGCAGAGGGAAATATAAGACCTGGCTCACCTCTAGAGAAATATTCCAAAGAAGACAGTAGCCCCCCACATATAATGACGGTGAGTTCAGATGAAACAACAAACGCAGCAGGAAAATAGTCTTAGCAAATTTGAGGTCCGCTTACTAGATAGCAGAAGACAGATAGTATACTTTCATGGTCAGCAGAAAAACACTAACAAAACACCATCCAGAGATTACCTTAAACTCTGGCATTAACTCATAACACCAGAGTAGCAATCCCTGATCAACGAGAGCTTTCCAGACACAGTAACAAAACTTCAGCTGTGAACTGGAACAAAAAGGCAAAACGAAACATGGACAAAAGTCCAACTTATCTAGTAGTTGTCAGAAGCAGGAACAAGCACTGAGAGGCATCAGATAACATTGTTGACCGGCAAGAAACCACCAGAGAAATGAGCTTAAATAGCGACACCCACTACTGATGGAAACAGGTGAAACAGGAAAGAGGATGACAAGTCCAATTCCACAAGCGGCCACCGGGGGAGCCCAGAATCCAAATTCACAACACAGAGTACTATATACAGCCCACAGTAGTATACAGCACAGAGCACAGCCCAGAGAACTATATACAGCCCACAGTAGTATACAGCACAGAGCACAGCCCAGAGAACTATATACAGCCCACAGTAGTATACAGCACAGAGCACAGCCAGAGAACTATATACAGCCCACAGTAGTATACAGCACAGAGCACAGCCCAGAGAACTATATACAGCCCACAGTAGTATACAGCACAGAGCACAGCCCACAGAGAACTATATACAGCCCACAGTAGTATACAGCACAGAGCACAGCCCAGAGAGAACTATATACAGCCCACAGTAGTATACAGCACAGAGCACAGCCACAGAGAACTATATACAGCCCACAGTAGTATATAGCACAGAGCACAGCCACAGAGAACTATATACAGCCCACAGTAGTATACAGCACAGAGCACAGCCCAGAGAACTATATACAGCCCACAGTAGTATACAGCACAGAGCACAGCCAGAGAACTATATACAGCCCACAGTAGTATACAGCACAGAGCACAGCCAGAGAACTATATACAGCCCACAATAGTATACAGCACAGAGCACAGCCACAGAGAACTATTTACAGCCCACAGTAGTATACAGCACAGAGCACAGCCCAGAGAACTATATACAGCCCACAATAGTATACAGCACAGAGCACAGCCCAGAGAACTATATACAGCCCACAGTAGTATACAGCACAAAGCACAGCCACAGAGAACTATATACAGCCCACAGTAGTATACAGCACAGAGCACAGCCACAGAGAACTATATACAGCCCACAATAGTATACAGCACAGAGCACAGCCCAGAGAACTATATACAGCCCACAGTAGTATACAGCACAGCCCAGAGAACTATATACAGCCCACAATAGTATACAGCACAGAGCACAGCCACAGAGAACTATATACAGCCCACAGTAGTATACAGCACAGAGCACAGCCCAGAGAACTATATACAGCCCACAATAGTATACAGCACAGAGCACAGCCAGAGAACTATATACTGCCCACAGTAGTATACAGCACAGAGCACAGCCAGAGAACTATATACAGCCCACAGTAGTATACAGCACAGAGCACAGCCAGAGAACTATATACAGCCCACAATAGTATACAGCACAGAGCACAGCCACATAGAACTATATACAGCCCACAGTAGTATACAGCACAGAGCACAGCCCAGAGAACTATATACAGCCCACAGTAGTATACAGCACAGAGCACAGCCAGAGAACTATATACAGCCCACAGTAGTATACAGCACAGAGCACAGCCACAGAGTACTATATATAGCACAGTAGTATACAGCACAGAGCACAGCCAGAGAACTATATACAGCCCACAGTAGTATACAGCACAGAGCACAGCCAGAGAACTATATACAGCCCACAGTAGTATACAGCACAGAGCACAGCCACAGAGAACTATATACAGCCCACAGTAGTATACAGCACAGAGCACAGCCAGAGTACTATATATAGCACAGTAGTATACAGCACAGAGCACAGCCAGAGAACTATATACAGCCCACAGTAGTATACAGCACAGAGCACAGCCAGAGAACTATATACAGCCCACAATAGTATACAGCACAGAGCACAGCCACAGAGAACTATATACAGCCCACAGTAGTATACAGCACAGAGCACAGCCCAGAGAACTATATACAGCCCACAATAGTATACAGCACAGAGCACAGCCAGAGAACTATATACAGCCCACAGTAGTATACAGCACAGAGCACAGCCACAGAGTACTATATATAGCACAGTAGTATACAGCACAGAGCACAGCCAGAGAACTATATACAGCCCACAGTAGTATACAGCACAGAGCACAGCCCAGAGAACTATATACAGCCAACAATAGTATACAGCACAGAGCACAGCCAGAGAACTATATACAGCCCACAGTAGTATACAGCACAGAGCACAGCCACAGAGTACTATATATAGCACAGTAGTATACAGCACAGAGCACAGCCCAGAGAACTATATACAGCCCACAATAGTATACAGCACAGAGCACAGCCAGAGAACTATATACAGCCCACAGTAGTATACAGCACAGAGCACAGCCACAGAGTACTATATATAGCACAGTAGTATACAGCACAGAGCACAGCCCAGAGAACTATATACAGCCCACAGTAGTATACAGCACAGAGCACAGCCAGAGAACTATATATAGCACAGTAGTATACAGCACAGAGCACAGCCACAGAGTACTATATACAGCCCACAGTAGTATACAGCACAGAGCACAGCCCACATCTCTTCTCTTCCTCCACCCCCTCCCCTCACCTCCTCCGAGAATGGCCCCACACAGTCCAGAAAAAAAAAACTCTCCTCACCTCTCCTCTTGCCAGCGTTGCTTCCGCCTTCCTGCTCCTGTCTCTGTCTCAGCAGCGTGCAGTCTGCCCGTGACACAGCAGGTGCGCGATGATATGACGTCATCGCGCACCCGCAGTGTCAGAGGCAGAGCGGGGAATGATGGGAGAGGAGCGTCTGTAGACGCTCTCCTCCATCATTGAATTCAACTGTACCGGCGTCTATACGCCAGTATAGTTGAATGCGACGGCGTGGGCGGGGGGAGGCGGATCGAGCGGCCCACTACTGGCACCGGCCCTTCTGGCATTTGCCAGAAGTGCCCGATGGCCAGTCCGGCCCTGGCCGAAAGGCATTACTAAATACTCAAAATGGCCCTCAGGCGTATTAAATGCGGTTTTCCACTCATCCCCCTGCTTAATTCGCACCAAATTATACGCCCCACGAAGATCAATCTTAGAGAACCACTTAGCCCCCCTTATGCGAGCAAACAAATCAGTCAGCAAGGGCAACGGATACTGATATTTGACTGTAATTTTATTCAGGAGTCGATAATCAATACAAGGCCTCAGAGAGCCATCTTTTTTAGACACAAAGAAAAAAACGGCTCCTAAAGGAGATGAAGAAGGACGAATATGTCCCTTTTCCAGGGACTCCTTGATATACTCTCACATAGCAGTATGTTCAGGTACAGATAAATTAAACAAACGACCCTTTGGAAATTTACTGCCAGGAATCAGATCTATGGCGCAATCACAATCTCTGTGGGGAGGGAGTGAACCAATTTTAGGCTCCTCAAAAACATCACGATAATCAGACAAAAATGCCGGAATCTCAGAGGGAGTAGATGACGAAATGGAAACCAAAGGTACATCCCCATGAGCCCCCCGACATCCCCAGCTTATCACAGACATTGTTTTCCAGTCAAGGACTGGGTTATGAGCTTGTAACCATGGTAATCCAAGCACTGAAACATCATGTAAATTGTACAACACAAGGAAGCGAATCACCTCCTGATGGTCTGGAGTCATACGCATAGTCACTTGCGTCCAGAACTGTGGTTTATTACAAGCCAAAGGTGTAGAATCAATACCCTTCAGAGGTATAGGGACTTCCAGAGGCTCTAAATCAAACCCACAGCGCCTGGCAAAGGACCAGTCCATAAGACTCAGAGCGGCGCCAGAGTCCACATAGGCATCCACGGTAATAACTGATAATGAACAAATCAAGGTTACAGACAGAATAAATTTAGACTGTAAAGTGCCAATTGAAATAGACTTGTCAACCTTCTTTGTGCGTTTAGAGCATGCTGATATAACATGAGCAGAATCACCACAATAGAAGCATAACCCATTTTTACGCCTATAATTCTGCCGCTCGCTTCTGGACAGAGTTCTGTCACGTTGCATATTCTCTGGCATCTTTTCAGAAGATACCGCCAAATGGTGCACAGGCTTGCGCTCCCGCAAACGCCGATCAATCTGAATAGCCATTGTCATGGACTCATTCAGACCTGTAGGCGCAGGGAACCCGACCATAACATCTTTAACGGCATCAGAGAGGCCCTCTCTGAAATTTGCCGCTAGGGCGCACTCATTCCACTGAGTAAGCACAGACCATCTACAAAATTTTTGGCAGTATATCTCAGCTTCATCTTGCCCTTGAGATAGGGCTATCAAAGCTTTTTCAGCTTGAATCTCCAAATTAGGTTCCTCATAAAGCAACCCTAAAGCCAGAAAAAACGCATCCACATTGAGCAACGCAGGATCCCCTGGTGTCAATGAAAATGCCCAATTTTGAGGGTCACCTCGCAGCAAAGAAATTACAATCTTAACCTGCTGGACAGGATCTCCAGAGGAGTGAGGTCTGAGAGAAAGGAATAATTTACAATTATATTTGAAATTCAGGAACCGAGATCTATCCCCGGAAAACACCTCTGATGTAGGAATTTTAGGTTCAGACATAGGAGTATGTATAACAAAATCTTGTAAATTTTGAACCTTAGTAGCAAGATTATTTAAACCTGCAGCCAAACTCTGAGGATCCATCTTTAAACAGGTGAGATCAGAGCCATTCAAGGATTAGAAGGAGAGAAAGGCAAAGGCTGTAATTAGAGCTGAAATACAACTGATCCAACTATGGAGCAAGTATAGGGGAGAAAAAAAAAAATCTGCAGACTTCTTTTTCTCTCCTTTCTTCTGCCAATAACTTTAACACATGGCCGGTCATACTGTCATGGTTCCCAATGGCAGGGGAACGTCAAAACACAAAAATAACGGACGAGCTCTGGGTGATGGAATCTCGAGCTGACCGTGAGCTAAATCTACCACACAACTAATAGCAGCCAGGGAGCATACCTACGATTATCCCTAGATGCCACGCGCCAGCCGGAGGACTAACTACTCCTGGTAGAGGAAGAAACAGACCTGGCTTACCTCTAGTGAAATACCCCAAAGATGGTAGAAGCCCCCCACATATAATAACGGTGAGTTCAGAGAAAACTACATACACAGTATGAAAGTAGATTTAGCAAAGAGAGGTCCACTTACTAGATAGCAGAAGGATACAAAAGAGGACTTCACGGTCAACTGAAAACCCTTTCAAAAAAACCATCCTGAAATTACTTTAAGACTCCTGTGTCAACTCATGACACAGGAGTGGCAATTTCAGCCCACAAGAGCTTCCAGCTACAGAGAATAACAAAACTGCAAACTGGACAAAGATACAAAAACAAAAGGACAAAAGTCCACTTAGCTGATCAGCAGACTAGTAGCAGGAACATGCAACCGAAGGCTCTGGTTACAATGATGACCGGCAAGGAAATGACTGGAGAGCAAGGCTAAATAGGAAACTCCCAAACACTGATGGGAGCAGGTGAACTGAGACCGCAAAGCACACACAAGTCATCAGTACCACCAGCAACCACCAGGGGAGCCCAAAAGCGGATTCACAACACTGTGTGCAGTCACCACTAGGGGGAGCTCCCTGTATACAGAGATACATGATAGGATACTGTCTGCAGTCACCACTAGGGGGAGCTCTCTGTATACAGAAATACATGATAAGATCCTGTCTGCAGCCACCACTAGGGGGAGCTCCCTGTATACAGAGATACATGATAAGATTCTGTCTGCAGCCACCACTAGGGGGAGCTCCCTGTATACAGATACATGATAAGATCCTGTCTGCAGCCACCACTAGGGGGAGCTCCCTGTATACAGAGATACATGATAAGATTCTGTCTGCAGCCACCACTAGGGGGAGCTCCCTGTATACAGATACATGATAAGATCCTGTCTGCAGCCACCACTAGGGGGAGCTCCCTGTATACAGAGATACATGATAAGATTCTGTCTGCAGCCACCACTAGGGGGAGCTTCCTGTATACAGAGATACATGATAAGATCCTGTCTGCAGCCACCACTAGGGGGAGCTCCCTGTATACAGAGATACATGATAGGATCCTGTCTGCAGCCACCACTAGGGGGAGCTCCCTGTATACAGAGATACATGATAGGATCCTGTCTGCAGTCACCACTAGGGGGAGCTCTCTGTATACAGAAATACATGATAAGATCCTGTCTGCAGCCACCACTAGGGGGAGCTCCCTGTATACAGAGATACATGATAAGATTCTGTCTGCAGCCACCACTAGGGGGAGCTCCCTGTATACAGAGATACATGATAAGATTCTGTCTGCAGCCACCACTAGGGGGAGCTCCCTGTATACAGAGATACATGATAAGATCCTGTCTGCAGCCACCACTAGGGGGAGCTCCCTGTATACAGAGATACATGATAAGAACCTGTCTGCAGCCACCACTAGGGGGAGCTCCCTGTATACAGAGATACATGATGAGATTCAGTCTGCAGCCACCACTAGGGGGAGCTCCCTGTATACAGAGATACATGATAAGATCCTGTCTGCAGCCACCACTAGGGGGAGCTCCCTGTATACAGAGATACATGATAAGAACCTGTCTGCAGCCACCACTAGGGGGAGCTCCCTGTATACAGAGATACATGATGAGATTCAGTCTGCAGCCACCACTAGGGGGAGCTCCCTGTATACAGAGATACATGATAAGATCCTGTCTGCAGCCACCACTAGGGGGAGCTCCCTGCATACAGAGATACATGATAAGATCCTGTCTGCAGCCACCACTAGGGGGAGCTCCCTGTATACAGAGATACATGATAAGATCCTGTGTGCAGTCACCACTAGGGGGAGCTCCCTGTATACAGAGATACATGATAGGATCCTGTCTGCAGCCACCACTAGGGGGAGCTCCCTGTATACAGAGATACATGATAAGATCCTGTCTGCAGCCACCACTAGGGGGAGCTCCTTGTATACAGAGATACATGATAGGATCCTGTCTGCAGCCATCACTAGGGGGAGCTCCATCACTAAGTAGAGCTTTTCAGTTGCAATTTATGAATTAAACAGAAAATAGATTTCCTACTGCTAGAAAAGAAAATAATATAAAAAAGGGAAATTGCTGTAAAATTGAAACAAATAAATATTAATTATGATTTTCTCATTATTGGAGCTCTTCTGGTGTTTGTTTACCAGTAGCTAGCTTGTATCTGCTGCATGCGATCAGTGATCGCAGCCGGTGCTTGTCATCCCACTGGCATTAGGGCTCTGTGTTGTTTATGTTCTTGCAGCAATCTCCTATGAAGTCCTGGAAGAGTGATGAAACAATGTATATCCATAAATGCTATAGCCCCTATTGACTGAGGCCTCATGTATACAGTTGCGCCTGATCTGAAGGGGATAATATGAAGACAGTATGCAAAAATCTCATGAGCCCCCTCTAGTGGTAGCTGCAAGCAAGAGAGATTTATCATTTGTGTCTATGCTAATGGGGCAGATTTGAAGCTTTGAAAAATATAGATATATACATTGTCTTGCTCGCAAACACACACAGACCCCAAATCATCAACTACTGTGGATTTCAGTAACAGTTGTTAAAAAATGAAACATTTCCAATTTGGCTGAAAAACTGTCCTCTTCACCAGGAAATGGCAGAACTCCTCCATCCTGCAAATTACGGTGGCTGCGACTCACCAGCCTCATCTGCATTTATTGTTTCCTCTCCTTATTTAATAAAATCCATTTAATATGTTATTCTTTCATAAGTTACTGATAAATAAAAAGCTCCAGATTTTGCAAAGGAAATCGCTATTTCTATTTCTTGAAAAGAGGGCATGACCTTCAGTGTCCGGCATCGGTCCGAGGCTGCGGATCAGAGAGCGGAGAACTGTCTATCATTATGGATTGGCTGCCTACATTTATGAAATGATAGATAAGTTTAGACAAGAAGTTGATGGAGCTGGATCACAGTATAGTTCCACATCCATACAGAAGTTCCAGAAACTTAAACTGTATGACGTCTGAAACATTGGACATATTGGTCTTCTGTGCCCAATTAGAGCATTTGCCCATCATAGTGAAGGAACAATTCAGGACCATTCATATGAAGGAGCATTTTAGGACGATTCAAGTGAAGGAACATTTTAGGACCATTCATATGAAGGAACATTTTAGGACCATTCATGTGAAAGAACATTTTAGGACCATTCATGTGAAGGAACATTTCCTTCACATGTGAAGGAAAATTTTAGGACCTTTCATGTGAAAGAACATTTCAGGACCATTCATGTGAAGGAAAATGTTAGGACCATTAATGTGAAGGAACATTTCCTTCACAAGTGAAGGAACATTTTAGGACCATTCATGTGAAAGAACATTTTAGGACCATTCATGTGAAGGAACATTTTAGGAGCATTCATGTGAAGGAACATTTTAAGACCATTCATGTGAAGGAACGTTTTAGGACCATTCAAGTGAAGGAACATTGTAGGACCATTCAAGTGAAGGAACATTTTAGAACCATTCATGTGAAGGAACATTTTAGAACCATTCATGTGAAATGTTGGTAGGTATAGATACTATGAAATGTAGAAGCCAGAAGCAGCTTTCATTCATGGGGTATAGAAACCAGACCAGGACCACTCAGCTAATCACCATGTCAAATATTGACTCCATCCCATCGAACTCTGCACTAAGCATTGCACAGCAGATGGTGTGACTGAAAAGGACCATTGTGCAATAAAACTACATGGGCAGTCGAATAGTTTATCATAATACAGCCCTTTATGTATCTGTAATAGAAGGTGCTTTGGAAATAGAAATGGATCCTCTTACTACTTGGGCCACTGTGTAGCTGCAAAGGTGGCACCAATGGTTTGTCCACTGCAGGCACAAAGTATTAAGTTATCTGCAGTGGTGGTTTCATAGTTTCATAGTTTTAAGACTGAAAGAAGGCAAAACTCCATCGAGTTCAACCGATACCTAAAAATCTTGATCCCAAGTAAGGCAAAAACCACATGAGGAAGATGCTAATTGACCCTTATTAGGAGGAAAGTTTATTTCTGACTCCACATACTGTATGAAATAAAAGGTTGGCAATCCCACAGAAAGTGAAAAAACATTCCCAGGCCCCCTGTGACATCTGGGGCACTCATCTGGGAATTTAGGTTGTCCTCTGTGCATTCTTGATGTGAAGAATATATACCGTATTTTTTGGAATATACTTTTTTCTCCCCGAATTTGGGAAAGTGTCTTATAATCCGAATGTATCTTACCGGGGGGTGCAGCTTTTGTGGTGGCGTGGAGTCACAGAAGGCAGGGTTGTTGCTGCAGGAGGCAGGTGGCAGCAGAAGTTGGTTGATACTACGGGCCCTGGGATGGAAGGAGAGGTGTCCCGGTGGTGCAAGACTGTTCTGAACTTTAAGAAAATGTCAATAGTGAGCGGACTCCCCTGTACTTTACATTGATTTCCCTGAAGTGGGCTTCAGGAAAATGGCCGCCAGAGGCAGCACATGAGCAGATTAAGATCTCGGCAGAACATGAGCAGATTGAAATCTTGGTAGCCGAGATCTCAGGGGATGATCTCGGGAGCCGAGATGTCAATCTGCGCATGCTCTGCTTCGGGCGGCCATTTTCCCGAAGCCCACCAAAGGGAAATCAATGGGAAGTGCAGGGGACTCTGTAACACCCCAGGTAACCGGTTGTTACAGCAATGTTGCCTTCCTTTCGGCGAGGGCGATATTATGCATGGAGGCAAGGAAGATTCTCTTTACCAGGTAAGCACACACATGCACCAAATCCTGAATCCAGGACAGGAGGGGGAGCTCTGAACCCGGATTCAGGGGAGCATCCCCCAACTATATGTGTCCTGGCCTGGAGGAGGAGTTAGACAGTTGCTGAGAGACACAGAAGAGTGAAGGAAGTATGAGATAGCAGACAGTGGGGCTGGCAGCCAGAATCTAGCTGCAACCTCTGGAAAGGTAAGAGAACCTGAAGGGTGGAATTGCAGTGGAGCATTGAGGAAAGGAGCACAGGAGTGGAAAGGGGCTCAGAGGAGAATTGTGACTGGGCACCCTCTGAGCCGGAGTGCAGAGACCGGGTACCGGGAGCCCGAGGCTTTTGTGGGACTCTAAGACACAGAGCAGAACCGGAGGGCACTAGACTACATGTTAACTGCCTGCACCAAGCCTGAGGTACAGCAGTACTCTAAGAGCCCGGGTCGTGGTAGAGACCCTATAAAAAGGCTCAAACTGCCTACCGTGCAGGCAACTGTCCCAGGACAGGAGAGAGAGGATTCCTGGCCAGCAAGCTACAAGCAGCAGAGACCTTGACATCTTAGCACAAGTATGAAAGGCTTACGGACCTCACCTGGGAGAGGGATCACCTTTGCCTCCAAGCCGGCCAGACCACATCACCATCCGTGCCTGGTATCCTGGATTGTGGACCACTACCACCAGTAAACCAGGTAAAGACTTTACAACTTGTGTCCTCTATTTATTCGTCGGCATACAACATCTTTGCCGCACACCTTGGGAGCCCTGGGGACCCTGCTTCACCTGTGGGAAGCGTCACCATCTGACCGCCATATCATCACCTCAGAGGACCCCTTTAAGCGGCATTGGTCCCCACTGACCGAACACCACAGGTGGCGTCACGACAAACTTTAATTTAATTTCCCCTTTTTCATAGGCACCCAGGGCCACGGACCGGGTCGCAGCCACCGTGACATCCCCTTTAAGACCTGGACCCGGTACCGAGTGCCCCACAGCCCAGGTGGGCGACCCAACTCCGCTCATGACAATATTTCCTGAAAGCCCAGTGCAGCCTAGCACTGCCGGGATACCCCCTCCTGCCAGCCTGGGGCCCACAGCATTGCCCCACTCCTATCATTACGGACCTCCTATAGCAGTGACTCTGCCTCCTGAGACCCTGCTCCACCGCAACGTCACTCTCTTCCCCTGGCAAGCTACCGTAAAATCAGATTGTAAGATGCACCACCATTTTATTAAAAAAAGCAACATGTAGATAGTCATAATTTTGATAAAAAAGTAACTTTTTGGAAGGTTTCGCTCTTATTTTAAGGGTCTGGAAAGGCTTAAGGGCCCAAGCCAAAAGATCTAACCAAGGCTAATCAATCCTCTGCTACATAGTACTCCATTCCAGATTTGACAGTTCGGTGAGCGTAGAGTGCGTAAAGTGCGTAGAGGATCGTCATAAGGAGGGGTCCGATGCAACCATTGTGCCGCAGACCAGACCATAAGGGCCTGTTTGAAGATTGGATATAGTGGAGACTCGTGGGGCCCTCGTAGAACAGCAAAGTCGCACATGTAGTGGATGTGAGATCTCTGTGTGGTAGGGACGGTCGATTTCCACCAGGGCTCTGAACATTGAGATTGTACAAGCATGGAATGCTACGCAACTTTCTCAGAAGTCAGCAATAGGAACCAAATAATGAGGTGTGATCCCCTCTGACTTTGTTTCCCTGAATCCATACTATTTCTCCTCCACATTTCCTTGCCTGTCTGCACCAATTTTATCTATACATATCCGAATATTAAGATTCGAGAGTCCTCAGTGGTTGATACCTTTTAATGGCTAACTGAAAAGATGGTAACAAATTGTAGCTTTCAAGACTACTCAGGTCTCTTCATCAGGAATAGAATAGCAAAACATCTGAAGAGTCACATATGTATACAGAACACGGCACAGAAATAATGCAATAGATAAGACAGGTGACGTGAAGCAGAACTATCAATGCTTACCATCTTTTCAGTTCGCCATTAAAAGGTATCAACCACTGAGGACTCTCAAATCTTAATATTTTTCTATCTACTGGCTAACATGATACAAAGATTGATATATTTCCTGTATTTATATGTATATCTGTCATTCTCTTATTTTAATCTTCCTCCTACCATTATAATGGGTTTAAAGCATCAGTAAACTAGGGTTAGCCCGCTGTAACTTTCCGGACATACCGCTCTCTAATTTTGTAAAATTTCTTATTTTGTTTTATTTTTCCGTAGAAAAATACATTCATTATTTTGGGAGCTTTTTGTTACATAAACTTTACAAAAGAAAAGCCAATATACTGAAAATCAAATCCCATCCATTTTCTTCAATTTCATGTGTAATTTTAACATTCATTTATAAATGAATAAAGTTTGTACTTTTTTACGCCTTTAGATTAATTTCCAGATTTGTTCTGATTATATGGCCACCTAACATGCTTTGCTGGTATGCTACTTTTGTATGACCTGAAATACTTGTATAGAATTTTAAAAAATGAAATTATATTTTCAGAAACTAGATATGTCCTGAATAAATAACGTAATTATAGAAAAATAAACCATCGTAAAGCACATTATTTTCGTAACTGCACACCGTAATGTACATGCATATGGTTATAGTTCATCCTTCGGACCTCACGATCTTTTGTGCTTTTTTATTGAAATTGTACAAGAAATTTAAAAGAAAAAAATAAACATTGAAGTTCTGATTTCATACAATCGTACGTTGTGCAAACTGTTGGCGACGGGTCAAAGAGGAATTCATAAACAATGATGATTCCAAACTTGAGCTTGTTTTTTTTTACTGGGCACTTGGTCTGGCCTAAAACAAAAGGCGCCTATTTGGCCTACAGATGACTCTGGCCCCGAGTCATTAATCTGTTTACACAATAAAACTCTGAAAAGTCACAACATTTTTGTGGAAATTTGAATTGCGCAAAAAATGTTTCAAATTTTGGAGTTTTCATGCCAGTTTTGAGAAGTTTGCCAAAATGGGCCACGCTTGGGAGGAGCAAGATTGAGGCAGGGAGTGGCTAGGTCCACCCGTATAATTCTTTCAAAGTGGCAGCGTTTATTATGTCAGAAATATTCCTAGAAGTCCCTGATTAGAGTAATATTTCTGCCGAGGTAAGCGGGGGTGCACATCACTGATAAGATGCATAAGTGTTACCACTCAATGAATTCGGAGCAACTTATTCCTGCCTGCGGTTTTTAATCCAAATTTTAAGCTGCGTTTTTACAGTAGCATGTCACTTCTTTCAGCGTTTTTTCAGCATATTTCCAGCGTTTTTTCACCCACAGGAAACAATGGGGAAGTGCAAAATTTCGGCAAAAAATGTAGGTATTATTTTTTCGTGTGTTTTTTGGTGCAAAAACCTAAGGAAGTTAAATTGTGCTTTTTTTGGGGGGGAACACTAAACTTTATCAATATGCACAAGAGACAACAAAAACGTAGCAATAAAAACGCAGTAAAACCTACTTTTTGTAAGCAGCAGAGATGAGCAGATCTAATAAAATTATAGCTCTCTAAATCTCATAGATTTTACTGGGAAATTTGATTGAATGTTCCCACTAAGGCTCTGGGCTCTCCACACTGCCTCCGATGTCCTCTGCCCACCCATCCAGTCCTTAATGCCTCTTCTTTCTGCATGGACCCTGACCTCTGAGACCTGGGGCCTTCACTCTAAGGGAAGAATCAGATGGCTGCATAACTCTGAGGAGGATCGTAACCCTATGCTCGGACTGGCCGGTAGCTATCCCAACTCTAGTATGACAGCTGCCTACAAACTTGAAACTGTCACGCCTGGGTCAGGAGAGCCTCCAGACAGTCTGAGCATTGCACTGTGACCCCTGGCCATGTGACTCTTCTCTAAAAAAGGACTTGGTCCACAATGTTATGATGCGGCATGACCTCTGAGGCCTAGACGTGGCTGGAAGTCCTGATCTAGAGTGAAGCCAATGGTGCGCTACTGCGGAAAAGTAGCTACCCCGCTGACCAGATGGCAGGCTTTTGATAGTGGAGGCAGCAAGGCTGCCGGGAAAGATGAGTGGTGAAGTCAGTGGTCTTTCTTGTGTGTGTTTTAACCTTTTTCCGACCCTCTAGAGTTTAGCAAAACAGCGGAGCAAATTACCAAAAAATACGTAGTCTGGAAAATAAGGATTTTTGCAAAATTTGAGTGTAATTCAAGTTCCTCCAATTAATTTGCCCAACTCTATTATTTATTGTTTTGCTTTGTTTTTTTGTTTGTCTTTTACAAGGAGCATTTTTACAGGTCCCTGAAGCTAGAAGACCATTTTTTCGTGATGCGATGCACACAATGATAGCACACAGTGACTTTTCCCCACACCCACAGTGCTGGCACAGTCTTCAGTGTGTGTGGGTGAAGTGCCATCGCTCCTTGCCAAAGGCACTGACTGTGCTGCGCTCTCGGTGAACCCGGAATTAGTGGGTTTGTATGTGACTCTCTTGCGTTCTCTCACTAAACACCTAATTATGACGTCGGCAGCGTCACAAATTTACATGCAGACTTCCTTCTGTGTGTTTGTATAGACCGTCAGTCCGGACGTTCATAGACATAAAGCTTTCAAACACAACACGCAATAAAAAGAAATGATCTCCGCAATCGTCAGGATTAACGTCAAGATAATTTGATTAATCAACAGGATTAGAACTGTAGGCCTCATTTATCAAACTTTCTGGGTTCTTCATAGTGACCAATCACAGCGCAGCTTTAATGTCGTTAACTACTCTGGCAAAATGAAAGCTGTGCTGTGATTGGGTGCTTGGGTACAATAAAACCTGCACTGTGACTGGTTGCTATGGGCAACAAAGACGTTTACTGCTGCACAGTTTTGATAAAGTAGGCCAAAAAACTGGATAATTTTTAGGTGTGATGGAGTCAGGGTTGTTTTTATTTTATTTATTCACTGACAGTGAGTAGAAATTCCAATTAGGCAAATTTGCTAAAATTTTGGCAGGGAGATTTGATCAAATGTGCAATATTTTGATCTGCAGACCCCACAGCAACACCTGCCTCTATCAGCCATGAATGGAGGAGCTATCTAAAACTCATCTCCACTTTTTAACACCATAAATGTCGCTGTCAATTATTTCAGTCTTGCCGTTCCAGTGTCGCATCTGAGATGGTAAAGGGCTGATGGGTTACTGTGGCAGCCAGGGTCCTTCTGAAGGCCCCATCACTGCCATCTTGGTACTCCTGTAAAGCCTAGCCACATGATGAGCCTTATATACCGTGATTGATTCTATATGCTGCATTTCCAAAGTATCATTGTATGCAGCTCTGACAAAAATTAAGAGACCACTGCACAGTTTTATAAAAATCAGCTTCTCTACATGTCTGTCAGCCATTCCATTCCAGTGTCAGTTGAATTCCAACCAGAGTACACCTCATTCTACTGTGGTGTTCACAATCCTCTTGCAATAGGACAGCTGGATGGCAAAACAAGTGCTAGGTGTTAAGTTCCCGCCGCTGCACAGGGGGCATCTTGAACCATGTTCGCTGCGGTCTCGCATTCTTCTCTGTCATGATCTCCATGGCCAGAGAACTAGCATAAGCCTCTATAGGAACAAGCTCTTGGAAGATGTAACTATACTGACCATGAACTAAACCTACCGCATCATCTAGAAGTAGCCAGGTAGCATGTCCTACTTTTTATCCCTATATGCCCAGCGCCGGCCGGAGAACTAAATAATGCTAGCAGAGGGAAATATAAGACCTGACTCACCTCTAGAGAAATGCCCAAAAAAAGGAGACAGAAGCCCCCCACATATATTGGCGGTGATATGAGATGAAACAACAAACGCAGCAGGAAAATAGTTTTAGCAAATTTGAGGTCCGCTTTCTAGATAGCAGAAGACAGAAAGCATACTTTCATGGTCAGTAGAAAACCCTAACAAAACACATCCAGAAATTACTTTAGGACTCTGGCATTAACTCATAATACCAGAGTGGCAATTCCTGATCAACAAGAGCTTTCCAGACACAGTAACGAAACTGCAGCTGTGAACTGGAACCAAAATACAAAAACAAAACATGGACGAATGTCCAACTTATCTAGTAGATGTCTGGGAGCAGGAACAAGTACAGAGAGGCTTCTGATAACATTGTTGACCGGCAAGCATCTAACAGAGAAGCCAGGTTATATAGCGACACCCAGATCTAATCAGAACAGGTGAACAGGGAAGATGATGTCACAAGTTCAATTCCACCAGTAGCCACCGGGGGAGCCCAGAATCCAAATTCACAACACTTCTCCAGCCGCAGTGGAGTCTGCTCATAGAGACGTCGGTCCCAGCGTCTAGCTCAGGCTGATACTGGACGATTGGTTACTACTGCCCTTCCAGGCTCTGTCCTTGTAGCCAGCAATGTTCAGCAGCGAACAGGTCTTTCTGGGACTAAGTCCTGCTTTTCCTCTACTGAGCATGCTCAAGGGTGGACCTTCCATTGGAGGTCTGGGGTTACATGCTTCAGTATCAACCTATGTCATGAGCTTTGCTACTTTGTGGTCATGTCTGCATGTGGTCAGGGTTGGCTGAAATAAGCCCCTAGAATACCGGCGCCTCCGGTGAGGAGTTTTGTGTGTATGAATTCAGGGCTGGTGTTTAGCCATTAGAATTCCAGCTCCACCAGAAAGGAGTTGCTCGTGTGCTAGGCTGACTGCATGACCACTGTTTGCTTTCTGCTCTGTTAGGTAGCTGTGATGCTCTGTGAGGTTAACAGGACACAGCGTTTTCCTATCTCAGCAACTCTGTGAAGTAACAGAGTTTGCTTATACCGCCATATAGTGCCGCCAATTGCTAGCAGCAGGTTCTCTCCTGCACAGTGGACCTATTATAACTCATATATATACTTGGTGCATTCCACCAACCCTAACATAATACTAGCGCCAGGGTCTGGCTAGTAAATGGCGGACAATCAGCATCTACAGCAGTACATCCAGCAGCTGGAGGGTAGGTTGGCAGCTCTTGAGCGCACAACCTCAGCTGTGGATGTCACTGCAGTCGCTAGCGTAGCTGCTGCCAGTTTGTCCTCTGCCACCCCTGCTCTTACCTTATCGCATCCCAAGAGGACGTCTGAGCTGCTGGCAAGAACATACTGGTGGCCGCATATGGCTCGTGGTGTCAGGGACTATATTCGGGCATGTGTCTCCTGTGCTAAGAATAAGTCTCCTCGACAATGACCAGCAGGAATACTTTATCCCCTACCGGTGGCAGACAGGCCCTGGAAGATGGTCGGGATGGATTTTGTGGTGGGCTAACCCAAGTCTCATGGCTGCACCATCATTTGGGTAATCACAGACCATTTCTCTAAAATAGTGCACTTGGTGCCGCTTCCACGGCTACCTTCTGCATGGGCTTTGGCAGCATTGTTTGTAAAACATATTTTCCGCCTACACGGTATGCCAGACAAGATTGTCAGTGACCAGGGTCCCCAGTTTGCGCCTCAGTTCTGGAGAGAGCTTTGTCAACTACTCAGTATCGAGTTGAATCTCTCTTCTGCATATCATCCCGAGACAAATGGGTTGGTAGAGAGGGCCAACCAGACCTTGGTCACATATCTGTGACATTTTGTTTCAGTCGGGCAGGATGACTGGGCATCTTTGCTACCGTGGGCGGAGTTTGTGCTAAACAATGCCATAGCCAACTCCACTTGCCAGACCCCATTTCTCCTTAATTACGGTCAACATCCGCAGGTTCCTGTTCCCATGCCCGTGTCTTCCGCTGACTCCAGGGTGGCAGACTGGGTTGTGGAGGCATGGGACATTTGGGACCATACTCAGGATGCCATCCGGACTTCCAAGGAGAGAATGAGGTTCTCTGCTGATGCACACCCGCTCCAACCTTTGCTCCTGGTGATTTAGTGTGGCTCTCCACTCGTAACATCAGGCTGCGAGTTGAGTCCACTAAGTCTGCACCTCGATACTTGGGTCCCTTCAAGGTTCTCGAACAGGTTAACCCTGTGGTCTACCGTCTGGCCCTTCATCCGCGCCTAGGTATCACTGACACCTTTCATGTGTCCCTCTTGAAGCCCGTACACATGTCCCAGTTTTCTAAGTCATCTGCCGGGACAATGGGTTCATCTACAGACGATTACGAGGTGAGCGCTATCCTAGGGTGCAAGGTGGGTTATGGTCCAGGGGACAGGTCCTGGGAGCCTGCTGAGCACATTCGAGGAGAGGGGGTAATGTTAGGTGTTGAGTTCCCGCTGCTGCACAGGGGGAATCTCAAACCATGTTCACTGCGGTCTCCCATTCTTCTCCAGCCGCAGTGGAGTCTGCTCAGCGGAGACGTCGGTCCCAGCATCTATCTCAGGCTGATTCTGAACAATTGGTTACTACTGCCCCTCCAGGCTCTGTCCTTGTAGCCAGCAATGTACAGCAGTGAGCAGGTCTTTCTGGGACTAAGTCCTGCTTTTCCTCTACTGAGCATGCCCAAGGGTGGACCTTCCATTGGAGGTCTGGGGTCACACGCTCAGGTCCTGTAGCAGCTATTATTGGACCACTAGGAAGGTCCTTGTCTGCTACAGCTATAAAAGGTTCACATTGTCATGGGCTTTGCTACTTTGTGGTCATGTCTACATGTAGTCAGGGTTGGCTGAAATAAGCCCCTAGAATACCAGCACCTCCGGTGAGGAGTTTTGTGTGTATGAATTCAGGGCTGGCATATAGCCACTTGAATTCCGGCTCCACCGGAGAGGAGTTGCTCGTGTACTAGGCTGACTGCATGACCACTGTTTACATTCTGCTCTGTTAGGTAGCTGTGATCCTCTGTGAGGTTAACAGGGCACAGCGTTTTCCTATCTTAGCAACTCTGTGAAGTAACAGAGTTCGCTTATACCGCCATATAGTGCCGCCAATTGCTAGCAGCAGATTCTCTCCTGCACGGTGGATCCCGGGTTGCGAACGAACCTATTATAACTCATATATATACTCTGTGCGTTCCGCTACCCCTAACACTAGGAATATCCCAAAAGTAATATAAAAATAACTTTTAACCATGCCTAAGGAGTTGAAAAGACTTGAGTGAGGAAAAGAAGGGCTCAATTCTGGCTTTACTAGCAGAGGGACACGGTGAGCCTCATGTTGCCTCCATCCTTAACATTTCTATGACGGCAGTCCATTACATCAAGGTAAAGCAGTAGACATTGGGGACAACAAAGCTACAGACCGGTAGAGAATGAAAACGACTCTCCACTGACCAGGATGACGTCATCTTATTCGAATGTCACTCAGCAACCGCAGGATGACATCAAGTGACCTACAAAAGGAATGGCAGCTGGGGTGAAATGCATGGCAAGAACAGTTCGTATCTGGTTCTAGTGACAGACTCAAGTCATGTAAAGCTAGAAAAAAGCCTTTCATGAATGAGAAGCAAAGGAGAGCCAGGCTGAAGTTTGCCAAAGACCATAAGGATTGGATGATAGAGGACTGGAGTAAGGTAATCTGCTCTGATGAGTCTAATTTTCAGCTTTGCCCAACACCTGGTCGTTTAATGTTTAGACAGAGACCTGGAAAGGCATACAAGCCACAGTGTCTTGCACCCACTGTGAAATTTGGTGGAGGATTGGTGATGAAATGGGAATGCTTCAGCAAGGCTGGAATTTTGCTGGTTGTTCTTTGAGAAGGATGTATGAAACAAGCCACATACAAAGTTATCTGAACTCTTCCTGAGTTAAAACATTAGTATTGTTGTTTCTAAATGATTATGAACTTTTTTTTTTTGCATTATTTTAGGTCTGCAAGTAATGCATTTTTTTGTTATTTTGACCATTTCTCATTTTCAGAAAATAAGTACAAAATGTATTGCTTGGAAATTCGGAGACATGTTGTCAGTAGTTTATAGACTAAAAGAATAATTTACACTTTACTCAAAAATATACCTATAAATAGAAAAATCCGACAAACTGAACATTTTGCAGTGGTCTCTTAATTTTTGCCAGAGCTGTATGTATTGCAGGTTCAAGTCCCTTAATGGGATCAAACAATTAGGTGTAAAGTAAATAAAAATCTGAATCACCTCACATATCTCACTTAAAGATATAGAAATAGAAACAAATTAACAATCAAATGTATTTCATATAACCGTATCCATACAACTCCGATCTACCAAAACATAAACTGATATAACCAACAAGTGAGGTTGCAATAGCGTCTGGGCCCATGCGAATGAGGTGCCCAAGGATGACAACTGTTGTGAATTCTGTTGTGGGTTCTGCTCTTGGGCTCCCTCTGGTGGTTATAAGTGGTAGTGCTGCTGTTTGTCCTTCACAGCAGTCATCAGGTGCGTCCACTTCGGATGGGGCTATTTAGTCTGGCTTCACCCTTTAGTGAGTGCCAGTTGTTCATTGTTTCTGGAGGATTCACATCCCTTCCTGGTCGCTCCTGCTTGCAGTTTATTTCTACAAGATAAGTTCTGCTTGTTTTTCTGCCCACATGTTGTGGGCCTCATTGTTCAGTGCTTTGCATGTTTTTTCTTGTCCAGCTTTATCTGTGTAAGCATTTATGCAGCCAAGCTGGAAACTCTGGAGAGGCAGATTTACCCTCCATATCTTTAGTTAGATGTGGAGTTTTTTTTGTATTATCTGTGGTGGACATTTCATAGTATTTTAATACTGACCGCATAGTTCTCTGTCCTATCTCTTCTATCTAGCTAGATTGGCCTCCTTTGCTAAATTCTGTTTTCAGCCTGTGTATGTTTTTTCCTCTCCTCTCACAGTCAATATTTGTGGGGGGCTGCCTATCCTTTGGGAATTTTCTCTGAGGCAAGATAGTTTTCCCTTTTCTATCTATAGGGTTAATTAGTCCTCCGGCTGTGTTGAGGTGTCTAGGATTGGTAGGTACATCCCACGACTACTTCTAGTTGCGGTGTTAAGTCCAGGGTCTGCGGTCAGTACAGTTACCACATTCTCCAGAGTACGTCTCATGCCGCTCCTAGGCCACCAGATCATAACAGACAACAATGCAAGCTTCAGCTGGATGTGCGTCCTTGGAAGTATCATGGTACCCAGGAGAAATTCCACAACACATTTTGGGGTCCATTTGTTCTTGTTACCGCTGTGAAAATGTAGAATTTGGGGCTAAAAAAACATTTTTGTGGGACAAATTTGTTTTTTTTTTAATTTTCGCGGCTCAACGTTATAACTTTCTATGAAGCACCTGGGGGTTAAAGGCACTCACCACACATCTAAATAAATTCCCTGAGGGGTCTAGTTTCTAAAATGGCATCACTTGTGAGAGGTTTACATTGTTTAGGCACATTAAGGCACCCAAACACGACAGGACGTCAGCTAATTATGCCAGCAAATTTTGCATTCGAAAAAGCAAATGACGCTTATACCTTTTCGAGCCCTTCTGTGCGCCCAAACAGTAGTTTACACCCACATGTGGGGTATCGGCATGCTCAGGAGAAACTGCACAACAAATTTTGGGGTCCGTATTCTCCTGTTACCCTTGTGAAAGTAAAAAAAAAATCTGTCTAAAAAACAATTTGTGAAAAAAGTTACATTTTATTTTTCCTTCCACATTCCAAAAATTACTGTGAAGCATCTGAAGGGTTAAAAAAATGTATTTATTCAATATGGTTGTGAGCACTGTGAGGGGTGCAGTTTTTAGAATGATGTCACTTTTGGGTATTTTATGTCATATAGGCCCCTCAAAGCCACTTCAAATGTGATGTGATCCCTGTGTTGTAAAAATGACAAAATCGCTGGTCAACTTTTAACCCTTCAAACTTTCTAACAAAAAAAAAATTATGTTTCAAAAATAGTGCTGATGTAAAGTAGACATGTGGGAAATTTTATTTATTAACTATTTTGTGTGACACCACTCTTTTGAAAATTGCTAAATTATCACATTTTTCAATTTTTTCACAAATTTTACCACTATCATGAAGTACAATATGTCACACAAAAAAATCTCAGAATCAGAGAGATAGATTGAAGCATTTCAGAGTTGTGACCTCATATTGTGGCAGTGGTCAGAATTATAACATTTGGCCTGGTCAGGAAGGTGAAAACAGGCTCGGGAGTGAAGGGGTTAATAATAAAGAACTTCATTTATAAACTGCATTTTGTGTTTTCTTTGTCTATTTTTTACATTTTTTGGTGATCTGAAACATGTGTGACAAACATGCAAAATATAGGAAATGAGGAAGGGGGCAAATACTTTTTCACATGACTGTAAATACCAGGATGGAGAGCATATGTATATATACCAAGATGAGGGACATACTGTATATACCAGGTTGGTGGACTTGTATATATACACACCAGGATGGGGAGGGCCCAGGTACAAATCTTGCACCAGGTTCTGTCGGACTCAAGTTACTCCACTGCCAGCAAGACAAACGTCAATAAAAAAAAAATGAAAGAAATGGCCTTCACTATTTCACCTCATTTGGAATTAATTTTGTTTCCAGTCTTTCATTACATGATTAGGTAAAATGAATCAATACTCGTTCTGAAGAAAACAAGCCCATGTATGGCTAAGAACGCGGAAAAATGAAATAAAAGTTATGGCTCTTGAAAAAAGCGGAAGAAAAGACGAAAGTACTTTTGAGAATTTAATCATGAAAAGTATCTTTAAAACTCAATAATATCCAGTAAAGGGCTTGTTACAGATAATAAATGTGTGAGTGGAAGAAAATAATAGATCAGATAATTGCGCGCTATAAAAACGCAATAGAGATAAACATTGAGCCGTATATGGACAGCCGCACAAAGCTCCCTGTCACATCCTTTATTGGACCGTCATTACCATTACAGCGTCCTACACGTATAATTATAAGGTTTAGTCGTGTGGAGCAGAGAAGAGTGACAGATACACGGAGGCTCTTAAATCTCAATAGTCATAAATGATCTTCTCTCCAGTCCATGTTTTGGTTCTATGAATGTAATGTAACAATTATTGGAAATCTATTGTTCCTGAAAAACGACGACCCAGCGTAATGAAAATTGTCACGAGCGCATTGTAATAAAATTGGACATGTATATGAGCGAGACAAAGAAGCTGCCAGTTCTACCTGACACCTCTCAACACATTATCATTATGTGTCAAGAAAACTTTTTAGCACCTAAAACAGAGGCAGAAAGTTAAATAGTTTCCACTGCAAGGGACAGGGAAGTGGATGTGCTACTGATGATGCACGCAGAGGCCTAGGCCTTGAACAAGATGAAACGGTGCTTGCTGCTGGATTATGACAAACACACTCATCCATGAGACCTAGCTTCCTGTCCCGCTTTGCAGGAAAGCGCGGGACACCACTCTTGAAGCCAGAGCAGTGCGATTAGGTGGTCATTTGAATGGCAGATAATGCTTCCAGTCTGTTTCCCAGCACCACCCTGTCTTCCAAACGGTCCAGTCTCACTAGCCAATAGTCTGGACCACATAATCCTCATCCTGATCCTCCTTTCTCCCACCATGGTGAGTCCCAGGAGACAAATGAATCCACATTCAGACACTGCGATGAGTTCTTTACATTTCCATTCATTGATTCTGGCTTCTCACCCTGCCAGTTTCAAGGGGGACATGAGGATCGTGTGTAGTGATGCCCAAATAGTTGAGCATCCACAGTTAGAAGATGACTGTGGGGAATGGCAATTAGTGTCTCAAGAGATAGATAATGATGCCACACAGTTGCCAACATGTGATGTTCTTAAGTCAACAAGTCAGGAGGAAGTGGAAGATGAAATGGTGGACAATGAAGTCACTGACTCAATCTGGGAAAGTGCCATGCACAGTGAGGCCAGAAGCCCAGAGAGGGAGGGATCCACAGCACAGTAACAGGCAGGAAGAGGCAGTGGGGTGGCCAGAGGGAGAAGGTGGGCAACTGTACCCTAAAGCACCCACACGTGACAAGTTCCCAAACCAAAGGTTAGGTCACGGTGTTCCTCAGTCTGGCACTTTTTTAAAGAAAGCGCAGACGATAAAAGATTGGTCATTTGCAACCTGTGTCATGCCAAGATCAGCAGGAGCCTGACAACTACCAGCATAACCACCAGCCGCATGCTCAGGTACATGTCATCAAAGCACCTGACTATGGGTCCACAATCGGAGACTCACGGTGACATCACTGCCTCTTCCCTTGTACTACATGCTTGCCAGTCCCCTGTCCATGACTCAGGTATGGATGCCTCCCACCCTGCAGAGGTGTATCTAGGGTTTCTGACACCCGGGGCAAGAATTCAGTTTGCCCCCCCCCCCCAGAACATATGCGATTTGCACACTTAGTCATGTGCCCACGAGCTCCTCTCCCTTAAGCTCCCAATGTTCAGTGACAAACTGAGAGAAGCAGAAGAGAAGCTCGTTGTTACAGGACCAGAAGTATGAAAGTCGCATATGAGTGAAGTGTCCATGTGATGACTACTGGAACCTGCAGAGCTGAATCCTGAAATTGCAGCTTCTGAATTCTCACAACGCATGCACTGCACACTTTTAGGATTCTCCCTGGCCGGTGGACGGTCATGTCAGCACAAGCATGTGATTTGTATACTTCTGACCACATTCCAACTAGACGTGACCGGCCTCACTCAGTTCATTATCAGTGAGTGAGGCCACATATGTCTAGTCAGCACGTGACCGCATTAATGTAAATCCCCAGCACGAAAGAATCCTGACAGCGTGCAGGGCGCACTGTGAAAAGTCAGAAGTCTGCAGTCACAAAGAATGACTACAGACTCATTACAAACCTGGACATTTCCTGTAATGCTCTTAACATAAATAAAAACATGAGAGTTAGTCAATATCACAAATAACATTTACATCCAGGTACCTGATAGATGACTTCGTCTCTGGAGCCATTCTTCTTTTCTTCATCTTGTCCAGACCCCATGATGAGTTTTCTCATCCACAGCCGTCTCTGCAGACTTCCATCTTCTCCGCTCTTTTGCAGAAAGTCTCCACATGATGCCCTTAAAGATACAAGTGTCATTATAATGCTCCTGAATAAAAAATTGCCCCTCACTATATTGTCTGCACAAAATATGACCCCCACACTGTCCCTCTTATGGTACATGCTCTTTACACGGACCTCCCCTTTCCATACTGGCCCCCTCTTCACACTGTCCTCTCACACTGTGTCCCCCTATAGGGCTCAGTATTTATACTGTACTCTCTCATCACACTCCCCCTTCCTGGTATACTGTCCGCTCCTGGCTGTGCCCTTACACTGTCCCCCATGCTACGCATGCACACATCCCAACACCCTCACTCCCCGTACTCTGTCCACATACGTTTTTCACATCGCTACTCATACTGTGTCCGCATACATTACCCTGTTTGACCCCAAACTGTCTGCACCCATCCCCCATACTGTTTCCTCATACATGCCCCCCCATCTCCCCCTTTGCTCTTCATTTTGTGTCCTTAGATCTCCCCCACACATTAAATCCCCCCATCCCCATGACAAATCTCCCCCCACACACATTCAATCCCCCATCTCCACTCACATTAAATCCCTTCCCCACAATAAATCCCCCCATCCCCACTCATATTAAATCTACCCCCCACAATAAATCCCCCCTCCCTACTCACATTAAATCTCCCCCCCCACAATAAATCCCCCCATCTCCACTCATATTAAATATCCCCCATCCAATAATATATCCCACCATCCCCACTCACATTAAATCCCCCACAATATATCCCCCATCCCCACTCACATTAAATCCCCCACAATAAATCCCCCATCCCCACTCACATTAAATCCCCCCACAATATATCCCCCATCCCCACTCACATTAAATCCCCCCACAATATATCCCCCCATCCCCACTCACATTAAATCCCCCCACAATATATGCCCCCCATTCCCACTCACAGTAAATCCCCCCCACAATATATGCCCCATCCCCACTCACATTAAATCCCCCCCACAATCCCCCCATTCCCACTCACAGTAAATCCCCCCCACAATATATGCCCCCATCCCCACTCACAGTAAATCCCCCCCACAATATATGCCCCCCATCCCCACTCACAGTAAATCCCCCCCACAATATATGTCCCCATCCCCACTCACAGTAAATCCCCCCACAATATATGCCCCATCCCCACTCACAGTAAATCCACCCCACAATATATGCCCCCATCCCCACTCACAGTAAATCCCCCCCACAATATATGCCCCCCATCCCCACTCACAGTAAATCCCCCCACAATATATGCCCCCCATCCCCACTCACAGTAAATCCCCCCCACAATATATGTCCCCATCCCCACTCACAGTAAATCCCCCCACAATATATGCCCCCATCCCCACTCACAGTAAATCCCCCCACAATATATGCCCCCCATCCCCACTCACAGTAAATCCCCCCACAATATATGCCCCCCATCCCCACTCACAGTAAATCCCCCCACAATATATGCCCCATCCCCACTCACAGTAAATCCACCCCACAATATATGCCCCCATCCCCACTCACAGTAAATCCCCCCACAATATATGCCCCCCATCCCCACTCACAGTAAATCCCCCCACAATATATGCCCCCCATCCCCACTCACAGTAAATCCCCCCCACAATATATGTCCCCATCCCCACTCACAGTAAATCCCCCCCACAATATATGCCCCCATCCCCACTCACAGTAAATCCCCCCACAATATATGCCCCCCATCCCCACTCACAGTAAATCCCTCCCACAAAATATGCCCCATCCCCACTCACATTAAATCCCCCCCACAATCCCCCCATTCCCACTCACAGTAAATCCCCCCACAATATATGCCCCCATCCCCACTCACAGTAAATCCCCCCCACAATATATGCCCCTATCCCCACTCACAATAAATCCCCCCCACAATATATGCCCCCATCCCCACTCACAGTAAATCCCCCCCACAATATATGCCCCCATCCCCACTCACAGTAAATCCCCCCACAATATATGCCCCCATCCCCACTCACAGTAAATCCCCCCCACAATATATGCCCCCATCCCCACTCACAGTAAATCCCCCCCACAATATATGCCCCCATCCCCACTCACAGTAAATCTCTCCCACAATATATGCCCCATCCCCACTCACATTAAATCCCCCCCACAATCCCCCCATTCCCACTCACAGTAAATCCCCCCACAATATATGCCCCCATCCCCACTCACAGTAAATCCCCCCCACAATATATGCCCCCCATCCCCACTCACAGTAAATCCCCCCCACAATATATGCCCCCCATCCCCACTCACAGTAAATCCCCCCCACAATATATGCCCCCCATTCCCACTCACAGTAAATCCCCCCCACAATATTATATGCACCCCATCCCCACTCACAGTAAATCCCCCCCACAATATATGCCCCCCATTCCCACTCACAGTAAATCCCCCCCACAATATTATATGCCCCCCATCCCCACTCACAGTAAATCCCCCCCACAATATATGCCCCCATCCCCACTCACAGTAAATCCCCCCCACAATATATGCCCCCCATCCCCACTCACAGTAAATCCCCCCCACAATATATGCCCCCCATTCCCACTCACAGTAAATCCCCCCCACAATATTATATGCCCCCATCCCCACTCACAGTAAATCCCCCCCACAATATATGCCCCCCATTCCCACTCACAGTAAATCCCCCCCACAATATTATATGCCCCCCATCCCCACTCACAGTAAATCCCCCCCACAATATATGCCCCCCATTCCCACTCACAGTAAATCCCCCCCACAATATTATATGCCCCCCATCCCCACTCACAGTAAATCCCCCCCACAATATATGCCCCCCATTCCCACTCACAGTAAATCCCCCCCACAATATTATATGCCCCCCATCCCCACTCACAGTAAATCCCCCCCACAATATATGCCCCCCATTCCCACTCACAGTAAATCCCCCCCACAATATTATATGCCCCCCATCCCCACTCACAGTAAATCCCCCCACAATATATGCCCCCCATCCCCACTCACAGTAAATCCCCCCACAATATATGCCCCCCATTCCCACTCACAGTAAATCCCCCCTGCACCTTCGGTGTCTTCAGCTCCACTGGAGCACTTACCACCGCTCTGCATCTCCTGCTCTGCCGCGCAGGTGAGTAACGTCAGCAGCGTGATCACATGACCTGATCACGCTGCTGGCGTCGCTCTGACCCGGCAGTCAGAGCTTCAATTGTACTCGCATCACAGATACAATTATACTATACGAGCACAATTGAACACTGGGAGCCGGCGCGCTGCAGCTTCTCTGTGCCGGCTCTCAGCTTGACAGTCGGCACAGAGAACAGCTGACTCCCAGTGGGAGGGGGCGGCAGAATACAGCCGCCGGGGGAGACACTGCGGACCGCCGCTTTAGGCGGCCCGACTGCGCCCCCCTGCCGGCTGCGCCCGGGGCAGGCCCCCCTAGATACGCCACTGCCACCCTGCCCCTGTCATTGTACATTTGCAAGCCCCATCAGCAGCCACGTCCAATTCCTTGTCCCAGTGCAGCGTTCAGCTGTCCCTACCTCAGGCCTTGGAACACAAATGAAAATACCCATCCACCCACTGACAAGTGGAAACACTAAATGGGCACTTTTTCTGACTGCTTTCCCTGGAAATGTTTCCGGTTAGGGTTTTGGACACTGAAGGTTTCAGCAAAGTCATGGCGTCTGTCCCTCGGTACTCAGTACCCAGCTGCCACTGTTTTTACTGGTGTGCTGTCCCCACCTTACATCAGCACGTGTCACATAACATCACGTAAGCCCTGACCAACGAAGTTACTGGGAAGGTCCACTTAAAGGCCAACATTTGGACTAGTGTTTGTGGCCAGGGACGCTATATGTCCCTGACGGCACACTGGGTGAACCTAGTGAAGGCCGGGACGGCGTCCAGTGAGTGATGAGGCAATATCCTGGAAAAGCACATAGTAGCAGGTCGCTGTTTTTGTCTATATATTTTAAGTCAGCTTTAGAAGGTCTGGGTGATAATATCAGAGTTGCTTTCAGGGTTACTCAAGAAACTCAACGCGGACAAACACAGAGAGCCGTCAATAGGAGAAGGAAGCGAAGCCCGGCACTGGAGCTGGGACAGGAGAAAAACTATCATGATATAATTTTGCAGAAAGTGTACTCTATTAATTTCAATATGGCTCAATATGGTTTCAGTTCTGTCCACTTATTCCGGCCTAAAGATCAAAATCTGTGGCCGTCAAACAATGAAAAGGAAATCTGTGTTCCCTCTGGCTGTGCTCCCGCTCTCAGCTATGGATGCGCATCTTCTCTGCCTCCTATCTTCCATTTATTACTCCCAAATGTTATAACATGCTTCTGTTAAACGGCAGAGTTCAATCTCAGTTCTTAGGCTATGTGCAGACGTTCAGGAATTCTAGCAGAAAATTCCTGAGATTTTCTGCAAGAATTCCGCAAGAATTCTGCATGCGTTTTATTCACGGTTTTTTGCGCGTTTTTACCGCGTTTTTATCGTGTTTTTGGTGCGGTTTTTTTGCGAATTTTTCCGGACATTTCCCAATGCATTATATAGTGGGAAATCCGCAAAAAATCCGCAAAATTAATGAACATGCTGCGTTTTTTACCGCGATGCGTTTTTAACGCGGAAAAAAACGCATCATGTGTACAAAAAGTGCGGAATTCATTAAAAATGATGGGATGCATAATGCATGCAGATTTTTTGCGGATTTATAGCGTTTTTATAGAGAAAAAACGCGAAAAAAATGCAAAAAATCTGCAACATGTGCACACAGCCTTAAACTTACCGCTCGTCTGTAGTAATAAATTAAATTGCAGCTAATCCTGTAATTGCAGCAGCCTCTGCAGTGATTAAAGTCTCTTAAAAGATTTTTTTTTCATGTCTATGACACCAAAATCAGCTTGAAAATCATCCACAAACCATTTCTTCTTCATTTTAATTGGAAACTCATTTTGCTGTTTAACACCTCAACTTTTTGAAGCAGATTGAAAGAGGTTAATAATGCGATATATCAAAATGCAAATCAAAGGGTCAGCTTTAGATTCCTGCTGAGGATTCTCTTGAAGTTTTGTATTACCAGGAAAATTCAGTTATATGACGATGCCCTTGGAATTAAACTGTTATCCCATTTTTAGAAGTTATCAGTCACCTTTCCATAGAATAAATTATAACTTGCTACTCAGTGGGGGTCTGACCACGAGAACCCTCACTGATTCCAAGAACAGGGCTCTGAATAGAATAGTGGCCAGATATACACTCTATTATTATTATTTATTATTATACCACAATTTATTCCATGGAGCTTAACATATGAAAAAGGGGTTTACATAATAAAATCAAGTACAGTAATCTTGGATAGTGATGAGCCAGTGTACTCGTTGCTCGAGTTTTCCCGAGCACGCTCGGGTGACCTCCGAGTATTTATGACTGCTCAGAGATTTAGTTTCCATTGTGGCAGCTGAATGATTTACAGCTACTAGCCAGCTTGATTACATGTGGGGATTCCCTAGCAACCAGGCAACCCCCACATGTACTCAGCCTGGCTAGTAGCTGTAAATCATTCAGCTGCCATGATGAAAACTAAATCTCCGAGCAGTCATAAATACTCGGAGGTCACCTGAGCGTGCTCGGGAAAACCCAAGCAACGAGTACACTCGCTCATCACTAATCTTGAACAAAACAATTCACCAAATGGTCCTGGAGGAGAGAGGACCCTGCCCGCGAGGGCTCACGATCTACAAGGGATGGGTGAGGATAGAGTAGGTGAGGATAGAGCTGGTCATGCAGCGGTTTGGTGGATCGGTGGTTACTGTAGGTTGTAGGCTTGTCGGAAGAGGTAGGTCTTCAGGTTCCTTTTGAAGGTTTCCACGGTAGGAGAGAGTCTGATATGTTGGGGTATAGAGTAGGAGGGATGCACGGGAGAAAGCTTGAATGCGATTGTGGGAAGAGGAGATAAGAGGGGAGTAGAGAAGGAGATCTTGTGAGGATCGGAGGTTGCGTGTAGGTAAGTACCGGGAGACGAGGTCACAGATGTATGGAGCAGACATGTTGCGGATGGCTTTGTATGTCATGGTTAGGGTTTTGAACTGGGGTCTCTGGGCAATGGGGAGCCAGTGAAGGGCTTGACAGAGGGGAGAGGTCGGGGAATAGCGGGGGGACAGGTGGATTAGTCGGGCAGTAGAGTTTGTAATAGATTGGAGGGGTGCGAGAGTGTTAGAGGGGAGGCCACAGAGCAGGAGGTTGCAGTACTCAAGGCGGGAGATGAGTGTTTCTACATTTCTATTCATTCTCTATGGGTCTGTTAAAGACAGCGGAGAAAAGCGCTCAGCTTTTTCAGTCACATAGAGAATTAATGGTGAGTTGGTGCATATGCCCAGCCACATATCCATTCATATAGGGCTCTCCAAATCTACATTCTCAGGGTCCATATGGATCCCAAAGGTTGGACTCATGAGATCAACAACTTATCACCAATTTTTTCCTAACACCCTTTAAGACTTTTCCAACTTCCAAGTTGTAAAAAGTTAAAATGCAAAATCCAGAAACTTCTATTTGCACCATTAATACTTTTGTATGTCTCTAATTTACAAAAATGTTTTATGTGGCATGGTGTAGAAATCTAACATAAGAATTGCACTATGGTGATACCATATTAATAAGGTACGCATTGATCCAAGGAAAGAATAAATAGGTTAAAGGAATGGGGCAAGAAGTGGGCAGCTGAAGCATTTCTCCCCTCTGTTGCTTGTCAGCGGGGACACCAACAAGACACTTTGCTTAGACCAAGGTCTTAGAGGGCAGTAGATTAAACCTTTTGCTCTGGAGTACATGATACGTGGGATATGTCAGTTGTAAAAGCAACTAAAGTCCAGAAATCTGTTGTGAATTCCGTTCTTGGGCTCCATCCTGTGGTTATTAATGGTATTTTTGGGACTTCTGCTCTTGGGCTCCCTCTGGTGGTTTCGAGTGGAACTTAGCAGCTGCCTTCACTAATCGGTTCCCTGGCCTTGTTATTTAACTGGGCTCTAGTCTGTAGTCGATGCCAGCTGTCAATGTTTTCCTGTTGGATTCAGTCCTCTCCTGGAAGTACTCTGTTGGCCAGTCCATTTCAGCTTAAGATAAGTTCTGCTAATTCTTGGGTGTATCCCTGCTTTTGACCTTCTGTTCAGGTTTAAGTTATGTCTCTTTTGTCCAGCTGGTCATTATGAAATATTCAGGCTAGTTGGAAGCTCTGGGGTGCAGATTTGCCCCTCTACACCGTGAGTCGGTGTGGAGGTTATTTTTGTAAACTCTGCGTGGATTTTAGTTTTATACTGACCGCACAGTATCCTTTTCTATCTCTGTCTATTTAGATAGTGTTGGCCTCCTTTGCTGAAATCTATTTTCATTTCTGAGTTTGTCATTTCCCTCTCCACTCACCGTTAATATTTGTGGGGGGCTATCTTTCCTTTTGGGGGTTTCTCTGAGGCGAGATAGTTTTCCATTTCCATCTTCAGGGGTAGTTAGTTCTTAGGCTGTGTCGAGTGTTATGATCCTTAGTGGTTGAGGATCACAAATTACTCCAGCAAGGTGACTAAACATAGGACAAGCTCTAGGGAGGTGGAAAACTGGACTGACCGCAAAACTGAACCTATCCAACCACACTAGAGGTAGCCGGTGAACGTGCCTAAAATCCTAGACGTCTCGAGCCAGCCTGAGGAACTAACTACCCCTAGAGAGAAAGAAAGACCTCTCTTGCCTCCAGAGAAATAATCCCCAAAGATATAGAAGCCCCCAACAGATAATAACGGTGAGGTAAGAGGAAGGCACATACACAGGGGTGAAAGCAGATTCAGCAAAAGAGGCCCACTAATTCTAGATAGCAGAAAATAGAAAAGGGGTCTATGCAGTCAGTAAAAAACCCTTACAAAATATCCACACTGAGATTTCAAGAACCCCCACACCAACTAACGGTGTGAGGGGAGAAACTCAGTCCCCTAGAGCAACCAGCAAGTAAGAAATCACATTTTAACAAGCTGGACAAAAAACATGATGAACGCTGATAATCAGAAAATGAACAAACAAGAACTTAGCTTGTCTTGGAGAGACTGGGAGCAAGGTAGTCACAAGGAATCTGAAGAGCACTGAATACATTGAGAGCAGGCAAGGAACTGAGTATCCAGGTGAGCTAAATAGGGAACCAACCAAGGATAACGAACCAGCTGATGAAGCAACCTGCAGAAAGACAACACTACCCAGTACCGCTTGTGACCACTAGAGGGAGCCCAAAAATAGAGTTCACAACAGTAACCCCCCCTTGAGGAGGGGTCACCGAACCCTCATCACGACCCCCAGGGCGATCAGGACGAGCTGCGTGGAAGGCGCGAACCAAAACGGCCGCATGAACATCAGAGGCGACAACCCAGGAATTATCCTCCTGACCATAGCCCTTCCACTTAACCAGATACTGAAGTCTCCGTCTAGAGATACGAGAATCCAAAATCTTCTCCACCACGTACTCCAATTCGCCCTCGACCAGCACCGGAGCAGGAGGCTCAACAGAAGGAACCACAGGTACCACATACCTCCGCAATAAAGACCTATGGAACACATTATGGATGGCAAACGATGCCGGGAGATCAAAACGAAAAGACACCGGGTTAAGGATTTCCAAGATCTTATAAGGACCGATGAAGCGAGGCTTAAACTTAGGAGATGAGACCTTCATAGGAACATACCGAGAAGACAGCCACACCAAATCCCCAACACGAAGTCGGGGACCCACACCGCGGCGGCGGTTGGCAAAGCGCTGAGCCCTCTCCTGTGACAATTTCAGATTGTCCACCACATGGCTCCAAATCTGCTGCAACCTATCCACCACAGAATCCACCCCAGGACAGTCAGAAGACTCAACCTGACCCGAGGAAAAACGAGGATGGAAACCAGAATTGCAGAAAAAAGGCGAAACCAAGGTAGCAGAACTAGCCCGATTATTAAGGGCAAACTCGGCCAATGGCAAAAAAGTCACCCAGTCATCCTGATCAGCAGAAACAAAACATCTCAAATAAGTCTCCAACGTCTGATTAGTTCGCTCGGTTTGGCCATTAGTCTGAGGATGGAAGGCCGACGAAAAAGACAAATCAATGCCCATCTTAGCACAAAAAGTTCGCCAAAACCTGGACACAAACTGGGATCCTCTATCAGACACAATATTTTCAGGAATGCCGTGCAAGCGAACCACATTCTGAAAAAATAGAGGAACCAAATCGGAGGAGGAAGGCAGCTTAGGCAAGGGCACCAAATGGACCATCTTGGAAAAACGATCACACACCACCCAGATGACAGACTTTTTCTGAGATACTGGCAGATCCGAAATAAAATCCATGGAAATGTGCGTCCAAGGCCTTTTCGGGACAGGCAAAGGCAAAAGCAAACCGCTGGCACGAGAACAGCAAGGCTTAGCCCGAGCACAAATCCCACAAGACTGCACAAAGGAACGCACATCCCACGACAAGGAAGGCCACCAGAAGGACCTAGCCACCAAATCTCTGGTACCAAAAATCCCAGGATGACCCGCCAACACCGAAGAATGAACCTCGGAAATAACTCTGCTGGTCCATCTATCCGGGACAAACAGTCTCTCTGGTGGACAACGGTCAGGTCTATCCGCCTGAAATTTCTGCAGCACTCGTCGCAAATCTGGAGAAATGGCAGACAAAATCACTCCCTCTCTGAGAATACCAGCCGGCTCAGAAACTCCTGGAGAGTCAGGCACAAAACTCCTTGAAAGTGCATCAGCTTTCACGTTCTTCGAACCAGGCAGGTATGAGACCACGAAGTTGAAACGGGAGAAAAACAACGACCAACGAGCCTGTCTAGGATTCAGGCGCTTGGCAGACTCGAGGTAAATCAAATTTTTGTGATCAGTCAGGACCACCACACGATGTTTAGCTCCTTCGAGCCAATGTCGCCACTCCTCAAATGCCCACTTCATAGCCAACAACTCCCGATTACCAACATCATAATTTGGCTCGGCAGGCGAAAACTTTCTTGAAAAGAAAGCACACGGCTTCATCACAGAGCCCTCAGAGCTTCTCTGCGACAAAACAGCCCCTGCTCCAATCTCGGAAGCATCAACCTCGACCTGGAAGGGGAGAGAGACATCTGGCTGACATAAGACTGGAGCTGAAGAAAACCGGTGCTTAAGCTCCCGAAAGGCCTCCACGGCCGCAGGAGACCAATTAGTCACATCAGAGCCCTTCTTGGTCAAATCCGTCAAAGGTTTAACCACGCTAGAAAAATTAGCGATGAAACGACGGTAAAAATTAGCAAAACCCAAGAACTTCTGAAGACTCTTAACAGACGTGGGCTGAGTCCAGTCATGAATAGCCTGGACCTTGACTGGGTCCATCTCCACAGTAGAAGGAGAAAAAATAAAACCCAAAAAGGAGACCTTCTGTACTCCGAAGAGGCATTTTGAGCCCTTCACAAATAAAGCATTAGCACGCAGGACCTGAAACACCATCCTGACCTGCTTCACATGGGACTCCCAATCATCAGAAAAGACTAAAATGTCATCCAGATAAACAATCATAAATTTATCCAGATATTCTCGGAAAATGTCATGCATGAAGGACTGAAACACAGAAGGAGCATTAGAGAGTCCAAAAGGCATCACCAAGTACTCAAAATGGCCTTTGGGCGTATTAAATGCTGTTTTCCATTCATCTCCCTGCTTAATGCGCACAAGATTATACGCACCACGGAGATCTATCTTGGTGAACCAACTGGCACCCTTAATCCGAGCAAACAAATCAGACAATAGTGGCAAAGGATACTGAAATTTGACTGTGATTTTATTCAGAAGGCGATAATCTATACACGGTCTCAAAGAACCGTCCTTCTTGGCCACAAAAAAGAATCCTGCACCAAGAGGGGAAGAGGATGGGCGAATATGTCCCTTCTCCAAAGACTCCTTTATATAACTCCGCATCGCGGCATGCTCTGGTATAGACAAATTAAAAAGTCGTCCCTTAGGGAATTTACTACCAGGAATTAAATTTATAGCACAGTCACAATCCCTATGAGGGGGCAGGGCACTGGACCTGGGCTCATCAAATACATCCTGGTAGTCAGACAAAAACTCAGGGACCACAGAAGGAGTGGAAGAAGCAATAGAGACCAATGGAGTATCGCCATGAATTCCCTGACAACCCCAACTAGACACAGACATAGCTTTCCAATCTAAAACTGGATTATAAGCCTGCAGCCATGGCAGACCCAAAACGACAACATCATGTAAATTATGCAGAACAAGAAAGCGAATCACCTCCTGATGAACGGGAGTCATGCACATGGTCATTTGCGTCCAATACTGAGGTTTATTCTCAGCCAATGGCGTAGCATCAATTCCCCTCAGAGGAATAGGAAATTCCAAAGGCTCCAGGACAAAACCACAGCGCCTGGCAAATGACAAATCCATCAGATTCAGGGCAGCACCCGAATCCACAAAGGCCATAACCGAGTAGGACGACAAAGAACAAATCAAAGTAACAGACAAAATAAATTTAGGCTGTATAGTACCAATGGTGACAGGTTTAGCGACCCTTTTTAAGCGTTTAGAGCATGCTGAGATAACATGAGCAGAATCACCACAGTGAAAGCACAACCCATTTTGACGTCTATGACTTTGTCGCTCAATTCTGGTCAGAGTTCGATCACATTGCATAGACTCAGGTCTCTGTTCAGAAAATACAGCCAAAGGATGAGCCGATTTGCGCTCCCGCAAACGCTGATCAACCTGAATGGCTAAAGCCATAGAATCACTCAGACTTGTAGGGGTGGGGAACCCCACCATAACATCCTTAATGGCTTCAGAAAGACCTTCTCTGAAATTTGCAGCCAGAGCACACTCATTCCATTGAGTAAGCACTGACCATTTCCGAAATTTTTGACAATACACCTCTGCATCATCCTGCCCTTGAGAGAGGGCCAGCAACGCTTTTTCTGCCTGATTCTCAAGATTAGGCTCCTCATAAAGCAGTCCAAGAGCCAGAAAAAATGCATCCACATTAAGCAATGCAGGATCTCCTGGCGCCAGAGAGAAAGCCCAATCCTGAGGGTCGCCACGCAACAAGGAGATAACAATTTTTACTTGCTGAGCGGAATCACCAGAGGAACGAGGTCTCAGAGATAGAAATAACTTACAATTTTTCTTAAAATTCTGAAACCTAGATCTATCTCCAGAAAACAACTCAGGAATGGGTATCTTTGGTTCTGACATAGGGCTATGAATAACAAAATCCTGAATACTTTGCACCCGTGCAGCAAGATGATCCACACTAGAAGTCAGAGTCTGAACATCCATGTCTGCAGCTGAGCTCAAAACCACTCAGAGTTCAAGGGGATGAAAGAAGCTAGACAGACTGCAGCACACACAAAAAAAAAAAATGTACTCAGGTCTTCTTTTAATCCCACTTCTGCGATGCATTAAACACTTTTTGGCCTGCTATACTGTTATGATCCTTAGTGGTTGAGGATCACAAATTACTCCAGCAAGGTGACTAAACATAGGACAAGCTCTAGGGAGGTGGAAAACTGGACTGACCGCAAAACTGAACCTATCCAACCACACTAGAGGTAGCCGGTGAACGTGCCTAAAATCCTAGACATCTCGAGCCAGCCTGAGGAACTAACTACCCCTAGAGAGAAAGAAAGACCTCGCTTGCCTCCAGAGAAATAATCCCCAAAGATATAGAAGCCCCCAACAGATAATAACGGTGAGGTAAGAGGAAGGCACATACACAGGGGTGAAAGCAGATTCAGCAAAAGAGGCCCACTAATTCTAGATAGCAGAAAATAGAAAAGGGGTCTATGCGGTCAGTAAAAAACCCTTACAAAATATCCACACTGAGATTTCAAGAACCCCCACACCAACTAACGGTGTGGGGGGAGAAACTCAGTCCCCTTGAGCAACCAGCAAGTAAGAAATCACATTTTAACAAGCTGGACAAAAAACATGATGAACGCTGATAATCAGAAAATGAACAAACAAGAACTTAGCTTGTCTTGGAGAGACTGGGAGCAAGGTAGTCACAAGGAATCTGAAGAGCACTGAATACATTGATAGCAGGCAAGGAACTGAGTATCCAGGTGAGCTAAATAGGGAACCAACCAAGGATAACGAACCAGCTGATGAAGCAACCTGCAGAAAGACAACACTACCCAGTACCGCTTGTGACCACTAGAGGGAGCCCAAAAATAGAGTTCACAACAGTCGAGGCGTCTAGGCAGAGATAGGAACGTCCCACAGCTATTTCTAGGGTTGGTGTTAGGAGTAGGGATTGCGGTCAGTAATGCTACCACCTCCTCAGAGCTTGTACATTTTACCCACCAGGTCATTTCTGTGCTGCTCCGTAATCACCAGGTCATAACTGTGATTGTTGTCGGTGGAGCTGCCACCTCCTCGGAGCTTGTCCATGATTGGTTTTACCCACCAGGTCATCTCAGTGCTACTCCGTAAACACCAGGTCATAACAGTATAGCTGGCCCACAATATGTTAAATGCATCTCAAAAGAGGGAAAAGAAAGTTCTGAGTCATTGTTTTTTTTTCCTTGTTGCCTGTTTTGTCCTTTTTTTTCCCCTTGATCTTTGGATGGTTCAGGAGCTTGGTGCTGATATGGAGGTTCAGGGTCTGTCTGCGCGTGTTGATCATCTTGCTGCAAGGGTACAGAGTATCCAAGATTATGTTATTCAAACTCCTGTTTCTGAGCCTAGAATTCCTATCCCTGATTTGTTTTCTGGGGATAGATCTAAGTTTTTGAACTTTAAAAATAATTGCAGATTGTTTTTTGCTCTGAGACCCCGTTCCTCTGGTGACCCCATTCAGCAGGTGAAGATTGTTATTTCTCTGCTGCGCGGAGACCCGCAGGACTGGGCATTCTCGCTTGAGCCAGGGAATCCTGCATTGCTCAATGTAGATTCATTTTTTCAAGCGCTTGGACTGCTTTATGACGAACCTAATTCTGTGGATCAGGCAGAAAAAATCTTGCTGGCTCTTGGTCAGGGTCAAGAAGCAGTAGAAATATATTGTCAGAAATTTAGAAAGTGGTCTGTGCTTACAAAATGGAATGAGGATGCCCTGGCAGCTATTTTCAGAAAGGGTCTTTCTGAAACCCTTAAAGATGTTATGGTGGGGTTCCCCACGCCTGCTGGTTTGAACAAATCAATGTCTCTGGCCATTCAGATTGATCGACGCCTACGTGAACGTAAGGTGGTGCACCATATGGCGGTGTCCTCTGGGCAGAGTTCTGAGCCTATGCAATGTGATATGATTTTGACGAGAGCAGAACGGCAGGAGTTCAGACATCAGAATGGGCTGTGTTTTTACTGTGGTGACGCTACTCATGCTATCTCTGGCTGCCCGAAGCGTACTAAGAGGGTTGCTAGGTCAGTTACCATCAGTACTGTACAGCCTAAATTTCTCTTGTCTATTACCCTGATTTGCTCATTGTCGTCCTTTTCTGTAATGGCATTTGTGGATTCTGGCACTGCCCTGAACTTAATGGACCTAGAATTTGCCAAGCGCTGTGGTTTTTCTATGGAGCCCTTGCAGAGCCCTATTCCCTTGAGGGGGATTGATGCTACGCCATTGGCCAAGAATAAACCTCAGTACTGGACACAGTTAACCATGAACATGGCTCCAGCACATCAGGAAAATATTCGCTTTTTGGTGTTGCATAATTTGCATGACGTGGTTGTGCTGGGGTTTCCATGGTTACAGGTACATAATCCAGTGCTGGATTGGAAATCTATGTCTGTGACTAGTTGGGGTTTTCAGGGGATACAAAGTGACATTCCTCTGATGTCAATTTCCTCGTCCCCTTCTTCTGAAGTTCCTGAGTTTTTGTCGGATTTCCAGGATATATTTGATGAGCCCAAATCCAGTCCCCTGCCTCCTCATAGGGACTGTGATTGCGCTATTAATTTGATTCCTGGCTGTAAGTTTCCTAAGGGCCGACTTTTCAATCTGTCTGTGCCAGAGCATGCCGCTATGCGGAGTTATGTAAAGGAGTCCTTGGAGAAGGGGCATATTCGCCCGTCTTCGTCACCATTGGGAGCGGGGTTCTTTTTTGTTGCCAAGAAGGATGGCCCCTTGAGGCCCTGTATAGATTATCACCTTCTCAATAAGATCACTATCAAATTCCAGTACCCTTTGCCTTTGCTCTCTGATTTGTTTGCTCGGATTAAAGGGGCTAGCTGGTTTACCAAGATTGACCTTCGAGGGGCGTATAATCTTGTCCGCATCAAACAGGGTGATGAATGGAAAACAGCATTTAATACGCCCGAAGGCCATTTTGAATATCTTGTGATGCCTTTCGGGCTCTCTAATGCTCCATCTGTGTTTCAGTCCTTTATGCATGATATTTTCTGGGAGTATCTGGATAAATTCATGATTGTATATTTGGATGATATTTTGTTTTTTTCCGATGATTGGGAGTCTCATGTGAAGCAGGTCAGGATGGTATTTCAGATTCTTCGTGCTAATGCACTGTTTGTGAAGGGGTCTAAGTGCCTTTTTTGGAGTTCAGAAGGTTTCTTTTCTGGGGTTCATTTTTTCTCCCTCGGCTATTGAACTGTACCCTGTTAAGGTCCAGGCTATTTATGATTGGACTCAACCCACATCTGTGAAAAGCCTCCAGAAATTTTTGGGCTTTGCTAATTTTTATCGCCGCTTCATTGCTAATTTTTCTACTGTGGTAAAACCTCTGACCGATTTGACCAAGAAAGGTGCTGATGTGGTGAATTGGTCCTCTACGGCTGTGGAGGCCTTTCAGGAGCTTAACCGTCGTTTTACTTCTGCCCCTGTGTTGCGTCAGCCAGATGTTTCTCTCCCTTTTCAGGTTGAGGTTGACGCTTCTGAGATTGGGGCAGGAGCTGTTCTGTCTCAGAGAAGTTCTGATGGCTCTGTGTTGAAACCGTGTGCTTTCTTCTCCAGAAAGTTTTCGCCTGCTGAGCGTAATTATGATGTCGGCAATCGGGAGTTGTTGGCTATGAAGTGGGCATTTGAGGAGTGGCGACATTGGCTTGAGGGAGCTAAGCATCGTGTTGTGGTCTTGACCGATCATAAGAATCTGATTTACCTAGAGTCTGCCAAGCGTTTGAATCCTAGACAGGCTCGGTGGTCTTTGTTTTTCTCCCGTTTTGATTTTGTGGTCTCGTATCTTCCGGGATCTAAGAATGTGAAGGCTGATGCCCTGTCTAGGAGTTTTTTGCCTGATTCTCCGGGAGTCCTTGAGCCGGCTGGTATTCTCAAGGAGGGGGTGATTCTTTCTGCTATCTCCCCTGATTTGCGGCGGGTGCTTCAGGAGTTTCAGGCTGATAGACCCGACCGCTGTCCTGTAGGGAAATTGTTTGTTCCTGATAGATGGACTATTAAGGTGATTTCTGAGATTCATTGTTCTGTATTGGCTGGTCATCCTGGGATCTTTGGCACCAGAGATTTGGTTGCCAGGTCCTTTTGGTGACCTTCTTTGTCACGGGATGTGCGTTCCTTCGTGCAGTCCTGTGGGACCTGTGCCCGGGCTAAGCCCTGCTGTTCTCGTGGTAGTGGGTTGCTTTTGCCTTTGCCTATCCCTGAGAGGCCCTGGATGCATATTTCCATGGATTTTATTTCTGATCTTCCTGTTTCTCAGAAGATGTCTGTCATCTGGGTGGTTTGTGACCGATTTTCTAAAATGGTCCACTTGGTACCTTTGCCTAAGTTGCCTTCCTCCTCTGATTTGGTTCCTTTATTTTTTCAGCATGTGGTTCGTTTGCATGGTATTCCGGAGAATATTGTGTCTGATAGAGGTACCCAGTTTGTTTCTAGGTTTTGGCGGTCCTTTTGTGCTAGAATGGGCATTAATTTGTCTTTTTCTTCGGCATTTCACCCTCAGACAAATGGACAGACGGAGCGAACCAATCAGACCTTGGAAACCTATTTGAGATGCTTTGTATCTGCTGATCAGGATGATTGGGTTACCTTTTTGCCGTTGGCCGAGTTTGCCCTTAATAATCGGGCTAGTTCGGCTACCTTGGTTTCGCCTTTTTTTTGTAACTTCGGTTTTCATCCTCGTTTTTCTTCAGGGCAGGTTGAGCCTTCGGACTGTCCTGGGGTAGATTCTGTGGTGGACAGGTTGCAGCGGATTTGGACTCATGTGGTGGACAATTTAACATTGTCTCAGGAAAAGGCTCAACGTTTTGCTAACCGCCATCGGTGTGTTGGTCCCCGGCTTCGGGTTGGGGATTTGGTCTGGTTGTCTTCTCGTCATGTTCCTATGAAGGTCTCTTCCCCTAAGTTCAAGCCTCGTTTTATTGGTCCTTATAGGATTTCGGAAATTATCAATCCGGTGTCTTTTCGTTTGCCCTTCCAGCTTCTTTTTCCATTCATAATGTGTTCCATAGATCTTTGTTGCGGAGGTATATGGTGCCCATGGTCCCCTCCGTTGACCCTCCTGCTCCGGTGTTGGTTGAGGGGGAGTTGGAATATGTGGTGGAGAAGATTTTGGATTCTCGTCTTTCGAGGCGGAAACTTCAGTATCTGGTCAAGTGGAAGGGTTATAGCCGGGAGGATAATTCTTGGGTTTTTGCCTCCGATGTCCATCCTGCCGATTTGGTACGTGCTTTTCATTTGGCTCGTCCCGATCGGCCTGGGGGCTCTGGTGAGGGTTCGGTGACCCCTCCTCAAGGGGGGGGGGTACTGTTGTGAATTCCGTTCTTGGGCTCCATCCTGTGGTGATTAATGGTATTTTTGGGAGTTCTGCTCTTGGGCTCCCTCTGGTGGTTTCGAGTGGAACTTAGCAGCTGCCTTCACTAAAACGGTTCCCTGGCCTTGTTATTTAACTGGGCTCTAGTCTGTAGTCGATACCAGCTGTCAATGTTTTCCTGTTGGATTCAGTCCTCTCCTGGAAGTATTCTGTTGGCCAGTCCATTTCAGCTTAAGATAAGTTCTGCTAGTTCTTGGGTGTATCCCTGCTTTTGACCTTCTGTTCAGGTTTAAGTTATGTCTCTTTTGTCCAGCTTGTCATTATGAAATATTCAGGCTAGTTGGAAGCTCTGGGGTTGCAGATTTGCCCCTCCACACCGTGAGTCGGTGTGGAGGTTATTTTTGTAAACTCTGCGTGGATTTTAGTTTTTATACTGACCGCACAGTATCCTTTTCTATCTCTGTCTATTTAGATAGTGTTGGCCTCCTTTGCTGAAATCTATTTTCATTTCTGAGTTTGTCATTTCCCTCTCCACTCACCGTTAATATTTGTGGGGGGCTATTTTTCCTTTTGGGGGTTTCTCTGAGGCGAGATAGTTTTCCGTTTCCATCTTCAGGGGTAGTTAGTTCTTAGGCTGTATCGAGGCGTCTAGGCAGAGATAGGAACGTCCCACGGCTATTTCTAGGGTTGGTGTTAGGAGTAGGGATTGCGGTCAGTAAAGCTACCACCTCCTCAGAGCTTGTGCATTTTACCCACCAGGTCATTTCTGTGCTGCTCCGTAATCACCAGGTCATAACTGTGATTGTTGTCGGTGGAGCTGCCACCTCCTCGGAGCTTGTCCATGATTGGTTTTACCCACCAGGTCATCTCAGTGCTACTCCGTAACCACCAGGTCATAACAGAAATCCTGTTAATACTAAAAGTAAATCTTAGTGTTGGTGATGAGTGAATCAGCCAAAATTTGAATTCAGCAATTTTCTCAAATTTGGCAACACCCCAGAGCATAATAAATATGGATTGTTGTCATGATTATCGCAGCCCGGGAAGGTCACCACCCACTTTGATCTTTGTGCTGAACAGCTCTCTGCTGCCCGTATCATCCAAACAATTACATGATTGGCTGATGATTAAAGGAGAAGGCCACAGGCTGTTTTAGCTAATAGGCTGGTTATCGGAAAGCTAACAGTGAGCGTATGGCATATACACCTCCAATTCCAATGCATGGAATATCTATATACCCCGTACGATCACTACTAACTCCATGATAACCCCGGACTACTCACTGCCACCACCAATAATTATTTATATATATGTATATATATATATATATATATATATATATATATATATATATATATATATATATATATACAAGCTGACTGGAGGCCTCATTTCTGGTAGTGTATGGTTTTGAGGCGCGGTTTACAGAACAAAAGGAACTGAACTATTAAATGTTATATTTAATCCAAAAGGAGGCAGTGTTTATGAAAATATACAAAAGATTTTACAAAGGGGACAAAACAATACAACATATACAGTTACATAAAATAAAAAGGATTAACAAAAGAACTTACTAGGCTGCTCAAAGGGATGAGTCAACTTAGTGGATAGAAGCAATCCATTGAGAATGTCTGGTTAATGGGATTCAACCTACACTAAAATGTATCTTTATCATTGGACACAGATCATAGTTTGCTTTGATCTTTTATGAGCACCTTACTTACACCAACACATTACCCCTATGATTACCTCAAGTGGGCTGGATTGTGTGCTGTCCTCGACTCTTCAGGATTTTAAGAAAATCCTAACTTATGCAATAACTCCTCTCCAGATGCTTGCAGAACTTCAAGATCGCCGCCATATTTTCAATCGGGATTTTACCTTTCCCCAGCAATCAAACATGGCATAGCTGTTGTCAGTTATCTGGCCACTATGGATTTGTGGCTTATAGGTAGGGCTACAGATATGAGAAAACATGCATATTTTTCAACAGTTCTCCTGATGCTGAAAATGTATATCCCATCCCTACTGGATTTATACAAACTGCAAAATTACATATTTTCTATCGGTGCTGGGCGTCTGGCAAAGATGTCATAGCCTGACGTCCAGTTCTCTACTCATTGCTCTGTCCAGCCTCTTAAATCCTCCATCACGTGACATCCTCTTCGAGCATTTTCATTTTCGTAGACTTCCGGTATGAAGTATGCCTCTGACATCACGGCATACATTTGTCACGTCATGATGTCATTGCGTGTCCCCTGAGACACTGACTAAACATCGCGGAAGCAGGTCATTACACAACAGAATCACATCATAAAGCCTTGGAGTGAAGATTCCCAAAGAAAACATCACGTGCCCGTAGAAAGAAGAGGTTGGATGGAGCAGAGGACCAGAAAGTGGGCTGTGGTGGAACAGGTGTGGTGGAACAGCCCAGCCACCGTTTTGCTGAATTTGCATACGATTCAGAAGAATCCGAATTTTTTGTAAAATTTGTGGCAATTTCAATTCTACTTCTTGGTGTCACTGCTAAACTATGGGAAAATGAATTCTGGCATTGATTATAGTAATTTTTGCCAAAATCAATCTAGGCAAGATAATTACAGGTATGTTAGAAGTTTGCGCCATGAATCTTGCGTTCTCGAAAGTCTGGCTTCTTTCTTCCTGGACTGTGTCTAGGGAGGATTGCATCAGACGATGCCGGGGTTGTATTTACACATCAGTCGGTATCACAAGGACTTTGTAGACTTCTGCCAATAAGACAATTTTCATTATGTAAGAAAAATACTTGAGGATCGTTGTGAAATACTGCCTCAGTAATAACTCTCAAAACTTTATGTCCCAGAGGAGTCAAATATATTGTCCCGTTTGTCTTATTTTCTTAGAACAATTAGAGATTTGGACAAGTGACAAAAATTAGTAAAGAAAAGATCGCTCCTTCCAAATCCTTCTTCCGATTGTTCCCACATTGGCTGGATGAGAGCTTATATGTTTACCTATGGAAAGGTCTTCATGCCAAGTTAAACAATAACGAACTAATTAAAAATCTAATTTGTTTACATAATCAGCTTCTTATTTCAGATAGGAATTTTACCAAGTACCTGAACATAAGGAAAGTCAGAAAATGGCTTATAGATATCGGAAGGAGAGGGCGTTGTGCCGGGAGAAGTGGGAGGGCGTGAGCTGCCTCCATTACCTACTCTCATGCTTGATGATAAGACTCAAGGATGAACCAGATATTGTCCTGGGCAGTGGGCAGGGTCAGGCTGCCAAATTGGTAATTCTGGTAGATGCAGGATGGGCCTTTCCGGCAATGGGATACAGTGGTCCATATTACTTATAATGGTACCCATATCCTCAGGATACTGTTAAACTGTGCTATAGCAGAGAGACATTTATTGTAGAACGCCACAGTCTGCCAAAGGCCGGGCCATGCAAGGGATATCATTCATGCGGAACAAAGACATCACTTCTTTGCTGGCCTTTGCCAGGTCTCAGGTTGCTGTCAAGAGAAGGCGTGCATCACCCTCACCATAAAAACGGGGTGAGATGAGTTTTAGTTTACCGTATTTTGTTTTTATTGCCCAGGACAGGAGGACTCAAAATGGGGTAACAAAGCAATGAATACATGGGGGCAGTAAAGCTCTTTGAAGGCACAGAGGGGGTAATTTTATTATATGAGGGCACAAAGAGAGGCATTATTACTATGTGGAGGCACATTAGTTGGTATGATTAGTATGTCAGGGCACAGAAAGGGACATTAATGCTTTGTGGAGACATAGATTCAAGCCCAATTACTTTATGAAGGCATTATTACTAAGTGTAGGCACAAAAAGGGTATTTACTAATATGTGTAGGAACAGAGAGAGGAATTATGACTATGTAGAGGCAGAGAGGGGGTATTAATACTATGAGAAGCCACAGAGGGCAGCATGATTACTTGGTGGAGGCACAGAGGTCTTATTACTATGATAAGGCACAGAAGGGGGCATTATTACTATGTGGAGATACAAAGAGAGGTATTATCACTATGAGAAGACACAGAAGGGGGCATTAATAATTTATGGAGGCACAAAGAGAGGTATTATTACTATGAGAAGACACAGAAGGGGGTATTAATAATTTATGGAGGCACAAAGAGAGGTCTTATTACTATGCGAAGACAAAGAAAGGGACAATATTACTATGTGGAGGCACAAAGAGAGGTATTATCACTATGAGAAGACACAGAAGGGGGCATTAATAATTTATGGAGGCACAAAGAGAGGTATTATCACTATGAGAAGACACAGAAGGGGGCATTATTAATTTATGTAGGCACAAAGAGAGGTATTATTACTATGCGAAGGCACTATTGGAACATTACGATTGTGTAGAGGTAAAGTGGAAGGCAATATTACTATGTAAAGGCACAGGAAGTAAAATAGCCCAATTTTACTTCATGTGGTGGTGGTAATCACCTATTCTGCACAGAGTACACCAAATGGTATATATATATATATATATATATATATATATATATATATATATATATATATATATATATATATATATATATAAAATTCTTTTATTTTGTGATTCATATATAAAAAATTGATTACCTGCAGTATCTCTGTGTTTTAATACATTTTAATACTATGTAAAGGCACAGACAATATTATTATGTGGAGGCGCAGAGAGGGCATTATTACTGTGAGGAGCAGAGCAGACATTACTATTTTACAGTGGTGAAGGGGAGGGCATTATTACTGAGTAGAGGCGTCATTATTACTATGTGGAGGCAAGGTAATGGGCATTACTATTGTTAGGGTTAGCGGAACGCACCAAGTATAAATATATGTAATAATAGGTGCGTTCGCAACCCGGGGTCCACCGTGCAGAAGAGGAACCTGCTGCTAGCAATTGGCAGCGCTATAGGGCAGGATTAGCAAACTCTGTTACTTCACAGAATCGCTAGGCTTGGGAAACGCTGTGCCCTGTTAACCTCACAGAGGAACACAGCTACCAAACAGAGAAAAACTGTGGTCATGCAGTCAGCATAGAACACAAACAACTCCTCAACGGAGGTGGCGGTATTCTAGGGGCTTATTTCAGCCAAGAACTGAATCCAAACACACAAAGCTCCTCACCGGAGGTGCCGGTATTCTAGGGGCTTATTTCAGCCAACCCTGACCTCATGCAAACATGACCACACAGTGGCAAGGCTCAAAACATAGGTTGCAGCCATGCAAACCTTTTATAACTGTAGCAGACAAGGACCTTCCTGGTGGTCCAATAGGAGCTGCTACAGGACCTGAGCATGTGACCCCAGACCTCCAATGAGAGGGCATCCCGTGGGCATGCTCAGTATGGGAAAAGCGGGACAGTCCCAGAAAGACCTGCTCGCTGCTGAACATTGCTGGATACAAAGACAGAGCCTGGAAGAGCAGTAGTAACCAGTCATCCAGTATCAGCCTGAGCCAGACGCTGGGACCGACTTCTCCGCTGAGCAGACTCCACTGTGGCTGGAGGAGAATGGGAGACCGTAGCAGACATGGTTTGAGATTCCACCTGTGCAGCGGTGGGAAATCGACACCTAACAACTATTTTATAAAAGCATAGTGGGGCATTACTATTAAGTGGAGGCACCGAAAAGGGGATTATGACTAAGAGGGCACTGAGGGGAGCATTATTATTATGTGGAGGCACAAACAGAAACATTATAACTCTGAGAAGGCACATAGGGGCATTATTACCATGTGGAGGCATAAAGAGAAGCATAGTTACTATGAGAAGGCACAGAGGGGACATTACTACTGTGTAGAGGTAAAGAGGAGAGCAATACGGTATTACTATGAGGAGTTATAGAGGTGGCACTATTACTATATAGAAGTGACATTAATACTATATGGGGCACAGAGAGGGCATTATTACTTTTTTGAGGCATCAAACTGATAATATTAAATTGAGGAGGCACAGAATGGACATTATTACTATGTAGAGGCACAGAGTGGACATGATTGCTGTGTGGGAGCAAAAAGGGGAAAATTATTATTTGTGGCCACAGAAAGATTACTATAACTATGCAGGACACCGGGGGAACATTATTGTAGTTTGGGGTACTTTGAGTGGCTTTTACACTATTTGGTTTGTGTAGAGGTGAGAAAAAGTGGGCAGGGGCTAGAAAAGTGATGAACCAAAGATGTCCGTGTGCTACATACTGCATAGGGAAGTTGTGGATGGAAGAAGTGGTGATGGCGATCTGGGCTGAACGGAGAAGAAAGGGGAAAGTGAAACATTACGATCAGAAGACGCATAGAGTCTGCAGAGCACCAGTGTAGAAATGGAAACTACTCCTCTGTGGTCACTGTATGGTGGTAACATTGGTCTTATTGCAGTGTTTTTTTAAATATGGTGGTATTATGAATACTGTTTATGCCGCTAATATGTGATTATGATTGGTCCTGCAGTATTATTCATCTCTTATGTTGCAGTCCTGATCCCTACCAAGTGACTGCATGTACGATTTTTCCCTGGATATTAGGTTATTAGATGTTCAGTGCTGGCCACATTGTATGGAGTAACAATCATGATAAAGTCTGTATCCCGCACCAAACTGTAAGAACAGGAAACTCCGACTCGTTATTTTATGCAAAAAGGAGCGAAATCCAATCTATAGAGGATTGACGTAACTATAGGTTTTTTTTTCATAAGCTCCAGTAAAACACAAATAATTATCCATCACCTTAATTGGGAAGGTTACCGAGTGTAAATTTAATGAGTCTGTCAATCATTAAGGAAACAATGTTGTAAATATTTTTGCCAAAAAGAGAAAATTCGTAGAACAATCGGGCTCATTGATGAGTGAAGGGGTGTGCGGGTTGTTCGGAGGGGGGTGAGCTCGGCGGAGTAATTATTTACAGTGTCAATTAATTTACTGCTCCAAGAACACAACATGAAGATTGAGGGAAATGTTATTAGATTCCACAAACAATGAACAATTAGGAACTGTGCCATCTGCACCATTAACCCAAATAACATCTGTACATGGTGCACTCTTCACTCAGGGTCACTCCAAGGACGACACTTCTCTAGGCTTAGTCTTTACTATTCTGAAAGAAAAAAAAAGAAAGATCATACCGGCTGTTTCTATCAGGACCGTGTTATCAGCTCCTTCTGGAAGGATTGTCTTATCGGCTAATTCAGGGGTCGGGGAAGCTTGTTGGCTGGAATTCTTTCTTTTTGGTGAGGCTGTGATATTAGGTGGAAGTGATGATGTTGCTACTCCCAACTGCTTTTCCAGGGTTGCATTGGTCCGGAGCGCAGTCAACTCTTTACGATAATACGTTTTTTAAGGAACTGATCGCTGCAGTAAGTGGTACCGAACACAGATGTATACCTACTCACAGTGAGAAATTCATCACTGCTCACAGTACATTTATAGAACTCAAGCAGTGGGAGATCTGCAGTATGTACATCACATAGGAGATAAAGAGACTTCTGTATATACATCACATAACAAGCATCGAGACTGCTGCACATACATCACATAGGAGACACCGAGACTGCTGTATATTCATCACATAGCAAACATCGAGACTGCTGTACATACATGACATAGGAAACACCAAGACTGCTGTATATACATCACATAGGAGACACAGAGGCAGCACTACATACATCACATAGAAGAGACCAATAGTGCTGTATACATCACATAGGAGACACTGACAGTACTGTATATACATCACATAGAAGACACTGAGACTGCTGTACATACATCACATAGAGCCTCAGTGTCACCTGCTGTATACTGTACATCACATAGGAAACACCAAGAATTCTGTATATACATCACATAAGATAAACCTAGACTGCTGTACATACACGTTATAAGAGACACTGAGAATGCTAAATATATGTCACATAGGAGACACACTGAGACTGCTCTATATAAATCACATAGGAGACACTGAGACTCTGCTGTATACATCACATAGGAAACAGCAAGACTTCTCTATATACATCATGTCGGAAACACCTAGACTGCTGTATATACATATCATAAGAGACACTGAGACTGCTGAATATACATCACATAGGAGACACCAAGATGGCTGTATATACATCACATAGAAAACAAAGGGACTGTTATTACATAGGATACACTGGGACTGGTGTATATACATAATATGATAGACTCTGGGACCCATATACATTGTTAGGTGCCGGGATTCTCCCACTGCACAGGGTAGATCCCAAGCCTCACCTGCATCTGCGGTCTTCCAATCTTCTTTGGCTGCTGCGGGTGCTGCTGAGCATAGATGTCGGTCTCAGTGTCTTTCTCAGGCTTGTGCTGTTCGTCTGGCTGCTGCTGGCTCTTCAGCCAAGCCTATGGTAAAAAGTGGTAGGCAGCGACGAGCGAACTCTCTGGAGATTAAGCACAGAAATCACTCTACTGAGCATGCTTGTGATGCGGCGACGTCTCATTGGTGGTCGGTCGTCAGCTGCTCTGGTGATGTGGCAGCTCCGGATTGGCCAGAGTGCAAGGTCCTCTCCGACTAGACATGAACTGAACATATAAAAAGGGTCTCAGAGGCACACATGGGCGCACTAGTGTCAACCTCTTTCAATGTGTGAATGAGACAATGCAACAGTGTGGTCTTTGTCAGCATGTACTCAGGGTCGGCAGTAAGCGTTTTTAATTCCAGCACCTCCGGAGAGGAGTTTGTCTGTATGGATTCAGGGCTGGTGTCAAGCCATTAGAATTCCAGCACCTCCGGAGAGGAGTTGGTTGTGTGCTTTTTCTGACTGTGTGACCACTGTTTGCTACTTCCCCATTAGTGGGCTTAACAGGGATCGTATCTACTTTGTTACTGTGTGCGAGTGACACAGCTCTATAGCAGAGCATCTATTCTGTTTCTGTGTATGAGTGACACAGCTTTGTGTGCTGTTCACTGAGTGACTTTTTACGCAGTACAAGCTGACAATCGCTCGCTGTCTGTTCCGCCATTGTACACATTAGCTGCAGTTTTACATCTCTGCATGGTGGACCCCTGGCTGTGATTGCACTTCTCTATTAAATTTATTTAGTGCAATCCACCAACCCTAACATATATACATCACATAGGATACACTGAGGCTGATGTATGCACATCCAATAGGAAGCATTGGCACTGCTATATATACATCTCATAGGAGACTCCGAAACTGCTCTATACACATCACATATGAAACACCGAGACTGCTGTATACACATCACATAGGAGACACTGAGATTGCTGTATATACATCACATAGGAACCACTGTGACTGCTGCCTTAATCAAAAGAACAGGACGAGAGCTCAGGCTGAGCTAACTTTGCCCACAAAGAAAGCCCTGACACTGGCACTGGCTACTGTCAGGAAGTAATACTTTATTGTATGTGCCATAACATCAGTAGTGAATGCTGCGTATGAGTGCTAGTAGTCTAAGGAAGAATTTAATGGCCACCGGTCCGAGCACTGCAATTCCGGGGAATCTGCCCAGGGCTGGAGGACGCCCGGCCCCTGAGCTACTTTTAGCAAATGTTTCAGGTTTTTCTTAAAGTTTAATATTAATTTATTTTAAAAATTTGCCAGACTTTGATCTGTCTCATGGGCCGTAATATTTAGCAGACAGTTCCTTCCTGACGATCCTTCTTTCCTTCCTGTTTATAAAGTTATCTCTACATTTAATTCCCTTCTAAATAGTCAATGTCTGAATAAACAAATATCAGCAGAATCTGAATTCTCTTTCTCAAAACTTGGCAACATCCTGTGTGATTTCCTGATAAATATGCAGCTGTCTGAGATCCTTACGGTTTTTGCAAACATTAATAAAGTTATCTCCCCCCTATTAGTCAGAGCTGAAATCTGCTACAATGTGACATTCCCGCTCTGGAGATCTCACAATTACTGGTGGATTGTTGGAGACATAAGGGGGTTCTCTGGAGAGGTAATGTGAACGGGACAGAGAGGCATTTGTCACCGTCAGTCATCAGGGAGGACGTGCAGCCAACTATGCAAAGGAAAAAATAATGTGCTCATTAATAACAACGTACAGTAACTAAATAATATCACCATATAGTGACTGACTAATATCAACATACAGTGTCTAAGTAATTCTGACCTGCAATGAATAAATTAATAATGCTGCCATACAGTGACCAAATAATACCGTTTACACAGTGACTAATACGAGCAAACGGAGACTGAATAATGCTGCCATAGAGTGACCAAATAAATTTGCCATACAGTTACTGACTTACACATCTACCAGTGACTAATTAATACTCTCACACAGTGACTGCATAATACTGCCATACATTGACTAAATAATGCCACCATACAATGACTGAATAATACTGCTACACTGTGACTAAATAATATTACAATACAGTGGCTGATTAATGACGATGTAGATAATAATAATCACTGAATAATACCATTCATACAATGACAGAATAATGCTGCAAAACAATAACTGAATAATACTGCCATACGGTGCGCGACTAATGCTGCCATACTATGACTGAATACCTCCAAGCACTTAATAAGTAATACCTCCATACAGTGGCTTAATAACGATAGCATGCAAAGATTAAATAAATCTGAATAATACTGCATTCAATGTGGAAATATTACCACCATAAAGTGTCACATAGTAACGAGGGATGATGTGCGACTACCTGATCCCTCAACCTATAGGGTGCCCTAGTCTATCCCTGTCCCCTAGGTTACCTCGGAAGGTGGAGATGCCAGGGTCCATACCTTGCTATGATCCTATCTTAAATCATATCTGTTCCCTCCTCCACCCATGGAAGTGGCTGAAGTCTATAGGATAACACTAACCCGACAGACAAGGGAAGACGAACAGGGATAAATGAAAATAACAATCATACAAAATACACACACCAAACAACAGATTGGTAAACAGGGGAGAGACAGGTAGAAGAAACCAAATAGAAGAGGATGAGAATAAGCATGCAAACCAACTCCGTGCAGAAATCTCCTGAACAACTCCCCAGCCACCGAATCCGAACACTGAACTTCTCCTTCAACACAAAACCAGGAAGTGTGAACTATCACTGGTAATTCCCAAATGATAGTTATATAGCATATATACCAGAGGGGAGTGGTCTACACAGAACAGCTGAGGCAATTCAGTATGAAGAGCTTCAGGAGATCAACTAATCTTATCAACCCTTGCTATGACAAAGCAAGTGAAAACCTGCTGTTTAATAGGAAGGTGAGGTAGTTATAATTAGTGCAGGATTTTGTGTTACCAGACACTGCAATATTCTGGCCCCTCTCTGTCGTGGTATCTCCGTGACAGCTGCCATACAATCACTGGATAATACCACCATACACTAACTGAATAATGCTGCCATATAGTGACAAAATGATTCTGCAATAAATGGACTGAATTATATTGCCATTCACGTACTAATATCTCCATACAGTGACTAAATCATGCTATCAAATAAAAACGGAATATTAGTGCAATTCAATTATTGAATATTACCGCCATACAGAGGCTAAATATCACTGCTATACAGTGACTGAATAATGCTGCCATACAGTAACAAAATAACACCACCACTCAGTGACTGACCAATGGTAGTATGCTATGACTGAATGATACCGCTATGGAGTAACAGACACCCAATAATTCCGCCATACTGTGACTGAAGGAGGGTGGTTAGATGCCAATAAATCCAAATAATTGTTCCAATATTCTCATGGGGCGAGCGTAAGGGTAAAACAACAAGGAGCCACCATGAACCATGCCCAGGTGCATTTTTGTGCATTTTCCAAATAAATTGCCAATATCCACGTGGTTTTGCGCAAAAAGAAGTCCCTTTAAGGGTCCATCCTTTATTGGACAAATGATTTTGCTGATAAAATTCTGTTTTACTCACAAATCCACAACAAATATTTATTTGTAAATACAAAAAAATACAATACACAAACTTCATATTAAAGTACAGACATTTTCTTAACTTTTCTGCTGCTCTTTGAGTCTTTGACGTTAGTTATGTATCAGTTTCCTGTTACCTGGAGAAAGAAGAAGAAAACAATATAAAAAGTTTATAAAAAGAAAACATTACTTTTTTTATTGAGGCTTTTTTTGAGCTGCTTTTGACTTTGGGTGGCTCATTATGAGTCAGATTCTTTCACAACGAGGGGTGGTCCCGCCTGAACCGCAAAAATTGAGAGAAAGTTATCAGGAGAGTGATGGATCCTGAAGGATCGCTACCATAAGGCAATAGTTCCTGTCTACTTCCCACAATCCATGTGTTACCAATTACCAGTAAACTGAAGAAAATTCTGCGACATGTAAACAGCGAGTCCGGAATGCGAGGATTGTGTCAGCGAGAACTCGAGATACCATCAGAGACTTCTCAATCCACGAATTAAATCGATGAATCCCTTGTGCCTATAATTGAAGATGAAAAATAAAAGAAACCACAGCACAAGCCAAAAATCAGCACAAGAACCCGGCTCCAAAACAGAGAAAAAAAACAAACCCTTCAACTAATTATTAAACTTATTATTAAAAGTAACATGAATTTTATGCTCTTTATTACAAGCGTTTTTTGTTGTTGTTTTTTTTACTCTTTTTTTACATACACACTTTTAATTTGGAAAGAAAGAAACATCTTTTTTATATAATTTTTTTTTTTTTTTATAACAGTGTAGAAATTCTGTTCCTAAAAAATGCACTTGTGATTCTAAACATGATTTTCAGGTCCTACTCCTCATAGAACTCTATAATAAAAAAAAAAGCATCCCAAATATTTAGCACTTTTTTTCTTCTGCGTTTTTTCACCACACGAGTCATTTGCAACAGAATTAAATGAATCTCCAAAAATTCAATTTGGGCTGAATTTTTACATTTCAGACTCCTGAAAAAATGAAAACTAGTCGGACATCATTCTACTGAAAATTTGATTTTCTCTAAGTCCATAAAAATTTGGAAAGATTCTGAATGAATTTCATTGGTTTATTGTCATTTCGCTGATCTCTAGTACTATCCTTCTAAACTGTTCAGATCATATACAGGCAGCACATTCCGAGACTGTGCACAAAATGGAATGTGAAAACGTAAAAATCAAGAAGCAAAAAAAGCTCTGTGACAAAAAGACAATGCTGAAATCTATAGCAGGGTACGCAAACGATATGGACCGCAATAAATATCGCAGCCCCAACTAACGATGAATCTACAGCAAGTCGTGCCGCAGAGAACTACAAATAACGTAAGGCCAGTAAATGCAAATGTGACGTATCTGCTCCCTGGATACACAAGGCATAAAGTGCAATAGCTATGGAAATGCCCAATACTAACAGCACGAGGAAGGAAAGAAATGCGCCCTTGGTCTGGTGATACACACGGGGACCTCCCATCCCCGACTTGTAATTGTATTTCTTTGTGGTTTATTGCTTATTCCTTTCATTCCTCATGTTTTCCTCTATTACTATTTGGCATTTACATAATTATTGTTTTTTATGACTTCTGTATCCAGACAGCAGATATGTCACCTTTGTATTCGCGGGTGTAAATTTATTTGTTGGTCTCTTTGGTACATTCATTGTTAGTTGGGGCTGCATTATTTATTGTGGTTTATGTTATTGCATACGTTACTATAGATTTGACTATTGTTTATTATTGATTGTCAAGGCATTTTTTTGCATTCTTTTTACATTTTCATGTCTCGTATTTCTCACAGACTTAATTAGGAGAATGCCAGAAATGAGCGAATCGATTCCAAACTAATCCAATTCATTTATTTAGTTACCATTTCTGCTGGATTCTAAAGAACCAGAAAGCTTTTTTTTTTCAAAATTATCCTCGCTTCACCCAGATTTCACCTGTCCAGCCATAAAGACTTCCTCCAGGATAGTCTGCTCTCCACCCTGGTCCTCCAGCACCTTCTCCCTCAAGCCTTCTGGCATCTTTGGTTTCTCAACGCTTAGTGGCCTTGAATTAGGAGGGTGCCTGTTTTGCTGTTGACATGGGTCTATTTTGTTCCACCCTAGGGACTAGTGATGTAATGCACAGAGTTAACCCTGCTGTTCTGTTCGGGTCATAGTGACCCGAACAGACTTTTTGCGGCCCTGTAGATTTTTTTCTGTAAGTCTCTAAAACCTGAGACTCCTTGACTTTTCCTCATTTGGGGGGACCTACATATGAGTATATATATATATTTTTTTTTTTTTTAGTTTTTCGTTTACTTTTTGCTAAACGAAAAAAGTTACACTAGTTCTGTTCGGGTCATAGTGACCCGGCATCGTTTTTTACAGCTGTGAGGCCATATTTTCAGTGAAATAAAGGAGTTATAACCTCAGTTGGGTCTATTTATTGCATCTACTATTGTATATCAATTGATTTATTTCCTAAATTATTTCAATGGGGTCGTACACGCGCTTTACCGGGGGTATGCATTGAGATCTGCGCACCATAAAAATGGCTTTATATTGATTATTTTTGGTGCACAGTCTATTCTAAAATGTAGAGTGCATCTGGAGAGATCACTAGGTGTGCACTACACGTGTATATTATGCGCAGAACGGACTGCTCAGAACGCGCTGTCTAACATGTTTTGTTTTGTAAAGCTGAGCTGTAAAGTGTTGCAAATATTTTTTTTTGCTAAGTAAGTCTGTCTTCCTGGCTTATCTGCTTGTGTACAGAAGGGTGGGTTCTTATCTTCTCTGACACGGGAAGATAGAAAACCAAATATGATCTTGGACTACAATGCAACTAAAGTGGTGTAGACACGTTAGACCAACTCGTTGGAACATATTCATGCAATAGAAAATCAAATCGGTGGCCAATGATTCTCTTTTTCAATATCCTGGATTTGTCAGCCTATAATTCTTTTGTCTTGTGGAGGGAAATAAATCCCAATTGGAACGCCAACAAACTCCATAAAAGAAGACTATTTATCGAAGAACTTGGGAAGTCACTGGTTCAACCTTATATTGAGAACAGAAATGTTACACCAAGAACAGAAGCAGCGGCAGCCCTGGTACAAAGCGTCCGTCAACATGCCCAGGACAGTGAAGCCATGACCTCCACAAGCTCTTCTACCCCCATGGCCTCTTCTGGCATCAAAAGAAAAAGATGCAGCTATTGCCCTTCATCTTGTGACAACAAGACAAGTATAACATGTTATAGCTGTAAAGCATTTATATGCAAACAACATGTGTATTGTCTTGCATGCAAGAAATCGTAAATTTATCTGATCATATGTAAGTATATTCACATTGTAATGTTTATTATCTTTAATTTTTTATCACAAAATGTTTGATTTGATTTTTTTTTGTTTTGTTTTTTTTTTACAAAATATGTGTAGTTTTCTATTTTCGTTTTTCTCATTGATCTGTTTTTTTCTGAATAAACCCCCCCAAAAAAAATTTCTGTTTCATTTTTCTTTTGTTTACTACCAAACATGTTCACAAACAGTCTAGTAAGCAAAAAGTTATAAAAAAAAATTAGTTAGAGTGTCTAAAATCAAGGTTTAATAAGCCGGGTCATAGTGACCCGAACAGAACTAGTGTATAGTAAATGCGAACAGAACAGCAGGGTTAAGCGAATCTGCTGAAATACAAATGCAGCGCCCCAGAGTCTGGTAGTTGCAGTAACGTCGCTCCGCCACTAAGGGGAGTGATGGTACGTCTGATTGCACTAAAAGAGTTCACCTGACCAGGTATCACAGTCACACATTACACTTCACACTCCGGCCGCCAGGGGGAGCAAAGGGTCCTATTTACTAGGCCATTCCTCACACATGGGTAAAACTAGGGGTTGGATAGGAAGTGAAGAAGAAAGTAGCTGGGGAGAGTTCGAGAGAGGACCTGTCAGGGGTGGGATCCTGACAGAGGCCTAGAAAAGGACAGATCGTTACGGAGCCGTGCCTGTGCCTTATAGCGGCAGACTCCTAAGAAAGGACACGAAGCGAAGCATATTGTGGAGAAGTGAGAAACGGGATCACAGCACAAAGGCGATAGAACCAGAAGGAGTCATGCCTCAAGATCAGCAACATCCTTCTGAGGTGCGTAGCCGGCGGCCAGAATGCCGAGGAAGTAAGAGACTCTACGCATTACTTTAAACCAACGGCAGGGCAGTTAACTCTAGGTTGGCTGTCTCATCTTAATCACCTAATGAAGACAACGGAGGCAATTGTGGGAGAGGGGCGTCTCTAGGGTCCCTATAAAATAACTCCAGGCCTACCCCGTCATACGGGTGCGTCCTAGCCATATCATCTGGGGGACGGAGAGAAAGAACAGAAACATACACGACAGTTGTGAGGACTATCCCGTGGTGCTCAGTAGGGAAGTACTACAACACACAGGCGATAGCAGGAAGGCTGCTGATTTCCACCTGCAAAAGGGAACTCTGGATGTGCCTTCGGACCGGCCGGTCTCAGCCAGCCCTGTTAGCAGTGCTCTGGATTGCGGATGCCGAAGCCTTCAGTAAAGAGGTAAAGAGACTGCAACCCTGTGTCCTCGTTATTTACTGCGATCTACACCACCACCTACATCTTTAATTGGGCACCCCTTAGCAGGGCCATGGACCGGGTTGGGTCACCGTGACATCCCCAGAACTGAGAGACCCAGTACCGAGTACCCCGTTGCCCTGCGTCTGGTGGCCGCTCCAACTTGGCGTCACGAACAGGATCTACTTAAGCCTGAGGAATCAGGTCATGTGTGCCTTGGAACTGTGACTGAATTGTGCTTGAATCGTGATTTATTGCAAAGACTGTGTATTGCTGTTTGCCGCCAAAATCTGCCATTGCCGCGCCGTGCGGAGCACGAGGGGAGTTGCCATAGATTTGTGGGCGGAGCTGGCCGAAAAGAGCGCGGAACAAGAAGACGCGGTGAGGTGCCGATTCCGGAAGAGGAACCCCCGACTTCCAGCAGGTTAGCAGGGGGAGGGAACGGCCACATCTGATTCGGGAGGAGCGGAGGCGGCGGTCACAGCCGCAGACCCAGGGGTTGCTCCGGGCCCCGCAGTAGATGCAGCCGCGGGCCTTGTACCACCGCCGGTTGCCGCAGAGCTCGCCGCCCCTATCCGCCAGCCGGATACTGCCGCTGCTACAGCAGCCATAATGCCCTTCTCCATGCCGTACCTACCTGGAGCAGCCTGGCTCCCGCGATACTCTGGAGAATCACATACATTAACTGACTTTAAAGAGGGGATCGGCAGCCTGCTCGAGTTCTATCCCTTGACAGAGCCTCAGAAAGTTCATATGATAACAGGCCAACTCTTTGGAGCGGCTCTGAGAGAAGTGAAGTCCTGGCCCGCCGCGGATAAGAGAACTGCGCAGCAGGTCTTCGCAAAGCTTAAAGCCACCTTTGACACCCGCACCGCTACAGAAATTAAATTGACGTTCTATGGGTGCAAGCAGAGGCCGCAGGATAGCTTACGGGACTATGCCCTTAATCTCCAGGAGGCACTGCAGGCCATCAAGCAGAGTGACCCAAACAGCATGCAAGATGAAGATAAACTCCTGAAAGAGCGGTTCATCGAGGGGCTCCTGTGCAGTCACCAAAGGGCTCAACTGCACTTCCTGGCCATGCAGAATCCAGACCTGACTTTCGCGCAATTCAAAGATAAAGCCATCCAGGCGCTACAGGAGCGACAGCCCAGCCGTGCAGTACTTCCCAGGCGTCAAGCTCTCACGTACCACCAGGAGGTGGCGCCAGATGCCCCAATTGCCGCCGAGGCCGATGCCCAGATCCTGGAGGACGATTCCCCTGCAGGACTATGCCTCCAGATGCAGGAGCTGACCAAGAGTGATGCTGCCCTAGCCCGGACCGTACAGTCTCTACAGGAGGCCCCCAAGGAGAAGATCCAGCTGGCTTCCAGACCAGAGGATGTCCCCTGGCAGCGACAGAGGAGGATTCCGCGGACCAGAGGCAGGGACGACGATCGCTTTCACTGGGACGGACGACCTATCTGCCGCCGCTGCCACCAGGTGGGCCACCTTGCAAGGTACTGTCATTTAAAACGAGCAACCCCTGGGGCAGAGGGCCAACCCCCAGGAGTAGGACGATCAGGCCCGCAAAACTGGAGAGCCAAATACATCGGAGGGCGACCAGTTCTCCCCATCGTGATCGACGGTATCCCCATGAACGCTTTGCTGGACACCAGTTCCCAGGTGACGACTATGCCTTACATCCTTTATAAACATTATTGGGAGGACACCGACATTACCCGTGGCCCCGATGATGATTTCACCATAATAGCCAGTAATGGTCAGCCATTGCCACAAGTGGGGTATAAAGAGGTCACCATTAAAGTGGGGCAGGTAGAATTGGAGGCCCAAGGAATTGTCATTGTTGATATTGACCGACGTGAATGTAACCCCATGATGACCATTGGTACTAATGTCATAGAAAATTGTCTTGTAGAGGTTATTGTCTTGTTGCAGCAGGTGGCAGAAACAGCTGGTTACAGTGAGCAACGTGCCCTGCAGAAAGAAATTAGAGCTCTGATGCAGAGACAGCAGGTGGAGATGACTGGTGGTGAAATTGGCCGTGTCACAGTGAGTGATTCAAACCCCATTGCGATACCCCCCAGAAGTGAAATGTTAATATGGTGTCGGGCAGCCATAGGCCTCAGGGGTAAAGACTACCAGGCCCTGGTAGAACCTGTATATTCAGATAATAGGCCTACCCTCCTGACAGCCAGAGGGGTGGTTGACGTCCGCAAGGGGAGGGTGCCAGTACGTGTTCTTAACTGTGGGGAGGAAGAAGTCCACCTAAACAAATATGCCACACTTGCCAAACTGTTTACTGTTAATAATAGTGTGATACAGGCACCTGGGCCCTTGGTCCCGTCCAATCCGGCGGAGGACAACGGCTCTGCAGGGCAACCGAAAGATTGGTGTCGGGAATTACACGTGGGCACTGCCTCTACCCCATCTCACCAGAAACAGGGAGCCTACAGGGTGGTTCATGAGTATGAGCGGGTATTCAGCAAGCACCCCCTAGATTTTGGGCAGGTAAAAGGGATTCAACATCATATCCCCACAGGAGATCATCCACCCATAAAAGAGAGATACCGTCCTGTACCCCCAGCTCATTATCAGTGTGCCAAGGACATGTTGCGAGAGATGAAGGAGGCTGGGGTAGTGAGAGACAGTTGTAGCCCCTGGGCAGCTCCATTGGTCCTCGTTAGGAAGAAAGATGGCACCATGAGGATGTGTGTTGATTATAGGCAGTTAAATCGCATTACACATAAGGATGCATACCCACTGCCCAGGATAGAGGAGTCCTTGGCTGCTTTGAAATATGCTAACTACTTCTCTACCTTGGATCTCACCAGTGGGTACTGGCAGGTTCCCGTGGCAGAGGCGGACAAGGAAAAGACAGCCTTCACAACACCGATGGGTCTCTGTGAATTCAACTACATGCCCTTCGGACTGTGCAACGCCCCGGGAACGTTCCAGAGGATGATGGAGTGCTGTCTGGGACACAAGAACTTTGAAACCGTGCTGCTGTATCTGGACTATGTCATTGTCTTCTCCAAGACCTATGAAGACCATTTAAAGCACCTGGCCGAGGTGTTTGAAGCCCTGTCCAACTTTGGCTTAAAGGTGAAACCGTCCAAATGTCATCTGCTAAAATCCAAAGTGCAGTACCTGGGCCATGTGGTGAGTGCTGAGGGAGTGGCCCCAGACCCCGACAAGGTTACGGTGATCAAGGGCTGGCCGATGCCCGGTAACCTCCATGAAGTCCGGCAGTTCCTGGGGTTGGTATGCTACTACAGGAGGTTCATCAAGGACTTCACCAAGAAGGCCTCGCCATTGCAAGACCTGTTGGTGGGCCAATCCAAGAAGACCAAGGGTAAGAATACCCCATTTGATTGGAATGAGGGACTGGAAGAATCGTTCACTTGCTTAAAGTTGGCGCTGATGGGAGAAGGCGTACTGGCCTACCCTGAATATGATCAACCGTTTGTGCTGTATACGGATGCCAGCAACATGGGACTGGGAGCCGTGTTGTCCCAGGTCCAGAAAGGCAAGGAGAGGGTAATCGCTTACGCCAGCAGAAAACTTCGTCCCACTGAAAGGAATCCGGACAACTACAGTTCCTTTTGAGCTGGAATTCCTCGCCATCGTTTAGGCAGTGACGGAGAGGTTCAAACACTACCTGGCCTCAGCAAAATTCACCGTCTTCACGGATAACAATCCACTAACGCATCTGGACACAGCAAACCTCGGTGCCTTGGAGCAGCGGTGGATGGCCCGGTTGTCCAATTACGACTTCACCATCAAGTACCGGGCAGGGCACAAGAACGCGAATGCCGATGCCTTGTCCTGGATGCCCAACTTGCCAGAAACGGGAGAAGACCCTGAGGCACTTGAAGAGGTAGAGCTGCCCGCTTTCCATCGCCCCAAGGCCACCCAGTGTTCCCATCAGGTAGAGAACAGGCGCCATGCTGAACCCCCTGCCCCATCACGGGTGGGCAGAGACCCAGGATGGTGACCCCGCGGTCCGTCGGGTGAAAGAGCTTCTAACGCAGGCAGGTTTGCATCCCGGCCTGGATGACCCACAAGAGACACAACAGCTGTGGAGGGGGAGAGGCAAACTGTTTATTCACGACGGTAAGCTGTGCGGGAGAAGCATCGACCCACGCACTCATGAATTGGTATGGCTGATAGTGGTCCCAAGACAAGATGTGCCAATGGTTCTGGGAGCATACCACGATGGGGCAGGACACTTCGGATGGAGGAAGCTGGAGAGGCTATTCCGTGGGAGGTTCTACTGGATTGGCATGAAGAAAGCCATCGAGAAGTGGTGTCGAGAGTGTGGCCCATGTAGCCTACGCAGGAAGGACCGTGACAGCCAACGGGCTCCCTTGCAGCCCATCATCACCAAACGGCCGCTCAAACTGGTCGCGCTAGATCATGTGAAGCTAACGCCTAGTCGGTCAGGCTATATCTACGCTCTCACCATCGTGGATCACTACTCTAGATTCCTGGTAGTCGTGCCTGTCAAAGATCTAACCGCCAGGATGGCCGCCAAAACCTTCCAGCATTACTTCTGTAGACCCCATGGGTACCCGGAAAAGGTACTGACCGATCAGGGGCCAGCATTTGAAGCGGAGGTGTTCCAGGAGTTCTGCAATCTGTACGGGTGTAAGAAGATGAGAACCACACCATACCATCCACAAACCAACGGGATGTGTGAGAAGATGAACCAAGTGGTAATCGACTTACTGAAGACCTTAACTGATAGGAACGGAACTTGTGGCCAACAAAGTTGCCCGACTTGGTAGACATGTACAACCACATCCCAGTGAATTCCACCAACTGCACTCCAGAGTACCTGATGCGAGGAAGATCTAGCAAGTTGCCTGTTGATCTAGACATGGGGGTCCTAACCCCCGAAGATACCTCGCCAGATGCAGATTGGGATACAGAAAGACAGCAAAGGTACCGCAAAGTACAGGAATGCGTGGAAAGAAGTCTCGCCCAAGCCAGCAAAAACAAGAAAGGGACTACAACCAGCATGCTCCTGCGATTCCCTTGTCACCCGGTGAGCAAGTATTCAAATGGAAGAGGAGACTACACAAGCTTGACAACCAATGGGAAGCGGAACCGTATACCATCCTGCCATCCGATTTCGACAACAAGAAGGTCTGTCTCATCAGCAAAGATGGAGGGGAAACCTCAATGGCAATATCCAGAGACCACCTTAAAATATGCCCTGATAAGTTGAGAGAGAGGGGAACAGATCCAGGAACCTCTCCACCTGTAGAAGAGGAGAAGATGATACATACTGTTCTTGGCGATTTTCCCCAGTAGTGCACCCAAATAAATCAGGCCATCATGGTACCTGTCTTAATGTTTTATCAATCGAAACCGCCAGAGCTAGATGTGGTGCCAGATCATCCGGACCCACAACCACAGCAGACCCCACCAGAGGATGCCATGCCAACGGTTGAACAGGCAAGTCCTCCCTCTGCTGTCGGTGAATCTGCCATACCCACCATTAGTAGCAGCAGCCCATGAGAGCGCCAGCGTGCCAGTGCTACCCAGACTCACTAGAAGTGTAGCTAGAAGACAGAGCACTACACAAGCGATAGCGAGCGCAGTGGGCCCTGTTAGGCCAATAGCAACCCCTGCACTGCAGAGGTCTACACGTAGCACCAAGAATCAAACTCCACTTCGCTACAAAACTTGGAGATATTAACGATAGCTGCTATTTGGTTGAAAATGTTTGTGTAAATATCTTTGTTACAGGTTTAAAAATGGACAATGGGGTAATGGACAGTGAATTGCTCCAAAGTTTTCAAAAGGGATCCCTTTGTTTACCCGGGATCCCTGCTGTTTCAAGTTTGCACCCACTGAACTGGGAGTCATGAACTGTGCATGGCCAAAACTTTCGCAACGTTCAAGTGTCCTCACCTCCCATAACGGGAAGCACTGTTGTATTTACTTGTTCATAGTATTTCAAAATTTTGTATGTCTTTTACTAACATGTATTGTTCTTCTTTTCCCAGTCCGGGAGTACTGGATTTAACGGGGGGGAGTGCAGCGCCCCAGAGTCTGGTCGTTGCAGTAACATCGCTCTCCCACCAGGGGGAGTGATGGTACGTCTGATTGCACTAAAAGAGTTCACCTTGCCAGGTATCACAGACACACATTACACTTCACACTCTGGCCGCCAGGGGGAGCAAAAGGTCCTATCTACTAGGTCACTCCTCACACATGGGTAAAACTGGGGGTTGGATAGGAAGTGAGGAAGAAAGTAGCTGGGGAGAGTTCGAGAGAGGACCTGTCAGGGGTGGGATCCTGACAGAGGCCTAGAAAAGGACAGATCGTTACGGAGCCGTGCCTGTGCCTTATAGCGGCAGACTCCTAAGAAAGGACACGAAGCGAAGTATATTGTGGAGAAGTGAGAAACGGGATCACAGCACAAAGGAGATAGAACCAGAAGGAGTCGTGCCTCAAGATCAGCAACATCCTTCTGAGGTGCGTAGCCAGCGGCCGGAACGCCGAGGAAGTAATAGACTCTACGCATTACTTTAAACCAACGGCAGGGCAGTTAACTCTAGGCTGGCTGTCTCACCTTAATCACCTAATGAAGACAACGCACGCAATTGTGGGAGAGGGGCGTCTCTAGGGTCCCTATAAACTAACTCCAGGCCTACGCCGTCATACGGGTGCGTCCTAGCCATATCATCTGAGGGACGGAGAGAAAGAACAGAAACATACACGACAGTTGTGAGGACTATCCCGTGGTGCTCAGCAGGGAAGTACTACAACACACAGGCGCTAGCAGGAAGGCTGCTGATTTCCACCTGCAAAAGGGAACTCTGGATGTGCCTTCGGACCGGCCGGTCTCAGCCAGCCCTGTTAACAGAGCTCTGGCTTGCGGATGCCGAAGCCTTCAGTAAAGAGGTAAAGAGACTGCAACCCTGTGTCCTCATTATTTACTGCGACCTACACCGTCACCTACATCTTTAATTGGGTGCCTCTTAGCAGGGCCACGGACCGGGTCGGGCCACCGTGAAATCCCCAGAACTGAGAGACCCGATACCGAGTACCCTGTTGCCCTGCGTCTGGGGGCCGCCCAACAAATTTACCAGATTCGCTGATATTCGCATTGCTTGGCATTGCTTTCCTCACAGTGAGAGTGATGTCACACTTGGAAGCGAAGGAAGATTTCTTTCACCAGGTAAACACAAGCATACAACATGTTCACACTCCAGACCAGAAGGGGGAGCTCTAAACCCGGATTAAAAGGAATTTCCCTATTAATACATTCTGGTCTGGAGGGAAAGTCAGTCAGAGCTGCCTGTCAGCTATGCAGAGCTGGTAAGAAAAGAGTATAGCTGAGCAAACGTGGGAGTCTGCAGCTCTTGGCAGAAAGAGAGATAAAGGACTGAGGGGCCAGGCAGCCATGAGAAACAGCTGCAACTCCTGGACAGAGATAACACAGAAAGATGAACAGATTTGTAGTGAGCGCACAGGAGAGTGAAGCACAGGCGAGTGACAACTGGGGAGGACAGCTGTGATTGGGCTACCTCCCTGCAGAGCACAGACACCGGTAGCCAGAAGACCGAGGCTGTGAGGGACTCCAAGACTTACAGCAGAAACCGGCAGGACAGCTGGACTACACATAACCTGTCTGCCCTAATACCCAGGAGACACAGAGCACATAGAGCCCGGTCGTGATAGAGACCCTGTAAAAAGGCTCGAGCCACCTGTCATAGGGGTTAGTTTCCCACCTTTATGGAGGACAGAGAGAACTGTGAGGATGTTGACAGAAGCCATAGGCAGTAAGGGACTACTACACCAAAGCACTAGTAGGAAGGCTTTCATTTCCACCTGCTAAAGGGGACTCTGAATTCGCTTCCAAGCCAGCAGGGCCCTGCCTGTACCTGTAATCTGGTGCCCTGGACTGTGGCTGCCTGCTACCATCAGTAAACCAGGTAAAGAGACTGCACACCTGTGTCCTCTGTTCTTTACTGCACCACTCACCATCCTCATCTATACATCGGGAGCCTGGGGACATACTTCACCTGTGGGAAGTTATACCATCTCAGCTGCCTTAATTTCACCCCAGTGAAACCCTTTAAGCAGTGTTGGTCCCCACTGACCGAATACCACAAGTGGTGTCACGAACACAAACTTTATTCAAAACCCCTTTAAAGGCTTTCCCTGAGTCGCCGCTGCCGCCGTGACATCCCCTTTTAAGTACCGGACCCGGTACCGAGTACCCCACGGCCCTGGCAGGCGATTCATTTTCGCTGTTGACTAAGTTTTGCAACATCTTGACATCACAAGGTCTAGTCAAGGTCTGAGGTGCTGAAGATGAACTGTTAGAAGGAAAGAAGACGTTGAAGAAGGCTGGAGGCACATAGAAGATAACTGGGGGCATCTTGAAGACGCTCCTGGAAGAGAACCGGAGGCACCTAAAAGAAGATTGGAGGCATTTAGAAGAGGACTGGAGCCACACAAGAGCAGATCGGAAGTACCTAGACGAGACCAGGAGACACATAGAAGAGGACCAGTGGCACCTAGAAGAGGACCAGATGCACCAAGAAGAAGAAAGTAAATACGTAGCGAACCAGAGGCATCTAAAAGTGGACCGGAGGCACATAGAAGAGGACCAGATGCACCTAGAAGACCGTAAATACCTAGAAGAGGACTGGAGGCACCTAGAAGAAAGTAAATACCTAGAAGAGAACCAGAGGCACCTAGAAGAGGACCGGAGGCACCTAGAAGAGGACTAAATGCCCTTAGAAGACCTTAAATACCTAGAAGAGAATCCGAAGTACCTAGAAAAGGACTGGAGGCACCTAGAACAAAACCAGTGGTACCTAGAAGAGGAGAGGTGGTACTTATAAGAGGACTGGAGGCACACAGAAGAAGACCAGAGGTCTGTCTGGAGAGTTGCGTGGAGAAGTTGAGGGTTAATGAGAGGTGAAAATAATTTTAACTTTTTTAAAAATCATTTTGTATCCAGCATAATGACAGATGATCAGCATTTTGCTGGCTACTGGCGGATCCAATTTTATTTTTTAAACCTTAAGAAAATTAAATTTGCTTCAAATAGATGGGCTCATCTCTTCTACTGCACTCAAATTGGGAACTTTAAAATGTTTACATTTTTTCTTTGTTGCCGTGTTAGAAAATTCTGTGTTTTTATATGACGCATAATTTTTTGATTCTTAATGTATGGACCGCCCCTAGTTTGTCTTGTTATCATTACTTTTTAGGGTCCATCTGATCACATGACTCCCACATGCCTATTCCCAGGAAATGACCTGGAGCATCCTGCAGGCAACCTCCTGCACATCAAGTTTAATCCTGTTATCCTGAAAAATGTTATAAAAAAATGTGGATCTACTTTTTATTCCATTTGCTCCACTTTTTACAGATTTTTTTTTATCTTATGTACACCTTGTCGATTAATAACTTTTGCATTGCCAGATTTTATTAGGTTCATTTTGGATTTCTGATATTTTTTGTTTGTCAAAATTTTCGCAAAAGTCATAAAGTTAAAATGATCTCATCAGATCAATGGCAATAGAGATGACCAAATTATTTGAAATTAAAATTCAAGAGATTCGACTAATTGTTCCCCAAAATTAATAGATTTGTCATGAATCCCAATACTGAAAAGCTTCCAATTTCCCTGAAGAAATGTGTGTAACAGTCTGAGGTCTCCTAGGACTTTATCCACTACTTTTCATACTCTTTAACAGAAACGTGACTTTAGTAATGTCAACGTGATCTTAGCATAAAAACTAATTGTAACCGGTAGGAACCAACCGCCCATTTAGTAACACAAAGCACAAATAGACTTTTCATGATTTTTTTTTAAATTAAAAAACGTCCAAAAATTATCCCTCTTGGTATTTTGTGATTAAACAGACGATTCTTTTTAGAATACTAACTCAAACTGACAGTGTCACTATCAGAGGTAACATCATCTGAGCTTTATGCCTACTAATACACTCAACAAGGGCAAAGGAAGCCTGCTTTTGACTAGTGCCAGAGGTGGTTCTGATGCTGAAGGTATAGGCTGCCATTGTTCTTGACAGTACATGCCCCATTTATACATAATAATCCGCTGCTGAGAAGGATGATCTTTTAGGCAAACCAAAAGATCATTTCACCTGATGATTGAGTGTTTTTCTCATTTGTCGGGTGATTATACCCGAACGTCAGGAGCAAAAGTAAAAAAGCTGTCCCAATGTACCCAGTGTATAGTGGCACGTACTGAACATTTGTGAATGATTCCTTATACAGGAGGGTATGATTACTTGCCAGAGCTGGTTTCTCCTTTCTTCTCCCATCTTCCTACAGGAATATTTATCAGATCCCATGTTTCGCAGCCATTTCCCCCCTACTCGGAGTATACTGGTCCCCCACCAGTGATAATTATACTCTGCTGAGAACATATTTAGTCATTTGTACTCTCATGTCTTCCTGCACAGTCATGCATGTTCTCCATCATAGAGCTGCGCTCCCGCTTTGAATATTTCTTCTCAACTCTAATTAGAAAAGTCTGAAGAACACCATTTCTTGGAAAACATTTAACCAAGTAATTATCCACACTCTTCCTCCGTACATAAACATCTTTATTATAAAGTAAAATATTTCCCACTGCAGACATACACGAGAAAAGTCCATCTTTAGAACCCCCCTTTTCATAATCCGTAATCCCCCCCATACTCATTATATGCCATTTATAATCCCGGTGGTAAAAGAGCCTTTATCACTGACATTTCAGCAAACGTTGCCTGAATTGATAGTATAGGTGAAAATAAAAAAATATATATCTTATAAGAGAAATCTACTTCTTTCTCCACTTATGAGCCATGTCTCTGTCTCACCACTTCCTGATCTCATCATTCACTCTGAAAAACTGTTACATTCCACCCTGCTGAAATCAAGACAAACTGCCAGCTCTTTGAGGAACATTACAGCTTCTTATTGAGTTCTATGCAGAGGGAAGGGGTAAGTGAGAGAGGCAGAGAGTAACACACTGACAGTGTTGCAACTTTCAAATAAGTGTTTTATCTCGCCCCAGTGCTGGATTCACAGCTACGCGGTGGCTCAGTGGTTAGCATTGTTACTTTGCAACGCTGGGTCTTGGGTTCAAATCCCACCAAGGCCAACATATGCAAGGAGTTTGTATGTTCTCCCGGGTTTCCTTCAAGTTATCAATCTTCGTTCCCCCATCCATAGACTTCCTGATAGAGAATGCAGATTGTGAGCTCAATGGGGGACAGTGATGATGTCTATAAAGCATGTGGAATTAATGGCGCTATATAAGCAAAGCATAATAGGTAAGTAACATACATGTGTGACCAGTGACAACCACTCCATTCACTGTCTTTGGAGGCTGTGGTGACCCATGAAGCACTAGTGCTCCCATAGACTCATTGTAAGATATTTACCTGTCCCCACTCCTGCCTTGGTCTCCATTGCTCTCCAATTCCACAGCTCTGATCCAATGCTGTCCATCCAATATTACTCCTGGTCTCTTCCGATGGGGAATGGGTGGCCTGTCCACCACCGAGCCAATAGAGTGAATTTTAGTGTCACCACTTCTCATGGTACAGGGACTAGTCATGGGACCACAAGGCAGGCAGGCTCAGAGATCAATGAGCACATTAGGTGCTCCATGTAAATCTCTACTTGTCACTGTATTAATTACCAATAATACCTGTAAAAAATTGTGCCTAATATTCAATTGACCACCGCTTCTGACCTTTGTTTTGATCTGCTGGTTAACTGTTTGGATGCTCTTCTGGATTTGACCTATGATCTGTTTAATGTATGTGCCAGACCTCCTGTGCTTTCAATAGGCTATCCCCTGTCTACACAATTGGTTCAGTTATTGTCATTGTATGGATCTCTCTGGTTCTGATCCAGCTGACTTCTTATCCATCAACTTGAGCCATTGGTCAGCATCGACATCATGGACATAACCCACCGGCTCCTACAAAGGAGGCCAGATGTCTGTAGAGGGTTGAAAGACTGAACATCAGGGAGGTGTGATGCTGTCTATAGTCAAGCCATGTGGCAGGGGAGTAAAGAAGTCTGGGGTCAAAGTGTACATCAAAGGCAGAAGGGCTAGACGAAAGCGAAAACAGGTCACAGTTCTAAGGTCAGAAGTCCAAAATGGTAGCGAATCGAGACAAAGGGGCTAGACAAATGAATAGTCAAAGCCAAGTTACGAGGTAAGGCAGCAAAAGATCAGAACAGCAGAACACTGAAGCACAAGGCACGCACTCTACCGAGCAAAGCTTCAACTGGCAATGGTCTGACCATTGCCAGCCAGCTAAATAACCAGGTAATCTCTCTGAAAAGTGACACCAAGAGGAAGCCCAGCAGATCCGGCCTGATTGGGCTGCTGGTCACTCCTAAATTAGCATGGGGACAGTCAGCATGTCCCACTCACTGATTTGGAGGCTGGGTAATCCAATACACAATACTATCAGTCCAACGCGCCCCTGTCGTCTATTGGGTAGCAGAGCTGTCATTCACTGCATCCCTAGAACACAGTGAGCGGCTAATTCGTGACGGAGGCTTTGGGACCTGCTGGGCAGAGCGGCTGGTGCAAAGTCTTGATGAATTACCTAGTGAAAAAAACCTAGCACTCAACTTGATGCTTCAGTGAAGTATTTATTGTAGTGCCCAAATAAACGTTTCGGTCCGACACATGGACCTTCACAGTAACGTACTATAGTGACACTTGCGTAAAGAGACAATAATGTCTCGGGGTATTGGCGGCTTAGACACCTAAAATAGCCGCTGGGTCCGTATGGAGACTGTGGAGGAAGTCCGGTATTGCGCCGCCGTCAGACGCGGAGTCCACCGCTAGTCTAGACTAGCGGTGGACTCCGCGTCTGACGGCGGCGCAATACCGGACTTCCTCCACAGTCTCCATACGGACCCAGCGGCTATTTTAGGTGTCTAAGCCGCCAATACCCCGAGACATTATTGTCTCTTTACGCAAGTGTCACTATAGTACGTTACTGATGAAGGTCCATGTGTCGGACCGAAACGTTTATTTGGGCACTACAATAAATACTTCACTGAAGCATCAAGTTGAGTGCTAGGTTTTTTTCACTATTATATTAAGGTGTGGGAGCCTACCTTAGCACCATCCTAGCAGTTGTGCACGCGCCTTTATCTTCTTGATGAATTACCTGACAGAAGTGAATGGAGAGGTGATGATGTGGATTACTGCTCCATTCATCCAGGATTTTGCAGGCTCTGTTCTAGGGATTGGTTCTGGTTCCCGTCCACTGATAGATTTATTATTTATCCCATGGGAAACCCCTTTAACAACAGCAAGTAGGGGATCAAATGTTCCACATTTATACTTCCTTTTCCACCCAATTTTGATTCTACTTCAGGATTTGGCTCCAAAAACTACATTAAAAATATGTGTGTGACCTTATGCCTTTTCTCAATGCACAAGTGGGATGAGTCAGTGTCAGCACTGAGTACGTGACAATAGAAGTTACCAGGTGACTTCATACTATTTACTGCGCTTTGGCCAGTAAAGACTTAATGGAAACATTTTGTGCATAGAAATTTCCTGGTTTTCTGCATTGGGTAATTGGTTATAAATCTCCTTCTGTCTTCATTACATCGAATAGAACTTTCCTCAGCTGCACTTCCTGCTCTTCTCCGAGCATCAACTTAAACACTAAAGTTAATGTTTATGGACTAACTATTATAAATGAGTCCATCCCACTACAATCTTTCAAGAGATCATAAAAATTATGTTGTGAAATTGTGAAATTCACGTAGATGTAGCATCAAACTTCCTGGTAATTTAAAAGCTACAGAAACATTTGCCCAGATTTTTTATTTTTCTTGAATTTTAGAAAATGTTGAATTCTCCAAAAATTGTATTTTTTACAATTCACTTCTCGTGAATTCAGTAAAGTTAGGTGGCCAACATCTTGCTGAATTCTAGTGAGCAAAATAATGGAAAAAATGAACAAATAATCACCTCACTGCTACAGTCCACCATCTAGTGCTTGGTGCTTCATCTCAGGACTTCAACAGTCTTCATTTGGCACCAGGTTTACGATACTAGGCAGACCTCAAACATCATGACGCATCTCAGACATCATGGCGCTTGTCACTCGAGGCCTACTCATGATGCATGCTGTCTCAAACGTTAACTATGCCTCATGATGTCTGAGATGTATCTTGCATCAGGAGCATGACACCTTGTGAAGATGGTGGAAGAAGGTGAGACACGAGCTGTTGACTGTCATGATTCCCAATGGCAGGGACTCAGGCAAAAACGGACTAGCTCTAGGAAGATGGAATCTCAGATGACCGCGATGCTGAACCTAACACACAAATAATAATAGCCGGGGGGCGTGCCTCCGTTTTATCCCTAGACGTCTCGCACCAGCCGGAGATCTAGCTACTCCTAGTAGAGGAATACACAGACCTGACTTGCCTCCAGGGAAACCCCAAAAGTGATAGTAGCCCCCCACATATAATAACGGTTAGGTAAGAGGAAAACACGTACGCAGTATGAATATAGGTTCAGCAAAGAGAGGCCCTCTGACTAGATAGCAGAAAATACGAAAGAGGACTTCGCGGTCACCTCAAAACCCTAAAAAGCCATCCTGAAATTACCTTTAACTCCGATATCAACTCATGACACCGGAGTAGTAATTTCAGATCACTAGAGCTTCCAGCAGCAAGAGAATATTAATGCGTGCTGGACAAAAAAACACAAAAATACAAAAGATCCAACTTAGCTGAATTGCAGACTTGGAGCAGGTAGCAAGCAACAGAGGTGCTCTGGTAACATTGATTGCCGGCACTAGAATGACTGAGAAGCCAAACTAAATAGGAAACTCCCAATTCCTGATGGGAACAGGTGCACTGGAAATAAAAGACAAAAGTAAGCCAGTACCACCAGTAGCCACCAGAGGGAGCCAAAAACAGAATTCACAACAGTACCCCCCCCTTAAGGAGGGGGCACCGAACCCTCATGAGAACCACCAGGGCGATCTGGATGCACCCTATGAAAGGCGCGGACCAAATCAGAGGCATGAACATCAGAGGCAGTCACCCAAGAATTATCTTCCTGACCGTATCCCTTCCATTTAACCAAATATTGAAGTCTCCGTCTGGAAACGCGAGAGTCCAAAATCTTTTCCACAACATACTCCAATTCACCCTCCACCAGCACAGGAGCAGGAGGCTCAACAGAAGGAACAACCGGTACCTCGTACCTCCGCAACAACGACCGATGGAAGACATTATGAATGGCGAAAGATGCTGGTAGGTCCAAACGAAAAGATAGTAAAGGAACAAAGTCCAGCTCACCATACCGACATTCCCCAGGTCTCGGAGCACGGAACCGCTGTGTCAGGGCGTGAACAAACAGGAAAAAAGGAGAAGATCCAGCTCAACGATGTAGTGAAAAGTCTATAGTTTTATTTCACCTTGAAAATAGCATGGTGTAAGGACAAAACATCAGCATACAAAAGGGTTAAAAACCAGGATCAACGCGTTTCCGGTGACTAAGCACCCTTAATCATGATCATGATTAAGGGTGCTTAGTCACCGGAAACGCGTTGATCCTGGTTTTTAACCCTTTTGTATGCTGATGTTTTGTCCTTACACCATGCTATTTTCAAGGTGAAATAAAACTATGGACTTTTCACTACATCGTTGAGCTGGATCTTCTCCTTTTTTCCAAACGAAAAGATACAGGATTAAGAATCTCCAAAATCTTATAAGGACCTATGAACCGAGGTTTAAACTTAGGAGAAGAGACCTTCATAGGGACAAAACGAGAAGACAACCACACCAAGTCCCCAACACGAAGACGATGACCCACACGACGATGACGATTAGCAAACTGTTGAGTCTTCTCCTGAGACAACTTCAAATTGTCCACCACATGACTCCAAATCTGGTGCAGTCTATCCACCACAGTGTCCACTCCAGGGCAATCCGAAGATTCCACCTGACCAGATGAAAAACGAGGGTGAAACCCTGAATTGCAAAAGAAAGGAGAAACCAGAGTGGCAGAACTGGCCCGATTATTAAGGGCAAACTCTGCCAACGGCAAAAAGGCGACCCAATCATCCTGATCAGCAGACACAAAACACCTCAAATAAGTCTCCAAGGTCTGATTAGTTCGCTCCGTCTGGCCATTAGTCTGAGGATGGAATGCAGATGAGAAAGACAAATCAATGCCCATCCTGGCACAGAACGCTCGCCAGAACCTAGACACAAATTGAGATCCCCTGTCAGAAACGATGTTTTCCGGGATACCATGTAAACGAACCACATTCTGAAAAAACAAAGGAACCAACTCCGATGAAGAAGGCAATTTGGGCAAGGGTACCAAATGAACCATCTTAGAAAAACGGTCACACACCACCCAAATGACGGACATTTTCTGAGAAACCGGGAGGTCCGAGATAAAGTCCATAGAGATGTGTGTCCACGGCCTCTTCGGAATAGGCAAGGACAACAACAATCCACTAGCCCGAGAACAGCAAGGCTTGGCCCGAGCACAAACATCACAAGACTGTACAAAAGTACGCACATCCCGAGACAGGGAAGGCCACCAGAAGGACCTGGCCACCAAATCTCTGGTACCAAAAATTCCAGGGTGGCCTGCCAACACAGAAGAATGAACCTCCGAGATGACTCTACTGGTCCACTCATCTGGAACAAACAGTCTCCCAGACGGACAACGATCAGGCCTATCAGTCTGAAACTCCTGCAAAGCACGTCGCAAATCTGGGGAGACAGCAGACAAAATCACCCCATCCTTAAGGATACCCGTAGGCTCAGAATCACCAGAGGAGTCAGGCTCAAAACTCCTAGAAAGAGCATCTGCCTTCACATTTTTCGAACCCGGCAAGTATGAAACCACAAAATTAAACCGGGAGAAAAACAACGACCAGCGCGCCTGTCTAGGATTCAGACGCCTGGCAGACTCAAGGTAAATCAGATTCTTGTGATCAGTCAAGACCACCACCTGATGTCTAGCACCCTCAAGCCAATGACGCCACTCCTCAAATGCCCACTTCATAGCCAAGAGCTCCCGATTACCGACATCATAATTTCGCTCGGCGGGCGAAAACTTTCGAGAGAAGAATGCACATGGTCTCATCACTGAGCAATCGGGACTTCTCTGCGACAAAACCGCCCCCGCTCCAATCTCGGAAGCATCAACCTCGACCTGAAAAGGGAGCGAAACATCAGGCTGGCGCAACACAGGGGCAGAAGAAAAGCGGCGCTTAAGCTCCCGAAAGGCCTCCACAGCCGCAGAGGACCAATTGGCAACATCAGCACCCTTCTTAGTCAAATCAGTCAGAGGCTTAGCAACACTTGAAAACCCAGTTATAAATCGACGATAGAAATTAGCAAAGCCCAAGAATTTCTGAAGACTCTTCAGGGAAGTAGGCTGCGTCCAATCACAAATAGCCCGAACCTTGACAGGATCCATCTCAACAGAAGAAGGGGAAAAAATGTACCCCAAAAAAGAGATCTTCTGAACCCCAAAAATACACTTTGAACCCTTTACAAACAAAGAATTGGCCCGCAAAACCTGAAAAACCTTCCTAACCTGTTGAACATGCGACTCCCAGTCATCCGAAAAAATCAAAATATCATCCAAATACACAATCATAAATTTATCCAGGTATTTACGGAAAATATCGTGCATAAAGGACTGAAAGACTGAAGGGGCATTAGAAAGACCAAAAGGCATTACCAAATACTCAAAATGGCCCTCGGGCGTATTAAATGCAGTTTTCCACTCATCTCCCTGCTTAATCCGCACCAAATTATACGCACCCCGAAGATCAATCTTAGAGAACCACTTTGCCCCTTTAATACGAGCAAATAAATCAGTCAATAATGGCAAAGGATACTGGTATTTGACTGTAATCTTATTCAACAGGCGATAATCAATACAGGGCCTCAGGGAGTCATCTTTTTTACCCACGAAAAAAAAACCTGCTCCTAAAGGGGATGAGGATGGACGGATATGTCCCTTTTCCAAGGACTCCTTAATATACTCTCGCATAGCAGCATGCTCAGGCACAGACAGATTGAACAAACGACCCTTAGGAAACTTGCTGCCAGGAATCAAGTCTGTAGCACAATCACAATCCCTGTGAGGGGGGAGAGAACTAAGTTTTGGCTCTTCAAAAACATCACAATAGTCAGACAAAAATGCCGGAACTTCAGAGGGAGTAGATGAAGCAATGGAAACCAAAGGTACTTCCCCATGAGCCCCCTGACATCCCCAGCTTAACACAGACATTGTTTTCCAGTCAAGGACTGGATTATGAGTTTGCAACCATGGCAATCCAAGCACTAAGACATCATGCAAGTTATGCAACACAAGGAAGCAAATCACCTCCCGATGGTCAGGAGTCATACACATAGTCACTTGTGTCCAGTATTGTGGTTTATTCCTAGCCAATGGTGTGGAGTCGATACCCTTCAAAGGGATAGGAACTTCCAAAGGCTCTAGGCTAAACCCACAGCGCCTGGCAAAGGACCAATCCATAAGACTCAAGGAAGCGCCAGAATCCACATAGGCATCCACGGTAAAAGATGATAATGAACAAATCAAAGTTACAGACAAAATAAACTTAGACTGTAAAGTGCCAATTGCAAAAGACTTATCAACCTTTTTTGTACGTTTAGAGCATGCTGATATAACATGAGCAGAATCACCACAGTAGAAGCACAACCCATTTTTACGCCTATAATTCTGCCGTTCACTTCTGGACAGAATTCTATCACATTGCATATTCTCCGGTGCCTGCTCAGAAGACACCGCCAAATGGTGCACAGGTTTGCGCTCCCGTAAACGCCGATCAATCTGAATAGCCATAGTCATGGATTCATTCAGACCTGTGGGCGTAGGAAACCCCACCATGACATCTTTAACGGCGTCAGAGAGACCTTCTCTGAAATTCGCCGCCAGGGCGCACTCATTCCACTGAGTAAGCACAGACCATTTTCGAAATTTTTGACAATATATTTCAGCTTCATCATGCCCTTGAGAGAGGGCTATCAAGGCTTTTTCAGCCTGAATCTCCAAATTAGGTTCCTCATAGAGCAACCCCAGTGCCAGAAAAAACGCATCCACATTGAGCAGCGCAGGATCCCCTGGTGCCAATGCAAATGCCCAATTCTGGGGGTCACCCCGCAACAAGGAAATAACAATTTTAACCTGCTGAGCGGGGTTTCCAGCGGAGCGAGATCTCAGAGAAAGATACAATTTACAATTGTGCTTAAAATTCAAAAAACGAGATCTATCTCCAGAAAAAAACTCAGGTATAGGAATCTTGGGTTCAGACATAGGAGCATGTATAACAAAGTCTTGGATATTTTGAAATTTAGAAGCAAGAGTATTCAGGTTTGAAGCTAAACTCTGGATATCCATCTCTCAACAGCTGAGATCTGAGCCATTCAGGGGTTAAGAGGAGAGAAAAAAGCAGCAGATTGCAATTATGGCTAGACAGAACTTCTTAATAAAAAAAAAAAAAAAAAAGTGTCAGAAACTTCTTTTTTCTCTCTTTCTTCAGCCAATACCTTTAATACATTAGGGCCGGCAATACTGTCATGATTCCCAATGGCAGGGACTCAGGCAAAAACGGACTAGCTCTAGGAAGATGGAATCTCAGATGACCGCGATGCTGAACCTAACACACAAATAATAATAGCCGGGGGGCGTGCCTATGTTTTATCCCTAGACGTCTCGCACCAGCCGGAGATCTAGCTACTCCTAGTAGAGGAATACACAGACCTGACTTGCCTCCAGGGAAACCCCAAAAGTGATAGTAGCCCCCCACATATAATAACGGTTAGGTAAGAGGAAAACACGTACGCAGTATGAATATAGGTTCAGCAAAGAGAGGCCCTCTGACTAGATAGCAGAAAATACGAAAGAGGACTTCGCGGTCACCTCAAAACCCTAAAAAGCCATCCTGAAATTACCTTTAACTCCGATATCAACTCATGACACCGGAGTAGTAATTTCAGATCACTAGAGCTTCCAGCAGCAAGAGAATATTAATGCGTGCTGGACAAACAAACACAAAAATACAAAAGATCCAACTTAGCTGAATTGCAGACTTGGAGCAGGTAGCAAGCAACAGAGGTGCTCTGGTAACATTGATTGCCGGCACTAGAATGACTGAGAAGCCAAACTAAATAGGAAACTCCCAATTCCTGATGGGAACAGGTGCACTGGAAATAAAAGACAAAAGTAAGCCAGTACCACCAGTAGCCACCAGAGGGAGCCAAAAACAGAATTCACAACAGTTGACCACCAGATGGCTGGCTGTGGCAGGACAGATAAGCGGTGTTGGGTACAATACTGAATGAAGGGGTTTGATAAATAAAAATGAAATGAGGAAATATGTTTGATCTGTCTAAAAAAGATGGGTTTTAATGAACTCTTAAAGCTAGATGTTAGGATTTTTTCGGATTGCCATGGAGAGAGCATTCGACAATCTCTGAAATCATTCATTTACATCCAGAGGATAAACCTGGATTAGTGTTTGTTAGTTGTTAAAGGAGAACTTCTAAAACCTAAATGGATTCGGGACTAGGAGGTTTGGCGCTGGGACATAAAAGTTGAGGACATGACCACAAGATAGCTCATGAGTCAGGTCAGGTCTTTCTTCAATATGGAAATTCCTTAGTTTGTTTTTAGCTAGCTCAGCTTGAGAGTTTTGTCTCCTATGGAAATCCCTTCTTATTTTTCGGCTGTAATCTAGAGAGGGACCTGGCAACAAGTTTTTAATTTTCTTGCAGCCCCACAAGAAATTCAAACTTTGACCGGCTGGAACAAACATTTCTCCTAACTGTAAATTAAATGTAAAACCAGTTATGGAAATGTTCTTGGCGGGGTGGAGGAGCTCCCTTAACCTACTGCACATTGCGTAATATGAGTACAAACCACTTACACCTTCTCCTCACACTTGAAGAACTTTTTGGGTTGAAACAACTTTTTGGCAATTTTAATGTATACAATGGGTACGGAAAGTATTCATACCCCTTTACATTTTTCACTCTTTGTTTCATTGCAGCCATTTGATCAATTCAAAAAAGTTCATTTTTTTTCTCATTAATGTACACTCTGCACCCCATCTTAACTGAAAAAAAAGAAATGTAGTAATTTTTGCAAATTTATTAAAAAAGAAAAACTGAAATATCACATTGTCATAAGTCTTCAGCCCCTTTGCTCAGTGTTGAGTAGAAGCACTGTTGAGCTAGCACAGCCATGTGTCTTCTTGGGAATGATGCAGCAAGTTTTTCACACCTGGATTTCGGGATCCTCGGCCATTCTTCCTTGCAGATCCTCTCCGGTTCCGTCAGGTTGGATGGTGAATGTTGGTGGACAGCCATTTTCAGGTCTCCCCAGAGATGCTCAACTGGGTTTAGGTCAGGGCTCTGGCTGGGCCAGTCAAGAATGGTCACAGAGTTGTTCTGAAGCCACTCCTTTGTTATTTTAGCTGTGTGCTTAGGGTCATTGTCTTGTTGGAAGGTGAACCTTCGGCCAAGTCTGAGGTCCAGAGCACTCTGGAAGAGGTTTTCATCCAGGATATCTCTGTAATTGGCCGCATTCATGTTTCCTTCAATCATAACCAGTCGACCTGTCACTGCAGCTGAAAACCATCCCCATAGCATGATGCTGCCTCCACCATGTTTCACTGTTGGGATTGTATTGAGCAGGTGATGAGCAGTGCCTGGTTTTCTCCACATATACCGCTTAGAATTATCACCAAAAAGGTCTATCTTCGTCATCAGACCAGAGAATTTTATTTCTCATAGTCTGGGAGTCCTTCATGTGTTTTGTAGCAAACTCTATGCTGGCTTTCATATGTCTTAAACTGAGGAGATGCTTCTGTCGGGTCACTCTGACATAAAGACCCAACTGGTGGAGGGCTGCAGTGATAGTTGACTTTGTGAAACTGTCTCCCATCTCCCTACTGCATCTCTGGAGCTCAGCCACAGTGATCTTGAGGTTCTTCTTTACCTCTCTCACCTCACCAAGGCTCTTCTCCCATGATTGCTCAGTATGGCTGGATGGCCAGGTCTAAGAAGACTTCTGGTGGTCCCAAACTTCTTCCATTTATGGATTATGGAGGCCACTGTGCTCTTAGGAACCTTGAGTACTGCAGAAATTCTGTTGTAACCTTGGGCAGATCTGTGCCTTGCCACAATTCTGTCTCTGAGCTCCTTGGCCAGTTCCTTTGACCTCATGATTCTCATTTGGTCTGACATGCACTGTGAGCTGTGAGGTCTTATATAGACAGGTGTGCGCCTTTCCAAATCAAGTCCTATCAGTTTAATTAAACACAGCTGGACTCCAATGAAGGAGTAGAACCATCTCAAGGAGGATCACAAGGAAATGGACAGCATGTGACTTAAATATGAGTGTCTGAGAAAAGTGTCTGAATACTTATGACCATGTAATATCTGCCAAAATTTCTACATTTCTGTTTTTTTTCTGTCAGGATGGAGTGCAGAGTGTACATTAATGAGAAAAAAAAAGAACTTTTTTGAATTTACCAAATGGCTGCAATGAAACAAAGAGTTAAAATGTAAAGGGGTCTGAATACTTTGCGTACCCACCGTAGATGAGAAATAGAAAAACAAGTTCAAGACATAATAGATTTTAAAAAGGAACCTAATAAAAAAGAGCAATCGACTTATTATTGAGGACTTGATTGACAGTTCCTTTCTAGTGTTACTAGGGTCTATGGCACTCGGGCTCATTGCCATGCAGAGTTGGAAAACTTTATGGCAAATCAGACATTAAATGAGTTGCAAAATAAAAAGTCCACATAAGGTTTTGGGAGGGTTTTCGGAGCTTGCTGTACTCGTCTTTCTTCCTGTGTGATGGTGAATGAACAGCTGCGGGATGTGACGATGGAAATCAATTAAATGTGATTCATAATGGACTTTGGTGGGTTAAGGGAGGAGGCCGCAAGGATTCACTTTATAAACTTTATCCATTAGTCTACGGAATTTAAAGAGAGCAAGACAAAACATATCCCGATTAAATAAATATTGGCAAAGGGGAAACTTCAAGCTCTGGGACTAGAATGCAATATCATAGAATCATAGAATGTTAGGGTTGGAAGGGAACCTCCAGGGTCATCGTGTCCAACCCCCTGCTCAATGCAGGACTCACTAAAGCATCTCAGACACATGTCTGTCCTGTCTCAGTTTGTAGACTTGCGTTAACGGAGAACTCACCACCTCTAGTGGCCGCCTGTTCCACTCATTGATCGCCCTCACTGTCAAAAAGAGACCCATTTACAATGGTGTCTTCATATGTGGGACATTTAGTGAAATTAGGTGCCTGCTACCACTGTACTTCTAAAGTCCTGACAAGTTTTCTACAAATGTGTCCCTTCTAACCATTCCCTCTTGGCTCTACATATCTCAACAGTTGGGCCAATGTCCTGCTCAGCCCTTATTCACATTGAGGTTGGCTGAGACAAGGTAAGGGGTTAATACTAGAGACAGTCTAGGACCATCCTGATTTGGTAAACCTTGTCACAGTGGGATGGCATTTATGCCTTTTTGAGCAAAATAACATTAACTAAGGTCCCTATGTTATTTTCATGTACTATTACTATTTAGTTATTTACTTACTATATTTTTTATGCTCAATTTGTGTTTTTTTTAGGGGGTTTATATCCCAAGTAGAGAGTGTTGAGCAAATCAAATTTTGTGATATATTGTCAAGAGATGCTTCTGTTTTTTGTGGATCTTTACAGCGGCATGTAAAAGTTTGGGCACCACTGGTCAAAATTACTGTTATTGTGAACAGTTAAGCAAGTTTAAAATGAAATGATCTTTAAATGGGCTAAAGTTAAAGATGACTCATTTCCTTTGTATTTTAGGCAAAAAAAATATATATATTTTCATATTTTACATTTTAAAAATTGCAGAAAGGAAAATGGGCCGATGCAAAAGTTTGTGGACCGTTGAAGATTTGTGTGCTCAGATCAAGATAAGTTCTGGAAGACCAAGCAAAATTTCAGTGAGAGCTGTTCATTGGCTTGCTAGAGAGGCAAATCAGAATCCCCACTTAACTGCAAAAGACCTTCAGAAAGTTTTGGCAGACTCTGGAGTTCTGGTATATTGTTTTACTGTTCAGAGACACGTGCACAAATATGGCTTTCATGGAAGAGTCATCAGAAGAAAACCTCTCCTGCTTCCTGATCATAAAATTCAGCATCAGAAGTATGCAATAGAACATCTAAACAAGCCTGATGCATTTTGGAAACAAGTCCTGTTGACAGATGAGGGTAAAATAGAACTTTTTGGCCACAAAGATCAAAGGTATGTGTGGAGCAAAAAGGGCACAGAATTTCAGGAAAACCATTAAGCATGGGGGGTTCAATCATGCTTCAGGGTTGTGTTGCAGCCAATGGCACGGGGAACATTTCACAAGTAGAGGGAAGAATGGATTCAATGACACTTCAATAAATTCTTGATGCAAACATAACACCATCTGTAAAAATGCTGAAGTTGAAATGTGGAAGAGGAAGAGGATGGCTTCTACAAATGGATAATGATACTAAACACTCATCAAAATCCACAATAGACGACCTCAAAAGGTGCAAGCTGAAGGTTTTACAATGGCCCTCACAGTCCCCTGATCTGAACACCTTTGAAAATCTGTGGCCAGACCTCAAAATAGCAGAGGATGCAAGACGCCCCAGGAATCTCACAGAACTGGAGGAAGTCTCCAAGGAAGAATGGAGGAAAATCCCTCAAAAATGAAAGACTCTTGTCTGGCTATAAAAAGTGTTTACAAGCTGTGATACTTTCAACAGGCGGTGATACTAGGCACTAACCATGGACAGTGCCCAAACTTTTGCATCAGCCCATTTTCTTTAAATGCAAAAGATGAAAATATATACATTTTTTGCCTAAAATACAAAGGAAATGTGTCATCTGTAACTATAGGCCTTTTAGAGATCATTTAAGCTTCAACTTGCTTAACTGTTCACAATAACAGTAATTTTGAACAGGGGTGCCCAAACTTTTACATCCAACTATATGTGGCCATCTAGTGGTTGTGATATGAATTGCAGACAGCACATTTTAAGCTAATCGCATAGTTGGATCCAAAAGTGTATAGCGAACAATTAAAATGCAGCAAATGACAAATAGTTAGTTCCTTTCTACCATAAATTATTTTTTTTTAGTTTACTAGAATAGCAGAAGATTCTCCCAAAATTACAACACAAGACAACCCCAACAAATGTTCCAATATTTCCGCTCTGCCCTTAGTAACCCGGTACAGTAATTCCCCACTCATCATAAAATAAGGAAATCCGGTGTCGGCCCCCAGCTCCTGTGTTATGCCATTTATAACAGTTGCATTATTGATCACTTCTTTTTGAGTTTGATACCTATGTTGGGCGAATCTAAAATTTTCCCCGGTGACCCCTATCACAGGAATGTCAGCATCAGAGAATACCACCATCTCATCTCCCATCATTACACAGAATGGAAACTCGCCAGGCTCTAGGAGTGGTGAGACTTCTTTAGGGTCAACCCGTTTCTTACTCAAGCAATCAAGGTCTCCACCCCATCCCCACAAGTTCCAAAACAGCACAAAGTCCTGGCCTCTAATAATTGGCTGCAATAAATCCTGGACCATGCCGACCTCATGGGACTCAGTACCCTGGGCGGTCTCAATGACCACTATGGCCACTGGATAGTCTTTAGCATCTCCATGAATGCAGCGAACGCACACCTTTTTCCTAAAGATCAATTGGAGAGTGAGTGTGGCTCTCACGAGGGTCACCAAACTCCCTGAGTCTAGTAGTTCAGTCATTTACTTTCCATTCACTTTTACAGGACAAGCTTGGGGCCCTCCGCTGTGTGGACAGTCCACACTGGATAGGCGTAGAATGAGCAACGGCAATCCATGCAACTGTCCATATGCTCGGTGGTCAGGGGACAATGGGCAGCTATATGACCTGGGCCATGACATCTCCAGCAAATTACACCCCCCAATGAGACACTTGTCATGATCTCGGTTGCCCCCTTGGACTTTGGACATCTCACACCCTTTTTAGCCTACACCCCCTGATGAGAGCCCCAGTATGAAGTGGGCTGTCTCCCCAAGGAACTGTTGACCCCCGGATACCTTTTGACCAAACCATAGTCATCTGCATTTCGGGGATCTCCCTAGGCAACCCAAACCTGCACTGGGTTTGGAAGGGAGTGCATGAACCATTCCATTACAACTCACTCTACCATCTCTGCTGAGGTAGAGAACTCAGGCTGCAATCACTTTTGGATGAGGTGCAGCAGATCTAACATTTGGAGGTTTGTCATGGTGATATGCACAGTGGTGGACCTGTTGTGCCCTGACAGACATTGTCACCTCCATGCGATCCAAAATTTCCATTTTCAATTTCGTATATTCTTTAGCGTCCTGTCAGGCTAACTCATAGTAGGCCTTTTGTGGCTCCCATAGTACCAGGACTTCAACCCAGCCTATATATCACCACCCCAGATAATTTTTTGCAAGGCTCTCCTCACCGCCTTCCACCATGCAATGAACCGATTCTGTGTTCAATTCAATCTGCTGCTGCTGTTTTCAGTTCTGTTGCTGGAACTGTTGCGTAAACAGCTTGTCTCTTATTTGTGCCAGTAGTTGCTGTTGCTGCTGCTGCTGCTGTTGCTGGTGATGCTGCTGGGCTTGCACCTGGTGTATAATCAGGTCCTCCATGCTGCCTGACATTGCTCCCTGGTTTATAGTCACCTTCACCAAAAATATGCAGTACTTCTGTAGCTTTCACACATGTTCGCTGAGAATGCTACTGCAATTCTAACACCAAATGTATCAATGCTACACATTTGGGAGCGGGATGAGGTATCACAGAAACAATTTTTATTTAAAAGTCCGACTGTTTTATTTTAGTCCTTATAAACCACATCACATGAAACTCAAATACAGCCCTTATCTGGCACAAAGTAAAACATAAAACAACAAGTCCATAAAATATTGCTGGATAGTCCATCTGGCTTAGAGTTCAGCTTCTTAACCCCTTAACGACCACTGATACGCCTTTTAACGGCGGCAGTTAAGCGTACTTATTCCTCAGTGCTGCTTTTTAACGGAACTGAGAAATAAGGTTATAGTGCCCCCCAGTGTTGGAAAATCTCCAGGGTCTCAGCTACCGGGTGTGGCTGAGATTCCATAGAACATGATTTGGGTCGTTTTTTTACCATCCCCAGTGTTGCCATCACCGTTATTCACCAAATAACGGCAACCGCAAAAAAAAAAAAAGTCCAGTTTACCAGTTATTTCTCTCTCTTCTGATATGATCTAGCACATCAGTGGAGAGAGAAATGGGGTCCTCGAGCCCCACCGATACCTCCAGCACCACCTGCATCCCCTGGTCCTGTCCCCCGGCCATTGGCATGTTCTTTTGTGAAGAAATTTTTTTTTTCATTTTTCCAATAGGATTTGGGTTACAGCTAGGGTTAGGGTTATGGTTGGGGTTATAGCTAGGGTTAGGGTTGGGGCTAGGGTTAAGGTTGGGGTTAGAGCTAGGGTTAGGGTTGGTCTAGGGTTAGGGTTAAGGCTAGGGTTAGAGCTAGGGTTAGGGATGGGCTAGGGATAGGGTTGGGGCTAGTTTTAGGGTTGGGGCTGGAGTTAGGGTCAGGCTTAGAGCTAGTTTTAGGGTTGGCTAGGGTTAGGGTTGGGATCAGGGTTAAGGTTGGGGCTAGGGTTAGAGCTAGGGTTAGAGTTGGGCTAGTGTAATACCCCGGCTGTTACAGTGGCATTGCTTTCCTCATGGGGAGAGTGATGTCAACGCTTGGAAGCGATGGAGGATTCCTTTTAACAGGTAATTAGCACATACAACACCATTCTGACTCCAGGCCGGAAAGGGGAGCTCTACACCCGACTTCAGGGGAGCTTCTCTCTCTGGTCGGGAGGAGCAGGCAGTTGCTAGGCAGATGCTAGGCAGTTAGGAAGAGTTTGTCAGTTGGCGCCTAACAAGAGACTGGAGCAGTCTGAGGCTGAAGGACAGGTGAGGGGCCGTACAGCCTGAGGTGCTGTAGCCCTTAGATAGCGAGATACAGAAGGAAGAACAGCTTGTAGCAAATGTGCCAGAGAGCGAAGCGAAGGAGAGTGACAACAGGGGCGAATAGCGGCGTCTGGGCTACCTCCCTGATTGAGCACAGATACCGGTAACCGGAAGACCGCAGTTGTGTCATACTCTATGAGGCACAGCAGAAAGCGGTAGGACAGCTAGACTCCACGTAGCCTGTCCGCCCTAATACCCAGGAGATGCAGTGACACATAGAGCCCGAGTCATGATAGAGACCCTGTAAAAAAGGCTTGAGTCACCTGTCATACGGATTTGTGTCCCACTTCAATAAAGGACAGAGATAACTGAGAGGACCTTACTTTAGAAGCCATAGGCAGTAAGGGACTAAAATATCGCTGGAAGGAAGGCTTTTAACTCCACCTGATAAAGCTGAACTCTGAACTCACTTCCAAGCTGGCCGGACCCTGCCTGTACCTGTGATCTGGCGCCCTGGACTGTTGCTACCTGCTACCATCAGTAAACCAGGTAAAAAGACTTCACAACTGTGTTCTTTGTTCTTTACTGCACCACTCACCATCCTCCATCTATTCACCAGGAGCACTGGGCACCTACTTCACCTATGGAAAGTTATACCATCCGGCTCCCATAAAATCACCCCAGAGGACCCCTTTAAGCAGCGTCGGTCACCCCTGACCGAATACCACAGATGGCGTCACGAACATTCCTTTATTTCAAAAACCCCCTTAAAGACTATCCCTTTAACATGGGCGCACAGACTGGGTTGTTGCCGCTGTGACACAACCCTTCAGGTAACGGACCCGGTACCGAGTACCTCATGGCCTTGGCGGGTGACTCACTAGGGTTAGGGTTGGGACTAGGGTTAGGGTTGTGTTGGGCTTAGGATTGTGGTGTTGGGGTTAGGGTTGTGGTTAGGATTATCGTTAGGGTTTGGATTAGGGTTAGGGGTGTGTTGGGGTTAGGGCTGTGCTAGGGTTGGAGTTAGAATTGGGGGGTTTCCACTGTTTAGGTACATAATGGGGTCTCCAAACACGACATGGCGCTCGCCATTGATTCCAGCCAATTTTGCGTTCAAAAAGTAAAACGGTGCTCCCTCCCTTTTGAGCCCTGCTGAACAGTGGCTTTCCCCCACATGTGGGGTATCGCCATACTCAGGAGAAATTGCACAACACATTTTGTGGTCCATTTTCTCCTGTTACCCTTAAGAAAATAAAAAAGTTTGGTTTCAAAGTCCATTTTTTGTGAAAAAAGTAAAATTTTTATTTTATCCTTCCACATTGCTTTAATTCTCATGAAGCACATAAAGGGTTAATAAACTTCTTGAATGTGGTTTTGAGAACCTTGAGGGGTGCAGTTTTTAGAATGGTGTCACTTTTGGGTATTTTCTGTTATATTGACCCCTCAAACTCACTTCAAAATCTGAGGTGGTCCCTAAAAAAATGGTTTGTAAATTTTGGGGGAAAAAATGAGAAATCGCTGGTCAACTTTAAACCCTTACAACATGCTAACAAAAAAAAATGATGTTTCCAAAATTGTGCTGATGTAAAGTAGACATGTGGGAAATGTTATTTATTAACTATTTTATGTGACACTACTCTCTGATTTAAGGGCACACAAATTAAACGTTTGAAAATTGCTAAATTTTCAAAATTTTTGCCAAATTTCTGTTATTTTTTCATAAATAAACGCAAGTAATATCGAAGAAATTTTACCACTAACATGAAGTACAATATGTCATGAAAAAACGTTCTCAGAATCAGTGGGATCTGTTGAAGCGTTCCAGAGTTATAACCTCATAAAGTGACAGTGGTCAGAATTGTAAAAATTGGTTTGGTCACTAAAGGGAACCTGTCACCAGTTTTGTGACATAGCAGCTAAAAATATCACCTTAGTCAGCATCTTTGTTGCATTCCCTAAATCCTTAGATAACCCCCTGACTTCCCTTGTATACTCCCGAAAACCTTTATTAATTTCTCCAGCGCTGTATGGTACTTGTCTCAGTCCGGTCCGATGGGCGTGGTTTCGGGCCTCTGCATCCCTCCTCCCAGCTTCTGCTCACCGTCCTCCTGGTATGGGTAACGATCCACATCGCCATGCGACATATCGCGCCTGCTCATAAATATTATTTGGGCGTTTTGCGCCTAACTGCGGGCAAAGCCGAAAAACAGAAGTGCGCATGCGCTGGCAAATGTAGTTCTGGTACATGAGCCGAAGTACGTGTGCCAACGCATGACACTTCTTGTTTTCGGCTTTGCTCGCAATTGGGCAAAGCATGCTGTGCAGGTGCGAAACGCAATATTTCTGAGCAGGCGCGAGATGTCGCACGGTGATGTGGATGATGAAAGAGGCGTCATTCACAAAGTAGGATGCGAGCAACAGCCGATGGGAGGGATTAAGTGGTCTGAAACCATGCCCATTGGACCGATTTGAGATAATTACCATACAGCGCCGGAGAAATTAAAAAGGTTTCTCGAGAGTATACAAGGAGAGTCAGGGGGTTATATAAGGATTTAGGGAATGCAGCGCAGATGCTGAATAAGGTGATAATTTTAGCTGCTATGTCACAAAACAGGTGACAGGTTCCCTTTAAGTACAAAATTGGCTTTGTCACTATGGGGTTATTCCTTCAGCAAATGCACTCAATCCAGGAGATCTGCAGACCTCCATACACAAACAAGTCTCAATTTAGAAAGTGAACCACATCCAGGGATGCAGATATGATGAGCAGTCATGGCCAATTAACCCATTTAAGTCCTATATGTACAAAAACATTGCTCCAGGTTTATCTTCCAAACAAAACGTATGTTGTAAGTGTGCATGTGTTGGTTTATGCTGTATATAGTGAGTGTGCATATGTTGCTTTATATCTGCATGCAGTGAGTGTGCATATATTGGTTTATGTCTGTATGTAGTGAATGTGCATATATTGGTTTATGCATGTTTTTTGTGAGTGTGCATATGTTGGTTTATGCCTATATATATATAGTAAGTGTGCATATATGTCTGTATGTAGTGAGTGTGCATATGTTGGTTCATGCCTGAATGTAATATGTTGTTACTTGCATGAATGCAGTGAGTGTGCATATGTTGGTTCATGCCCGAATGTAGTGAGTGTGCATATCTGATACTCAGTCCTATCACTGGTGAAAGCATCAAATGTAAATGAGGCCCCACAGGAGATCTAGGGTTTATTACCTCTCCTTCTGCAATGTGACCCAGGACAAGTCTCATTGTCGCCCTCCGACCCCAGTCTGAAAACCAGTGCATGTATAATCTGTCATAATCTGTCACTGGATATATACACATACAGTAATGGGGTTCCCGGATCCTCCACTCATTCTTCTAGACTCGTTAACATGAATCCAGCTATAATTTATATTTCCCTATAAGACCCCTAATTTATACTTAGAGACGGTCCCGGATGACTTGTATTTCCAGGGTGAATCTCGTAATGGGAGATTCCTTGCCCCTTTCTATCCTCTGGGATTGATCTTTCAGCAGCTGTCTGCCAAATGTCTCTGGGTTATATGAATATTTATAAAAACTTCTCTATTTTACAGTATACGAAGACAGTCAGAGACGAAAATCAGGCTCTGGCCAATAAAAGCGAGATTGCACAGAAAAGGAGCCTTAAAGGGCTTCTTCTCATATGTGATTAAGTTAATTTTCATAACAAAGAATGACATTGCATGGCAAAGAAAGATGTCTGATCATCTTCACAACAATCAAGAGTTAATGCAAATTACTACTATAAAAAATGAAGCAACGAACTTTGTGAAAATCAAAATCTGTGTCAATCTTTAACTTTTGGCCATAACTACTACTTCTTGTAACGAAACTACATGAATATTTTTGATCTGTTTTTCCCCATTTTCTCCTGGATCACAGTGTTACCAGGTATGTTTTTGCTTGCTGAAATTAATTAAATGGAATATTTTTTTAGCCGAAGACAGTAGTGACTTCTCTTACAATCAATATAACTATTGATATCAACACTTTTTTAAAATGATTTTGTTAATAATTGCATTTCATCGTGGAAAACTATTAAGTATAAAAATTGCACCTTCTTTGCTGATACATTTTGATTGAGACTAATACCCCAATTACTATTATTAATTTCTGAAATAAAATCAATTAGTTCTGACTCTGAGCCATGCCAGATATTAATCATCAGAAAAGCATCTATAATAAACAAGCCTACTGACATAACTAGGAGTATTCATAATGCATGAGAACTTCAGATGCCTTATAAATAAGTTTGCAACTCTTGGGGTGAATTGAGCCCCCATTGCGGTCCCATGCATTAGTCTATAAATACACGTCTTGAATTAAAAATGCTTATGTTTCAAAATACATATCATACCATTCAAAATAAAATTTCTGTGTCCTTCTGGGAGACTATCGTCTCTTTTTAGAAAGTGAGCTTTAGACTCAAAAATTAGCTCATGGGAAATATTTGCATAGAACACTGCCACATCAAGTGTTCTTAATAAAAAACAAAAACCTTACTCTCATGGAAAAAATTTTAACTCATGAATTACGTATGTACCTTACAAATGTAAGTCATTAAAATGTGAGAATATGGTATAAGGGACTTAATTTTCAATATGAACAGCCAGCCAGGTGGGTTCTGAAGCAATTTGTGGATTTTAGGGAGATGATAAAAGATCATTAATTGTGGTTGCTATATAATGATAAAATTCCATTCATTTTTATCTCTGTGATTGGATTTATGTACTTGTTTAATTTGTTAGTTAAACTCTTTTTAAAAGGCATTGGATAGGTCTTCCACCAATTCCTCCTAATATTTATTATCAAATAGTATACGATACACTTTGGATATACGGTGTATACTCATCCCTATCTTGTAGCACCACACTTCGCACATTATCGACAGCTCGAATTTCCTGATCCGCATTTTCAGTATTGTTGTTATTGCATTCTTATCAGCAAATCTTAAATTTTGCTTAGAATGATTTGTAAGGGAAAGAACATTAACTTAGGTTTTTCATCTAAAAAATTGCTGACCATGTCATCTCCATCAACCAAAGTCTGATTCTCGTCATTCCTTTCTTTGCTCTTCATATTTGTGTTCTTATTGATGGCATAATGTCTGGTTAGGATCAATTTCCAAAATAATGCAAGTCTGTCTAAAAACAAAGAAATATTTTCTGTTATCTGAACTCTAATGGTGATGAAATGGCTCTGCTCCATCTGTCACAGTCTATACAGCAAAGATGAATAGTGCTAGTGAGCCTAAATAAAAACAGGAATTTTGAGCCATTGGAATTGTCAGTTGTGCAGTATTGTTTATATGGACACGTAAATACGAAAATTAAACAAAAATAAGTTATTTTTCTAATAAAAACGTGATTTACATATAGAATATATATTGATTGACTGCATTAATTTCACAAAACACTAAGTATTGACACATCTCTACTTCTATGAGGCTTTGTGTTCAATTTTGCACTTAGGGATCTATTGGGTTTTGTGGTAATTTAGTTGGGAAGAATAGATCAGTCTACGCCACTACAGCACCATCATTCATGAATTATACAAGGACACAGCCAAAAACCTGACAGGTCCATAACAGCCAACAAGTTTTGTCATAATTTACAGCATTATTTCGTAACAGATCCGCATACTTGTCTCAGCTCCTTCATAAAGGGAAGCCATTATGTTAAACTTTTAGAAATACTAAAAAAAATAATAGCATTCTTCTAGTATAGTGGGTACACATTTTCTTCAGGAGTGAGCAGTGAGAGTAGGACTCACAAGCTTTCTCCATGGAAGGACAAGTAAATTCAGGAGCTTTCTTTATAAATGGGCAGAGAAAGCAGGACTCACAGACTTTGCTCATTGGGGAGAAGGATGCACGAGCTTCTTCTAGTAGTGGGTGGGGAAAACAGGACTCACAAGCTTTCTCTAACTTGTACATGGGGGCTCAAAGATTTCTCTATTGGTAGGTAATTGAACCAGGACTTACAGGCTTTCTCGGTAATTGAGAAGGTCTCATGGACTTCCCGTATGAATGGGTGGGAGTAGTAGGACTCCTGGGCTTTCTCTATGACTGAGAAGGACTCACAGATTTTCTCTATGAGTGGACGTAGGAGAAGGACTCACAGGATTTCACTGTAAGTAGGTGGGAGTAGAAAGACTCACATGTTATCTCTATGACTGAGGAGGACTTGTAAGTGTGGGAAGCAAGAATGACTCAAAGACTTTCTTTAAGAGTTCTCTAAGAGTTGGCAGGGAAAACAGGACTCACAGGCTTTCAACATATGGTCAAGGAGGAAGCAGGACTCACAGGCTTTCAACAAATGGTCAAGGAGGAAGCAGGACTCACAGGCTTTCAACAAATTGTCAAGGGGGAAGCAAACCTCACAACTTTTTTATGAGTAGGTGGGGGAAGCAGGACACACATGCTTTCTCTGAGTGGATGCGGAAAGCAAATACCTGCTCATCACAAAATATTTTAACTGTATTCCCCATATACCTAATAGGTGGGGGATTAAGGACTCACAGGCTTTTTATATTAGCAGTTGGGGGAAGCAGGACTCACAGGCTTTTGCTATAATTGAGAAACAGTCAAGGACTTTCTCTATGAATAGGAGGGGATAGCAGGACTTACAAACTATCTCTATATGTTGGCGGAGAAAGCAGGACTCACGTACTTTCTCTATAGGTGGGTGGAGGAAGCAGGCCGCACAGTCTTTCTCTATAGGTAGGCTGAGGAAGCAGGACTCACAGGATTTTTGTATAAAGGGGCAGGGAGGCAGGACTCACAGGCTTTCTCTGAGTGGGAGGGGAAACAAAGTTAAGTACGCCCTAGTCACAAAATGTTGCAATTGTAAACTCTGACATGGTAACTGGAAGCAATTAAAGAATGCAAAGCACAAACCTTTTACCTATTGTCCAACCTCTTTAGAGCACATTCCAACCTGCAGCATAATTATACATATATATATAAACAGATTGCTGAAATCCTTCTTAATACATACCCCATCCCTGTATAAAGAGTCCAGAACTCCCCTTTGAAAATTGAGCCAGACCACATCCTTGTGTACAGTCCTCACTTACATAATAATAATCTTTATTTATATAGCGCCAACATATTCCGCAGCACTTTACAGTGTAACAATTTCAAATACAACAGTCATAAGTAACAATGTTAACAATACAATAAATAAAGCAAAATAAGCCGCCCCTGCTCGTGAGAGCTTACGATCTACAATGAGGTGGGGGAGATACAAAGTACAGGTGTGTATTTACAATGATGTATTTACAGTGATGGTCCAGCCATCTTCAGGGGGTGGGGGATAGATGGAGATAGTGAATGGGCTACACACACACACAAACATAAAATGACCTTGATTAGTTAATGTGGTAGGCCGCTCTGAACAAATGTGTTTTGAGTGAGCGCCTAAAACTATGTAAGTTGTGGATGGTCCTAATATCTTGGGGTAGAGCATTCCAGAGGATTGGCGCAGCACGGGAGAAGTCTTGGAGTCGGGAGTGGGAGGTACGGATTAGTGCAGAGGTTAGTCGAAAGTCATTTGCAGAGCACACCGGTCGGTTAGGCCGATAGACAGAAATGAGGGAGGAGATGTAAGGGGGTGCCGCACTGTGGAGAGCTTTGTGGGTGAGAACAAGTACTTTGAATTGTATCCTGTAATGAATGGGCAGCCAGTGTAATGACTGGCGAAGAGCGGACGTGTCCGAGTAACGATTAGCCAGATGGACGACCCTGGCTGCTGCATTAAGAATAGACTGGAGAGGGGAATGTCGAGTGAGGGGGAGGCCAATTAATAAAGTGTTACAGTAACCCAGGCGGGAGTGGATCAGGGCGACAGTGAGGGTTTTTGTTGTTTCCATGGTGAGAAAAGGGCGGATTCTAGAGATGTTCTTTATGTGTAAGCGGCACGAGTGGGCAAGATATTGTATGTGGGAGGTGAAGGAGAGATCGGAGTCAAACATAACACCCAAACAGCACGCCTGCTGCTGGGGTGTTATTATGGTGCCACCCACGGAGAGGGAAATGTCAGATTTAGGGAGGTTAGTAGATGACGGGAGCAGAAGAAGTTCAGTTTTGGAGAGGTTAACTTTCAGATAGAGAGCGGACATGATGTTGGAGACTGCAGACAGACAGTCAGTGGTGTTCTGTAGTACAGCGGGAGTAAGGTCAGAGGATGACGTGTATAGTTGTGTGTTATCAGCATAAAGATGGTACTGAAAGCCAAATCTGCTGATGGTCTGTCCAATTGGGGCCGTGTAGAGGGAGAAGAGAAGGGGGCCAAGGACTGAGCCCTGAGGTACCCCGACAGCGAGATGAAGAGGAGATGAACTGGAGCCAGCAAATAAAACACTGAAGGAGCGATCAGAAAGATAGGAGGAGAACCAGGAGAGAGCAGTGTCCTTAATGCCTAGTTACTGGAGCCTAGAGAGTAGGAGAGGGTGGTCAACAGTGTCAAAAGCTGCAGAAAGGTTGAGAAGAAAGAGCAGAGAGTGGTCACCATTACA